>NC_138969.1:50397500-50997500 GCF_055761805.1 Camellia sinensis
AATGCTTTGGATTTGGTCCCATAGAAAAAATACTCCCTCTTGATCTCCGTACATCAACAATAGGGAACAATAGGGTAAGGATTTTCCTCTAATTTTTGGATTCATTGCCCCGTTTGGTGTAATTGTTAAAATAGATAATGGATTATAGCTTAACGGATTATAAATTATGACTTTAATCAGAAGCTGTTAATCTGTTTAGTGTAACTATTGGATAATAGATTTAAGTTGCTGAGTAGTATTTGTTAAATAATCTGTGAAGTAATTTTTTCAATTAATTTTTATTTTTATTATTCACTATTTGTCTACATTTCTCATAATAATAATAATATTCTATAGTCTATTTGGGTTTTTTTCTTTTTTTAAAAAAATAAAAAATAAAAAAAAATCTAAGAGTATAACTGTAAATTAATATGTTCATAGCAAAAACTCATAATCAGTTCTGTAAGGGATGAGCAGCTTTTTAGAATCAGTTTTTTTGACTTAAAATAATTTGTTAGAATCAAAAGTTATTTGAAATAAATTTAACTAAATAATTTAAAATAACTTTTTAAAAATCAAAAGTTATAAACACTCCCATTGTCGCTGAAGTTTGTATTTTATTTAACGGGTATATCATTACTGTGGTGTACTTCATTACTCTAGCAAGGGTGGTATATCCATTACATAAAATTCTTCCTTTGAGTAGGGATGACAATTTTTACCCTAGGGTCCTGTTGTGGAAGTGTGGCAGGGACCGAACGGCAGACTAAGGGAGTCTGTGTTTGGTTTGTATTTTGAGATACATTTTTTAAAAAAAATTTGGGGAGAGAGGTTAAAAATGTTTTTGGTTTATTTGACTGTATATTTTGAAAATAGTTTTGGAGTTTGAGAGTTTGAAAGTTTGGGATGATTTGATATTTTGTTATAATTGAGTAGATATATGTGAGAGAGAAAGTAATTGATTGATGTGTAAAAGAAAAAAATTTAAATTTTTTTTTTTTTATAATTTGTATCAAATAAAATTTTAATTTTTAAAAAAAAATTATATCTTGAAATACAAATTAAACCAGCAATGTTTTTCAGCTAAATGGGTAGGAATTCATAACCCCCTTATCCACCAACAGAGCCACTTTGGAAGGATTAGGGCCTTTTCAAAGGTTTCAGTACAACTTGGTGACGTTCTATGGGGGGCTGGTGTAGACAACTCATAACACTGTCCTCTAGCTACTACTTCAGTTCTTCTTGCTGCTGCATATACCGTTTGGCTTTGTGGTCCTTTTTGTTTTTGCACTCTCTATAATCTAACCAAAAAAAAAAAAAAAAACTGAACTAACTAGACAAAATTGCTGATGACTTCCTAAGAAATTGCGAAAGATTACGGTTGCGTTTGGTAAAGTTCTAGAATTATGATTTGAGAATATAGTTATATTTTAAATTTGTGAATTTTAGAATTATGATTTGAGTGTAGAAGATTTGTTTGGTTATGAATTTTAAAAAGAGTTTGAATTGAGTGATGTGACATATAATATTGAAAAATGGATGTTTTGAAAAGTGTTTTGAAAAGTAGGTGTGAAATTAATTTTCTAAAACTGTAACCAAACAACACACTCAAACTAATACTGTGTTTGATTGGGGAATTTGAAGAGGGATTTGAAAAGAGAAATTGGAAAGATAGGTGAAATGTGAATGAAATATGCCTATATTTCATCTAGTTTTACACAATTTTTTTCTCTATCTCTCTTTCTAAATTTTTCCCGTATCTCCCAATCAAACACAACGTAAGGAATAGAATTAAATTTTAAAAATTTTACCAAACAGAGCCTACGTTTCTACACAGCCACTAGCACAGGGTATTTTAAGAGTGTGTGGACATTGGTTTGAGGGCAATAATTAATGAAATAATTCCTCGCGAGTTGGAAAATTTTTAATATACTGTCAAGTAGGAATGGCAACGGGGCGGGGCCGGGGATCACCCTCCCCGTCCCCGATCCCCGATGGTAGAAACTCCCCCGTCCCCGGCCCCGATCCCCGACGGGGAACCCACTACCGCCCCCTAACAGGGATTGGGTTTTCCCGACCCCGAAAATCCCCGACCAACACAAAAAAAAAAAAAAAAGCTTCAGAAAATGAATTCATCAACAACAACGACAACATCAACAGATCTAACAGATCAAAAAATATTTTTATCATTTTCATCACCAACAAATCTTCATCAACATTTTCATCTTCATCTCCACCATTTTCCAGATCTGAAGAATAAAAGCAAAAAAAAGAGAGAGAGAAGGAATTCCGTGAGAGAGAGAGAGAGAGAGAGAGAGAGAGAGAGATGGAGATACCTTCCGTGAGAGGGAGATGAGTCGGCGGTGAGGGAGCTCTGTGGTTGTGTTAGAGAGTGAGACTGAGTGAGAGAGAAGAGAGAGAAAGGGGCCAGATGCCAGACCAAATGATGCTGTGTGTTATTTGTTGTGCCTGCCAACTCACACACCATACATATACATTCTGTGTTATGTTTGCACCAAACACACATATAGATATAATAATATAATAACATATATATAATAATATAATAATCTATGTTACATGGACTCGGGTATGGGTGTCGGGTGCGGGTATGTATCTAGAGGTCGGACTCATCAAATCATAAATTTAAGGATACGCGGACTCGGCAAAAAAATGTCATATTTTTATATTTTTAATCTAATATGTGAGATAAAATGGTATTATATTTAACTTATAGTGTCAAAATGACATTTATAGCAATTATACAACAATATGTACATATAATAATAGTGTTATATACAATTATATAAGAAGTATCCGTTGAAAAGTATCCGACACATATCTCATACCCTTGTCCGAGTGTCGGGTGTCCGACACGGGTATTTGATTTATTTTGAAGAGTCCATGTAACATAGATAATAATAAACACACAACACACGTATATATATATATATATATATAAACGGACAACACACGTACATATATACATATAAGAACAAATTCGGGGGGCGGAACGGGGCGGGGCCGGGGCCGGGCCGGGGTTGGAAACTGTATCCCCGTCCCCGGCCCTTACATCATCGGGGATTTATTTTTAAATACCATTTCCGGCCCGTTGGGGGTATTTTTCGAAGAAAAACCGCTCAATTCGGGATTAGGGGGTCGGGTCCCCGTCAGGCCGGGTTCAAATTGCCATCCCTACTGTCAAGTTACAAGGCCTCAAAACTGACAGATTGATTTGGTTATTGTGATAGTTTTGAAACAACGGATTGGTTGAGTTAGGGTTTATTTATTTTAATTTATGAGTAAATTATATTGATTTTTATTAAAATTTGTAACAAATATAGTAAATTTTATAACTTTGATATAATAATACTTATTTTTATTTTAGTAATGTTAAATGAACCAAAATTAATCTACCTTGTTTGGGATAAATTAAAAAAGTCAAAAAATTAAAAAGTTACTAAAAAGGTTTAAAAGTCTATACTATTCAAGAGTAATTTATAGGGAAGCCATTAGGACAAAATTATTATTTTATTTTTTGAATTTAACTACTCAAAAAGTCAAAGTCAAAAGGGTAAATTATTATTTTGATTTTACTATAATATTTTATTACACATCTTTTCATAAATTGTTAAAAAATTATCTTAAACATATATCTTTTTTTTTCCCTCTATTTTTGTAACCAAAAAGCAAAAAAGTGTACTTATAAAGCACATACTAAACAACTATTAGATAGTGCAAAAAATAGAAAAATAAGTAATAACATATAGTTTTGTGTAAAAGAGATAATATATTATTTTTTTCATTCATATAACTAACAAATTATTGATGAAAAGAGAGTTAAAGTGTTATATGAATTAAAATATCAATAGAGCTCAATGTAATTATTTTAAAACTGTAAAACTTTATTTTTTTTTAAAATCTTATGAGAGGTTGGTGTAATTTATCCTAAATTTATATATTACTATTAACGCGGATTATTTAGTTGGATTGAAGATAATTTGCATTGATTTAGGTCTTTGGATCTTGAATCTTGAATTTATGGAGGCATTTGTTAAAGGGAAAAGAAAAATGAGAAAGTGACAAAAAAATTTAACTTATATTTTCCTTCCCCTTTCCATTTTCTTGAAAATCCTTACTCAAATATATGATCTAAATACAATGGTAACTTGTCCAACCCAAATGATGGATCGAGGCTAAATGGATTTTTTCCCCAACAATTCCAAGAACCCAAAAAAAAGAAATCAGAAAACTACGTAGGATTTACCATCAAATGCTAAAATTCATTGATGATGTGACTCCACGGTAACAATTTCAAATATATACCCCATAAATTTGAAATATAAAATCATTTTTTAATTTATTTTAAAGTACTTGATCCATAAATTCAATTTTGAATTTTTTTTATTTAAAGAATCATACTTTAAAATATTTTATCCATAAGAACAAACTCCTCCAAAAATAACCAAATTACCATGTATCTATCTTGTTTCCCAAACTCTAACAAACAATTCTCTCACTCTCTCTCTATAATCTCTCTCTCTCTCTCTCTCTCTCTCTCTCTCACTTTCTCTCTCCCACCTCCACCTCCACCTCCACCTCCACAATTGGCGATTCGCCTCCATCGCCAACAATCTCCCTCCTCCGCCTCTACCACCACCACCTGTAGCCTCACCATTGCCCTCTCGTCGCGGCTGAAGGAGTGATGCTGTCACGCCTCTTAGCTTTCAAATCCTTTCACCGCCTCTCATCTCCGCCGTCACGCCATCAATGAGTGCCATGAGTCATTATCATTATCTTCAAAGCTCAAAAACACAAATCCATTTCATCAAATTTGATACAAACGTGAACGAATTTATGTACATACTAGTCCATTTGTGTGTTGGAAGATTGCCATTTGTGTGTTGGTAATAATGAACAAAAGCAAAAGTGCCTTCTATTTTGTGTATATTGGTTGAAATATGGTTATAATGAACTTATATTCTCAATTCAATAGAGGGGCGGAAGACTGACAGTGATGATATCTAGTGAGAGCTTTGTTAAAATTTATATATATATATATATATATATCCATGGACTAGAGATTTTGAAACTTTGTGATGTATATATATAGTATATATAGAGAGAGTATTCGGTGAGAACTTTGTGATGTATATATACTATTGTTAGCTGCATATTTTGTATAGGCTAATCACAGCTTAATACGTGGCAAGATGAGGGCAACATGGGGAGTTAATTCAAGTCTTCAATCAAAATCAGACACGTGGCAGTTAGTATTGGTAATCATAGATCTGCATAATACTGGATCACCGAAAAAATACAAGATGATGTGGCCTAACGGTTACTCACAAAGTTTAAATTCAAAATCAGGAGGGAAGCCTAACTGCAAGAGTGGCGTAGTGAGACTGACTGTGAGAGAGCATGTTCAACAATCGTGGGAGGAAATTTCGACGGTTGAAAGCCCACTTCGACGGTTATCATTGGAAAGTATAAATAGCAGAGAAGGCCCTAGAATGAAAGATCCAGACTTAGATCAAAAAACTAGTTTATTTACTTCGTTTTCCTTCCAGTTTTTACAGTTCTTTACATTTCTACACTTCAATTCATGTATTGCACTTCATTCCTAAGAGTAGTTTCAAATAGCTTGTTACTGTAAACCTCTATGAGGTTGGGTCAGATCATTGTAAGTTTTTTTTTTTTACTTAATGAAATTCAAAATCTGAAATTATTCTTCACTAGTTGTTATTTACTAAATTCTCCTAAACAAGCCACCAGTAAAAATCCTCTTCATTGAGGTTAAGAGAACTAAAACACACTCGTCTGATAATTGGTTGGCAATTAATATTCTGTAAGGACTGATTATTCCTTGCTGGCAGGCTTAAGATTATATTATTAACCTCCGAAAGCCAAAAAAGTTAACATATATTTTTTGCACGCCTAGTGGGACTAACTGAAATGGCTAGACATAGGAGACAAGGAGAAATTGAATGCCTACAAGAAGGTATGGAGGGAGGAGTAGAAGTACTTGATCTAGAGGATAATGTGATAACATATCCTATGGAAGCACCTATCTTATCAAAACTTATGGTCGAATAGACCAGCAATTTAGAACATGCACCACATGTTCAAAATATTAGACGAGGCCATGGAATTAAACCATCCACTGTTCCATTTACCCAGCCAATGAATCCATGGAGAGGCTTAGTAGATGCCATGGGACAGCAGTCAATAAACACAATGGAAAGATGGGCAATATCCTTTATGGATCGAATGAATTCCTATCAACCAACTAGCATAAGGCATATGGAGGAAAATTTAAATGTTCCTTAGCAAAGATTGGCTAGAGATAAACAGCCTATGCAAAGTAATGGACATACTAATGGTCACACTAGTAATCAAAATTATGAAAGACCATCATTATACCTCAGTCATGGTATGAGCCTCTTTCGAGTTAAAATATCTTATTAACTAATAGCAAAGCAATAAAAATTGGTGGATCTGGGCCAACACAAGAAAATGGCATGAGAATGTTTCCAAATCCCATGTGCGAAGCCATACTTGACACAAGGGGTTTCAATAATCCTCTGTTTGAATTCACACTCTGGGGGTTAGAAAGGTTTTTTGCGGTTGGAAGAGAAATAACGCATGTTCCTCCTATTGCAGCACCTTTCGCAGGTCCTTTCTCAGGACAGGCTCAGAGAGGTCAACCATACCCTTAACAGCAGCCGTACCACAAGGACAGTCAGTCCCAAATATACCTCCCTATGGACCAAGAGGGCCTCAAGCGCAAGGGTTTCTACTAAATCCTATATTTGTTCCTCTAGTGGTAGTCCAACAAGTGCAAAATATGGTTCCTAGGGACCAAATTACTGATATTGTCAGAGAAATGTGTGGACCTATGGTTTGGGGGGTTCAAACTCATGTGTATAGAAAATCATACCCAGAATGGGTGGATAGGGTGCATGAATACCCAAGGGTGTTTAGAATACCAGATTTTGCTCTTTTTTATGGAAATTGAGACTAGTCAACAGTAGAACACATTACTAGGTTCATAGCCCAATGTGGGGAATTTACCAATAATGATTATATGAAGTTGAGACTCTTTTCAAATTCTTTAACTGGGGCAGCTTTTGCATGGTATATTAACCTTACACCTGGCTCTATCCAAACTTGGCAGCAAATGGAGGAGGCATTTCATGCCCAATTCTTCTAAACAAATCCAGAAGTTTCCATGGCAGACTTGCCAAGGTTAAGTCAAAGGCCTGATGAGAAGACTGTTCAATTTATTGTCAGATTCAAAAAAGCACAAAACAAGTGTATGGTCATTTTACCAGAGCCTGAATTTGTGAGATTGGCTCAAAATGGTTTAGAGTTCAGGCTTCGAAAGAAGTTCGACTCAACTGAGTTTCGAGACTTAGTGGAATTAACCTATAAGGTATCTAGATATGAATCATTACTTGAGGAAGAACAAGATCGAAGTAATACATTATACAAGACTTATTATAGAGACCTTAATTACGAGATTGATGCAACAGAGATCGTAGGGAAAGAGCCTATGACTTCTGAGGCACTAATTCATAAGGATACTACAATAGACCAGCAATTTAAAAAGAAAGACCTTTATAGGAAATACTCTTTTGATTTAACAAAGGCAGATGACATTTTTGATCATTTGCTTGCAGTAAATTTCTTAAAGTTACCAAATAGAGTTAAAATCCCTTCCCCAAAAGAACTTAAACGGAAAATGTATTGTAAATGGCACAATTCTTGGTCTCATTCAACTAAAAACTATATTGTTTTTCGGGACAGGATCCAAGAACAGATTTGAAAGGGGAGTTTAAAGTTCCCAACCAAAGCAGAGAAAGCTATGGGGATTGACACTAACCCATTCCTAGAGATTGAGGAAACTACAACCAATGTTGGTGTGCCAGACTTCCAAAACCTATCCTTGAAGGAATTAGAGGACGTTAATGTGCAGATGCATGTTGCTAGCCAGATTGCTTTCAAAAAAGATATCAGAAGTTCACTAGCAAATGGATAGAGCTTTGCGGACCAAAATGAGGACTCTAGTGAGGAGGCACTGGATGATGACCCTCTAAAAGTGGCTGTCATGCAAAGGACGTGTCCCAAATGCAGGTTAAGTTACAAATGGTTGAAAGGTCTCTCAATTGATGGAAAACAGTACTACAAGGATGTGTAGAGACGCCCTAAACCAACCAGTACCTACAACAAGAGGCCATACCCAACTGGTCCCAGACAGCAGCCATTCTTGGTTGAACCACCAGCCGCTAAAGTACATCTCCCAAGGGTAAGAGACCTCTATATGAGTTCAGACCGCCCAACTACTGCAGGATGGAAGGCAATTATCCTGAGAGGAGGCCTGAAGTGGGCTCAAGTTATGGAATTAGAGCTAAAGATTGGCCTCCAAGATCAGCCTCAAACAAGATGGAAGGTAACCACCCTGACAAAAGGCCTGAATTAGGCTCAAGACAGGGGATCAGGGCCAAGCAGTGGCCTCCATAGGTAGCTTCGAAGCTGGCTTCGAAGGTAGAAAGAGCTAGTTCAGCAACTGAACTAGTAAGTTCATGGGTACCTGGGGTTCCAGATTGGTTTGTCATGCAGAACAAGCCTAAGGAAATGCCTGCCTAGAGAAGTGTCTTTGGAGACCAGGCTAGAATGATTAAACCTCCCTTGGTGGCTCCAAATAATTGGGTATTACTAAAGCACCCAAAAACAAATGAACCAAATATGGTTCCAGTAATCTCCAGGTCTCAAAGGAGGAAGATCAAGTGAAGGTACACTCAGTACCAAAAGGATATGAAAGAAAGTGGAGAAAGTTCTTCATTGGCCCAGTCAAAACGCCATACAGAGGGAAAAGAAAGTCCAAAATTGGGTTCTAGTCCAAAATTGGCTCATTAGAACAAAAGAAGTGTTAGCAAAGAGCAGTTGGCTAAAGTTCACACCGAACTAAAAGCCAGGGAAAGATCCAGCTTCGCAGGTCTTGAAAAGGCCTTGATGGAAAGTGATAATGAGATAGAAGGAGAAGTTGAACTAGGCCAAAGGAAAAAAATGGCTGAGGATGAGATGTTTGAAGCCTTCATGGCTAAACAAACATTTTTGGTCAAAAAACCAGCAGGAGTAGACCATTTGAAGGAAGTCACTAGTACTGGAGTACTGGAGTACTAGAGTGCAGCATACAAGATGCTTCTGAAATAACTGAACAAGTTAGCCTAGAAAGGAAACAAGTGCAGTCAACAGTTCAGTTTGGCTCATTTCCTCAAATATCAGTAAATATGGTGTATATATTGCCACAGGAGTTTCAAGCTGAAGATGGAAGCCAAGAAGGTTAGGAAATTGACCCTATTCCAGTTTCTAGTGAAGATTCACAGGTTAGCATGGTTCAAGATGCGTCTAAAGTGACCACACCAATGAAAACTGAAGATGAGAGTGAGAAAGTGAGTATTAATCTCTCATATCCCTTTGAGTATCCTACAACCATGACACAACACGTTAAGCCCTTGTATATCAAGGTTTTTTTCGATGGGATACAAATGAACAGGGTATTGGTGGATAATGGGGCAGCAGTGAATCTGCTTCCGAAGTCCTCTTTGAAGAAACTGGGAAAAAGAAACCCCAGATTAATTCCAGCCAGCACAACCATTGTTGGCTTCGCTGGGGATAAGCAGATGACTCAAGGTATTTTGCCCATCAACCTAAGTGTGGGAACCTGAACGAGGGTATGCATCAATTTTAGAAACCTAAACTTAGCAACTCCAAAAGATGAGTACCTCATGCCCATAGTAGACTTATTGATGGACAGTTCAGTAGGGCACAAGATTTTGTCTATGATGGACGGACATTCTGGTTACAACCAAATTTGCATTGCAGAGGAGGATATCTATAAGACAGCATTCAGATATCCTGGGAACATTGGCACCTTCGAATGAGTTAAAATGTCATTCGATTTGAAGAATGCTGGGGCCACATATCATAGAGCAATGAACACTATCTTTCATGATCTCATTGGAGGATATTTAGAATGTTACATTGATGACATTGTAGTAAAATCTCAGTCCATGGAGGAACACTTGGTTCACGTGGAAGCAGCTTTCAAAAGAATGAGAAAGTTCAAGTTGAAGCTTAATCCTCTCAAATGTGCTTTTGGTGTATCAGCTGAAAACTTCTTGGGCCATGTAGTACACAAGAAGGGAATACAGATTGATCAGAATAAAGCCAAAGCCATCATTGAGGCCAAGCCTCCATCAATTGAAAGATAAAGAGGAGTTTGTGTGGACAGCAGGGCATCAAACTACTTTCGAAGGAATTAAAGCCTACTTGGCTAAGCCTCCAGTGCTGATGCCACCAAAGAGTGACAAGCCTTTGAAGTTATATATTGCTGCAGTAGAGGATTCATTGGGAGCTTTCCTAACCTAGGACAATGAAGAAGGCAAGGAGCAAACAGTTTATTACCGTAGTAGGTTTTTAAATTCTTGTGAATGTAACTATTTAGCTGTAGAAATGTTGTGCCTTGCATTGTACTTTGCCTAATGTTGTCTTGATAATTGCAACCACAGACTTGGTTAAGTATATGTTATCTAGACCAATGTTGAGAGGAATAATTGGCAAATGGATATTAGCCTTGTTAGAGTTTCATCTAGAATATGTCCCCCAAAAGACAGTTAAATAACAAGTTTTGGTTAACTTTTTGGCAGATTATCTATGTCAAACGGAAAGCCAGGAGATAATAGATCTTGGTATGATCAATGTTGAGCCATGGCAGATGTGGTTCGACGGGTCAAAGGCCAATGGCCTGATTGGAATTGGTGTTGTAATTAAGTCACCACAGGAGGTAGAAACCACACACGGTTTCAGAGTGGATGAAATTACTTGTTCTAATAATCAAGCTGAATATGAAGCTTTAATAATGGGACTGGAAATGCTTATTGGATTACAAGCTCATGCAGTTGATATATTTGGATATTCTCAATTGGTGGTCAACCAAGTGAAAGGAATTTTTAAATGTCAAAGTGCAAGCATGTTGTCATACTATGTTGTTGCATTACATTTGTTTTCTTAGTTTTAGATAGCAAATGTGACTTATATCCTAAGGTTCATGAATAACAAAGCCAATGATATAGCTCAGAAGGCTTCAAATTTCAGAAGAAGAGATGACACTCAAATGAACATAAGTCAAGCAACATATCAAAAATTAATACCGCCTTTAGCTAAAAGGAATATGGTGTTAGAAGTCAATCATAATGACTTACAAGATCAAGATTGGAGTCATCCAATAATGTAGTACCTAACTAGCCCATTCTCGAAAGCCAGCAGAAAGATCAAATTACAATCTATGCGATACATAGTGTATAGTAATGCTCTTTACAAAAGGGAAGCAGATGGATTATTATTGGAATGTTTAGGGCCGAAGGAAGCATTGACAGCCATGGCTAAAGTTCATGAAGACATTTGTGGTGCTCATCAGCCTGGTGTGAAGATGAGATGGTTCTTCGAAGGCACTCCTACTATTGGCCAACCATTCTTAAAGATTGTATAGAGTATACTAGAGGTTGCCAGGCATGCCAAAAATATGGCATGATAAAACATGTACCAATAACTGATTTACATGCAGTTGTGAAGCCTTGTCCATTTAGAGGTTGGGCTATGGATATGATAGGAAAAATACATCCACCCTCTTCAAAGCACCATTGTTTCATCCTAGTAGTTACATATTACTTCACTAAGTGGGTTGAAGCTAAACCATATAAAGCTGTGGATCAAACTGAGGTTATTGGATTTATTAAAGATCTGATCCACAGTTTGGCATCCCACAGACCATAACTATAGATAATGGGACTGTATTTGATGGAAATATGGTAAAGTCTTTCACAGCAGAATTTGAAATTAGTCTTGTTAATTCCACCCCTTACTATGCACAAGCAAATGGTCAAGCAGAATAATCCAACAAGTCCTTAAAAAAAGGAATACAAAGAGTTGTGGAAGACAATATTAAGGATTGACATAATTTGTTGTTGGATGTATTATGGGCTTATAGGACTTCTCCAAGATCAAGTACATGAGTAACTCCTTATGCTTTAGTATATGGATATAATGCAGTGTTGCTTGTAGAAATTAACATTAAGTCTTTGAGAGTGAAATGCCAGGACCAGTTAACTTCTGAGGAATACCATTAAAGCATGTTTTTGGAATTAAAGAGTATAGATGAAGCTCAAATTCTTGCATTAAATAATATTCTGTTCTAAAAGAGAAAGGCAGCCAAGAGCTACAATAAGAAGGTTAAGCACATTAGTTTTGATGAATGTGATTTAATAGACAATACTTCCAATAGGAACTAAAAGTCATAAGTTTGGCAAATGTTCACCTAATTGGGAAGGTCCATATCAAATTCATAGAGTCTTGCCTGGGGGAGCATACCAATTGAGAAATTCTAATGGATATGTGCATCCTAAGAAAATTAATGGCAGGTACTTGAAACCTTATTATCTAACTGTGTGAGTAACACAAGGAGTGTAACAAATGCTAAACAAGAGAAGTATAAAGACACTCAAATAATGAATAAAGATTTCATTTCATATAGAGTTGAGTACATGCAGCCATAAATTGGCCCAAAAATCAGTACAATGTTTCAGTTGTTCCCTTACGATTGATTCTCTACTCCTAAGGGATGGGAACAACTGAATGGCAGTAGCCATGTCCTGCCTTCGATCAGCCAACCCTTGATTGGTGATTTATAACTTTGTGGTAGTTCGATCCAAAGTTAGATTAACTGCTAACAACTCTTTTTCTAATTGAGCATTCTTCTCCAAGAGCTGGGTTTCGAAATTGAGAAGCAGAGGAATGTTGTCCTTTCAATTCAGACACCTCAGCATGTATATGGGAAACAAATTCCCTGTCTTTTAATAGCTTCTCTTCTGCAGCCTTGGCAATTTGGAAGATGTTGACATAAAAATCTATGGTAGCTGCTGCCTAGGACAAGTGACTTGAAATAGCCATGTTGGATTGCTTAATGACTTTACAGCATTGGAGGAAACCATTCTTGATGATAGGTCTTTGTAAGGCTTTGAATGAGATCCTTGAGAATAATGTCAGCAATTCCAAATAGGTGCCCAAGTCCAGTGGAGGCAAGGAAGCCTTATTGATGGTTGAAGAGCTCTCAAAAATTTCCAAGAGAGAGTCAGCCAGAACTAATGGCTCAGCTTCATTATTGGTTGCTGGAATGGTAGGAGATATGTCAAAAAGGCTAGCCAGCCTACCTTCAAAAATGTCTATCTCTTCCACTGATATTACAGGTGCAGAAAGGTCTCTAGTGGAAAGAAGAGATGGCTACATAGGGATAAGAGAGGAAGATGAAGTGTCCCTAGCAGTGTCTATAGTCCTGGCCACCAGTAAGTCAAGAGAAGAAGGACTGGAGCTGGATAGTGATGGTGGACAAAGAATTGGTGAGCTACCAGTATCTTCTCTGCGAGTATTAGCTATCACTGAAGATGAAGTGATAATTGGGATCTCCTCAAGTGGGGAAGGAACAGCCAGGATTGTAGGGAAAGTAAATTGGGCTGAGGTAAAGGTTAGATGAGAAAGATATGGAGTTAAGCCAAAGGATAAAGATATAGGAATGCTTTGCCTCAAAAAAGGTATGAAAAGTGTAGAACCAGGAAGTAGAAGTATTGCCTGGATGGGCTCTACACTTAAAGGCACTTTAGTGTCAATTTTCTTCCTTTTTTTCGAGGTCACTTCTAATGGTCTTTCAACCTCAGAAGAGACTGAAGAAACCCTTATCAAAGGAGGAGGTAGAATGACTGTTGCTGCAAAATAAGAAATATGAAGCATTGTTAAGTTTCATTACTGAAAACTTGGGAAAGGAAATTACTAGAGACACAAAAGGAAATTACCAATTTTAGAAGTGGTAACAATGGTTGGAGAACTGCGAATGACATAATGTTCAGCAGTTTGTTGCCTCATTGCAGCTTCTCTTGAAGTGCATCAGCAGCAGTAGCTTCATCCCTTAGTACTTGTTGCTGCCTCCTCTTCCCAGACCTCTGAAATACAATGATTTATTTGGAGTGCTCCTCTTCCACTGCTTTGGCAGCTGCTTTATGAGTAGAGTCTCCAATAAGGTCAGAGGGAGAAACTGTCATTTTCTTCCTTCTTTTCAATGGTATCTCTTTCTGTTTTTCTGTTTTTGCCTCTTCCAATTGAGTTTTAGGTATCTCCTCCTCAGAATCAAGCAAAAGTCTTCTTTTCCTCTATTGTTGTTGCTTGCCTTTGAGGACATACAAAGCCTGACCTTTCTGAGGAGATTCTACTTGTGAAGCTCTTGTATTAAAAAAGAAAGTCATAAGTAGATGAACAAGGCCTTATAAACATCATATAGAGAAGAGAAGGGAAAAATGAAAATGCATGCCTCTCTTCGAAGCAGCCTTGGTGACTCTAGGAGAAAGATGAGAGGCAGCAAGAGTAATCTCTGTGACAGCAAGAATAAGAGCTGGGATAGTAAGGGTAGTAGAGACTGTAATAGTGGTCCCAATCTTTTGGGGTTTGGCTTGAGTGGGCACATCTAGTCCCACTAGCAGATCTTTGGGAGGTATTGCCAGGAGCACCTCCATATTGGTTGTCCACCAATTTTGAAATCTTTTCAAAGCTGTGCCATGTGGGGTAAATAGGTGAATTGAAACTCACTCAACTCTTGTAACAATTTGAATGTTGCTTCTTTCAATTTGTTTTTGGGTACCTTCAGCTCTCTGACTGTGAGATTGGTATTGGAGAGGCTACAAAGAGGGACAGGGATTCCTTGAGTAAGCCCAAATTTCCTGGCAAATTGGGAAGGACAGTAAACTTCAGATATACATTTGTAAGCTCGAAGATTCAAAGTACCAATGAATAACTCCCTTGGCAACAAGATAGAGGCCCACATATTCTTGTGTAATGAATTGGAGCACTCTCTATCAGCCAAAAATGCCCTGAGCCAAGTTGGTCCTGTATTAGTTTCGAAGGGGCAAAAGAAGAAAGGAGGTGGAGAAATTGGAAGTTGATGAAAGAAAGTAAAATAATAGGCAAAACTGGAGGGATATAAAGAAATCCTGGCAAATTTCTCTCCATAAGTATTGGGTTCTTGCACCAAAAATCTCTAGCACTTGGAACGCAGACCAGTGAAATATGCGAAGAGCCAGCGTTGTAATACCTATAGAGAGCCTCCTTGGTTAACATCTAGAGGTTTTTCGTAAAATTAGGAGAAGACTCTATAAACATGGCCTAAAACATAAGGAGCCAAGGCTATCCTCTTCTTCGAGGCAAAAACCTTGGCAAGTGGGGCAAACTCAGGCATAATCCACTGAGATGAAGTACAAAAGAGAAATTTGTGTAACCAGTACAGAATAAAGAAAAAGAACTCTCGATCATCTACAAAACCTACTTCTTGCTCTCAGATTTTACAAAATCACTGAAGGAAGAGTTCAAGGATGGGATGGTGAAGTTGATCGGAAGGTCTGGGTAACTAGGTGAAAAGGGAACACCAAGTGGTGAGAGCCCTAAGAGATGACAAATATCAAGAACGGTGGGGGCCATCATACCACACCAAAATTGAAAAAAATTAAAAGCCAAATTCCGGAAACAAAGGGTTGCAAGAATCAAAAAAGGATCCTCAGGGATAATGAACCTGGAAAGGCAAAGGGCATCAAGGATACAAAGCTCTTGTAGATCCAATTCTTTGGCCGGCACAACCCTGTCATACTACTCATTCCATTCAACCCTCAATGTAAGCCAGCAGCAGTGGGGACGGTTTATCCTCCAGTTTCCCCAATCAAAACCCCCTTCGTAGAGCAGGTAGTGATCCTCTAGACGAGGATACAAATTACGAAGTTAAGCTAGGGTTTCTCTGAAGATAGGTCCCAAGATGTATTCCTGTTATTAATTATAACGAGGAATAAAGAGGCGACCATCTATGGCACTCGGTTCACCAGCTCTAAGCTTAGATATCTCTTTGTTGATACACCTCTTTAAAGCCAATGATGGGCTCACGTGCTTCACAACTGGTACTTTCAGGGAGGAAGAAGCGATTAGCTAGAGTTTTCGGAGGTTGAAGCTAAGAAAAGAGTAAAGAGGAGGAGAAAATAGTAGAAATGAAAGGGTTTGTGTTTTTTGCTAAAGAGTAAGATAAAAGCATGAAGGAAGAGGGTTTTAAACCTTTCTGCTCGAAAGATGCCCCATTTGTCTAAGTGGGTAAAAAGACCTGAGATAGATTGTTTGGCTGATGCTGGAACCCATATGAGTTTAAGACTTTCTCCTAAAATTTGTGAGGGTCCTGAAAGTGCAACGTGAAAAGTCTCTCTCAAGGTTGATTGTTTGGGCGGGAGACATATCTCAAACAATCAAATTGGTTTCAAAAACAAATACTTGGCTTCGAAAGTCAAGATTTGGCTCCAAAGTCAGATGTCAAACGATCAACTAAGGCTTCGAGAGCAGGTAATTGATTTCAAAGCACGTTTCATGCTTAAAAATACAAGAATGCTTAGGTTTTGTCTACTTGAAAGGGATTGGTGACATGCTATTAGGTTTCTTGTAAAGATAAAATCCTTCGAAGTAAACTTTGAAGTGCTCTGCAGCTAGAATTTGTTTGTTTTAGACTTCAAAGTTGCAAAACCAGTAATTGGTCAAGTAGTGAAGAAACCCAATAGGGCTCACTCTTTAAGAAGTAAGCAGTATAATTCCTAAGGGAAGTTTTCATACTTCGAAGCATGTAGACTGTTCTTCGAAGCAAAAATGTTTAAATTTGAAGCTGATTGGCTATGCAGATTATGTTAATTATGTAATTGGAATGTGAAGCTTAGGGCAAAAGTTGTCTTCCTTAAGAAAAAATTCTGTTTCCACACTTTGATAATAAGTTTGATTGAATCGAAGTTTTTGTGAACATAATAAGAAGCAAGGTCACATTAAGCATACAACCAAGCATACAATTGGAACATAAAACCAGATCATGCCAAATAAAGAAAGAAAAACCTAGCTTTATTGATATGTAAATAATTACATTAGAAAGCATTCTTGACTACAAATTCAATCTCATAAAAATAAGGAATAGAAAGAATAACAAGGTCATGAAATTTGTCCCGGCAGTGGTCAATGAATTTATGTTCCTTCTTTATTTTGTCCTCTGTCCTATCCAAGCTAGGTTGTTGTAGCTAATATGTTTTTATTTGATGGAAAAGCTATTCAGCTTTCATTTCGAACTCTATCTCCTTCAATCCATGCTCCATTTCGTTCATCTCTAGATCATCCCAGTATGCAGAATCGTTATTCTTAAAGTCGTTATATTTGTCAATAATATTCTTTGCCTCGTATTGGATTTGAATTCGTTTGGCCGAGATTTTGTCTAAAGAATTAGTGGTAGTTAAAGAAATTTGGTACCAATGGAGAAGAAGCGAGAGTTGATACAAAAAAGCCTGAAGCTCTGCTTGAGCAATGGGGTTGAGAACATGACCCCGAGTCATAATGACACAGGCCTATTGGAAGTTCTTGAGAGGAGTCTCATTTCCAAGAACATTGAAGGGCAAGTGAGAAAATGCTGCAAGCAGAAGTTGAGCTTGGTATCGCTCAAATGTAGTGGGAAAATCTAGAGGTTGGTAGGAAGGAAGAAACTTATTCTCGAAGAGAATAAGTTTCAGTTCCTCTATCTAGTGAGGATTCTGAGGAAGAGGAGGCACATGAGGGTCCATCCCAAAGGAAGAGGGGAGTTGGGGATTATTCACACATTCAAGCCAGTCAGAAGAGCAATGTTTTTCCTTCTTGGCCAAGAATGACGGATTGTATCATTGTGTTTCCTCTGAACGAGGAGTTGCTCGCACTATTTTTGTGGGCATGGAAGATGTGTACCACGCTCTAGACTCGCCTTTTTCTACACCCCGCCTTTCGGAAAGGGTTTAAAAGAAGGCCTCATAGTTCGGACTCCAGCGGTTCTGAATCTAATCTCACAAGTGCAATGTGAAAATGATAAACACCAAAGAATCCAAATCCAGCAAATCTTTTTGAAAAATCGATTTTAAATCAAATAATGCCAAAATTGGACTGTTTTGCCAGATACAGAGTCGCCACTTAAATATTTTATTTTGAAAAAATTTAGGAAATCCTAAATCGTGCTAAATGCCACGTGTCCGTCATCACCAAAGTTGCCTCGGCTCGGGAACTCGGGTACGAGAGGGAAAGGTCCTGAAATGAGCACCCCCACTCGCCCGATCGAAGATCGGCCTCTACTAATCATTTTATGATGTTTTATAAACATTACGTGTTCTTATTCCGGTTATTAGCTAACATTACTATGCGGTGCACACAAGTAAGTATAGACTAGTCGCAAGACTTGGAACAATTCAACTCATGTTTGTTTATGAAAATGGTTTGAATTTGCCATCCTCAAGTGGGCTTAAAAGATGCGGATTTGCCACCAAACATTGTGGGCTTTAAAATATGATTTTGCCACAACAAAGTGGGCTTAAAACGCGCATTCGTTGAATTGTTCCAATTCAAATAACAAAGCCTTCATCCACAGGCATTCATGCAGTTTAGCATTTAAGCGCATAGCCTCATGGTAAGCATGCGAATCACGGCAGTATGACAATCACACTCATGCAAGTATGTTAAAGCATGAAAACTTACCGAGTACTCCAAGCCAAAACAGAAACTAGTTAGAAAAATGCATGACCCTAACTATGTTAAGTGTCTAATGCAACACATGCAATATGCAATTAATAGGCTCAGCTACTACTATGGCATATGAAACAACTTGAACAACATGCGATTAAATACGTATTCAAAGAAGTATTTGAAATTGCAATGCAGTTTGAATGATGCGCCGAGCCTCGGTGCATGCAAGATAAATGAATGAACGCAAGCATGCGATATGCTAATCAAAATATGTCCCTAATCTAACCATCAAAAGCGATGAAATAAAAAGGAGAAAGACGTGGGGTTGGAAGATATACACATACGCACGCACACTTATTACAACACTATGCCCTCGCGAATGACGGTCTAAATAAGCTAACTGGCTACGCTAATTAAGTTAACTATTACAAAACTTGAAACTAATTAACTATTCTAGTTAACTAAATATTACAACACGATATTTAACTAACTAATCTAAGCTAATTAAATATTACAAAATGAATTAATTAGCTAAACACCTTAACTAACTAATTACAAAGCAAGTAAATTAGCTACCACTAATTAACTAAATAAAGAAGTTAAATGGCCTCGAGGGGTGAGGAATGCATGCATGCTCGGTTGGTCTCCTCCCAAAAATGCCACTGCCTTGCCATTGCAGCCTCGGTTTGCACATGCTTGAACACCAACAGTGCTTCCGACTTCTAGAATGCCTCTGTTCCAACTCAGGAGCACACTTGTGCAATTTTTCATTGATGGCCGGTTGGCTACCATTGGTGGCCGGTCGGTTGCTGCTAGTGGCCGGTCGGCTGCTACTGTTGGCCGGTCGGCCACCCCTTCCCTGAACTTTTTTTTGTTGTTGTTGCAACAGAGAGCAAACAGAGGCAAATCAGTGTATTCTCATGGAGTGTGTGTATTGTTGCTCTCCTTATCATTACACAAGCTCAAAGGAGTGTAACTTTTGGTCCTCAAACCATCAACTAAGCATTTTCAATGCATGATGGCTAAGGAACCAAACTTGTACAAGCTTAATGAGTGCAAAATAAGAGAAAACAAAGCCACAACCCTATCATGTATGATCAAGGGTGATGGCGACCAAGGAAAGTAGCACGTTTCAGCACTTTGAGTATGAAACGTCCAATTTTCCTTGTGTTCGAATTAACGTCCGATTCAAACACATGCAAAGCAATACATAAGATGCTTATCTTGCCTCTTGTACTTGTTCATTTTTATTTACTCATTTTAAGTTATCGATCCATTCTTTAACCGGTTAGTCCAAAAGTGAGTGTCCACTAATGGAAGAGGTGTCAACCAAGGGATGATTTAAGGCAAGAGAGAGGTCATGCCTTTGGTTAGTAGAAACCCTCAAAAGAGGATTAAAATCATTAGGCGCGAACCTCGATCTCAAGCTTAAACACAATCTGAAGGTTAACCAACCCTCAAAGCAAATGAAAAAGTGAAGAAATAAGGGAGGTTGCAGATATTTAAGTACTGGAATTAGGCATGAAAAGCATTAAAACATGCAACCAAGACACACAAACGATGCTCAAAGCCCCAAAACACTAAACTAGTGAAGGGAATTGCACCACAACCATGCAATACAAGCCTCAACTAAACCAAACAGCCCAAAACAAAGCTAAAACATGTCAAAACAGTAGCAAAAACATGCTGAGATCAAGTTACAAAATACTAGAAAAACATGCTCACATATGAAGCTATCTAGCCATGCAAACAAAACACAATGAGAGGAGGCTAACCCCTCTAATTTTGGACTTCAAAACAAGGTTTTTACCACTGAAATAACTTTGATTTTCAGTGGTTAAAAGGCTCAAAAAGCTTGATTTAAAAGTGATGGATAGATGGCACAAAAGCTTAACAAGCAAAGAGACAAGAAGGGTGGACAACCCCCTAACTCAAAACAGCCTCAAACCACCATTTTTAGGTCATAAAAATAGAGGTTTTTGTAGTTGAAAACTAGTCCAAAAATAGTACAAAAGGATGGAAAAAACAAGTATGAAAAACAAACTTAAAGGGTAAAGGTTATACCTCTTGAAGTCAAGGACACTTTAGGCACAAATGAGGCACCAAATCAAGCTAAAATCACCTTTTAAAGCTCAAAGAAGGTCCCAAGGAATCTCAGCCCAAAGATAAACAACTTTGGTTAAGGGTTGATAGGCAAACTAGAAGTGTATCTCTACTTGTATGCACAAAAGAGCAAGACAGAGAGAAATCTAGAGAGAGAAAAAATAGAGAATGGCCTCTATATATAGAAAAATGTGGCTTCAGGTCGAAAATATCTCAAAATGGGACAGCTGGAGCAGTGTAGAACAGTTGAAGGGAAAATATCTGCAAAATATGAGCTTTTTGACACCTGTGGCCGACCAGCCATCATTGGTGGCCGACAAGGGTCACTATTGGCCAACATATGGCCGTCAAACTCCATTTGTGGCCGACACATGGCCAATAAGCTTCACGAGTGGCAGGAAAGCAAAAACTAGTTTCCGGCCCCAATTTCAAACAGACATATCTCCTTCATATGGACTCCTTTTCAGGTCATTCTTGAGCCTAAATTGAATCCCCAGAAGTCTTATTTCCAATGGTGGCAGCCTTACATCAAAATTCCAAGTGTTCACAAAGACATGCTCATTTTAGTGAAGACTGGTTAGTTTTGGTCCTAACCGGATTGATGCCCAACTTCAACCAGCCATATCCCCCTCATCTGGCCTCGACTTGAGGAGATTCTTGAGTGTAAAATGAAGCCCCAGAAGTCCACTTTCCAATGGTGTGGCCTCATAGCTGAAATCCAAGTGTACAAAAGGATATGTCTTATTTCGCGAGAGCTGCTCGACTCTCTCTTAACGGTTCATGCCCAACTTCTTCCTCCAACTTGGTTTCTTCACTCTCCTCCAATTTTCTTCAACTTCAAGCCTCTAAATAAGGTGTTTTGAAAGAGTTTTCAAAAATTTCACCTCTCTTTCATTTATTCACACTTTGTCCTTACTCGGTTTATCGAAAAACGTAATATTTTAACGAAATGTGAGCTTTGGAACATTGTAGAAACTTTTTCAAAAATATTTTGAAAGATAGGGTTTTAAGGTCTCAAAATCAGTTTGGTCAAAATAGTTTTGGGCCAAAAAAGGGGTTGTGATGTTGGGATTTGACACTCTCATTGCCGAAGAAATCGAACCTTTGCACAAGATAGCCTGCACCATCGAGTAAGCAATCAGTGGCGCCCAAGTTTTAAGGGTGGTTAAAAATGAGGTGTTTACACATGCCACAAGTAAATTGTCTTCCAGACTGCGTCGGTGATTAATGGATACATAGGCGTAAACCACTGAGCTCCGAGCAAAATGAGGGATAGACAAAGGATCAACGAATTCGACGAATCAATGGTGAATTTGCTCTCTTAGTTTGGATTCATCAGGTTCTGTCTAGCATTCTCAGCCAATAGACCTGGAGGAAGAAGGAGCAGCTGTGTCCCATGCAGAGGGTAGTGGGACAGAGGAAGAATCAGCTGTGTCCCATGCAGAGGATAGTGAGGCAGAAGAAGAGTTTCTAAGATCCATTTTTGCAAATGCTTAATCCAAGGGTTCGTAATTGGCAAACTTTGGGTCTAAATGTTGGTACGTTGCAAAAGCTTCCATAACTTGCATAAATAGAGGTGGATATGTGTAGTCAATAAATGGATTGAGATTCTTTCAAGGCTTGTAATCATCTTCCATAGACTCCTCGTATGCTCAATCAATGTAAGAGAATGTGTGATTGGCCATTGGGGATGTACCAGTCTTTTCGTCTACTCAAAGAATGAAAGTGTAAGATACAAGGATTTAATGAAGTTCACAGCTTCATTATTCAAAAAGCGGTTATGCTACCAGAATACACAGAGTCCATGCACGTCTTAGAACGTGGGTGGATTGCACTAGTTCACTAATATCACCAAGTATTGGGTATATTACTGCGATGGGGTAATGTTGACTGCATATTTTCTATAGGCCAATCACAGCTTAACACATGGCAAGATGAGGGAAACATGGGGAGTTAATTCAAGTCTTCAATCGAAATCAGACACGTGGTAGTTAGTATTGGTAATCATGGATCTGCATAGTACTGGATCAGTGAAAAAATACAAGGTAATATGGCCTAACGGTTACTGACAAAGTTTAAATTTAAAATCAGGAGGGAAACCTAACTGCAAGAGTGGCGTAGTGGGATTGATTATGAGAGAGCATGTTCAGTAATCATGGGAGGACATTTCGACGGTTGAAAGCCTACTTCGACAGTTATCATTGGAAAGTATAAATAGCAGAAAAGGCCCCAGAATGAAAGATTCAAACTCAGATAAAAAAACTAGTTTATTTACTTCGTTTTTCCTTTTAGTTTTTACAGTTCTTTACATTTCTGCACTTCAATTCCTGTACTGCACTTCATTCCCAGGAGTAGTTTCAAATAGCTTGTTGTTGTAAACCTCTACAGGGCTGGGTCAGATCATTGTAAGTTTTTCATTTTACTTAATGAAATTTAGATTTTGAAATTATTCTTCACTTGTTGTTATTTACTAAATTCTTCTAAACAAGCCACCAGTAAAAGTCCTCTTCATTGAGGCTGAGAGAAGTAAAATATAATCGTTTGATAATTGATTAGCAATTAATAATCTGTAAGGACTGATTGATCCTTACTGGCATGCTTAAGATTACATTATTAACTTTCGAAAGCCAAAAAAGCCAACAACTATATGATTTTAACAAATCGAATTTCAGTATCATGTTTTTGATTCTTAGATATTTGTATTGTTAGCCATTCTTTCCAGATCTAATCTATATATATACTAGTGTATGCCCGTGCCTTTAGGCACGGTGTAAATAATATTTTGTTTGAATAATTTTCATATGTCATTCTCTCTTAAGCTAGGAACACTGAGAATCAAGCATACCTAAACTGTTTTACCATGACATACAAAAAATGAATAGATAACATATATTTGAGCAAGGGGATCTCCTTTATTATAAACACAACTTCAAATAAAAGGAACAACAAAATGGTGTTCTCCCTTTGGAGCACACCATGCCAATACGAAAATAGTATTCTTGATCAAAATCTAAATAACAAACACCTTCAAATGTTTACCTCTCAAACCAAACCAAATCTATATAAGTTTCTACAACGTCAATCATTTTCAAAGTTTGTCAACGATAAAACCAAAAATAGCGTAAATTCTGCCCTCGAGATTGTTGCTCACTCGAGATTGCCCCTCTTTCAACGCTCATCAATCAAAGAAGTGCACGTTTAGTTTATACAACAATAAATACAAAATCATTAGAGAGATAAGAAAAACTTAAACCTGAAGAAATGTAGACTTGTAAAAAGGCAGTCAATATTACCATTCGCTTGTAGTATTCATCCACCTGTAAAATAGAAAAAAAGCCAATATAATAATTAAAAGAGACTACCCAATTCAAAACAAACACACGCATTGTCATACTAATGAAATGTTTTTTTATAGACCACCCAATTCAAACCAAACACATACATTGTTGCAAAATAATAATTGGTTACCCAATGCAAACACTACGAATAAACACAACACATTATCAACACAAATACAAATTAATGATTGATAAAAATATTAATTTTTAAAAATCAATCAATATTTTCTTTGGATTTTATTTTTTTTCAACTCTTTCTTTTTGGAACTTCCTTTAATTGATCACATAAGGTTAGAGGGAATTTAAGAAAGACGTGTTCTTAAGAAAAAATTTAATAAAATAAAATTCAAAAAGCAAACTCTTCGCTTGGTAATTCAACAACAAACTCTAACTAACTTAATTCTCCCATCATTTACAAATCAATACAACTTAAAAAACCCCATTTATTTTCTTCCAAAAACCCAAAGCCATTTATTATATCAGTTTAGTCCCATCAATTTTGTGTATGTAACCCTCCATCATCTTCTTCAATCTTCACCTACACCCATTCAGATTCATTTTGCTTCCAACCTTAAATAAATTTTGAATATTTGTTAAGCAATACATGACCATAAGCAAAATATGAAACCAGCCCCTTTGGATCTATTTGGTTAGCTCATAGGCAGCAGCCAACAAAATTTAGATTGAAATAAAATAAACTATAAGACTAAACTGATATAATAAAATTCAATGGATAAAACAACAAATCAACAACACACAGTAAGGGGACAATTGTTTATAGGGTCTTAAAAAAGTAATAGGCAATGCTGAAACTATATATATATATATATTTATCACAGCTTACCAATCCCCACTCCCAAATAAAGAGGGGAAAAAAATAGAAAAACACAAAAAGGCCAATAAATATAAGAAAATCAATATCAGCATTTAAAGAGTATTTAGCAAACTCAGAAGTATTTATAGATCCGTATATATTTATGAGTATTTAGCAAACAATAGAAAAACTCATAATATAGAAAAACCCATTTTATGAATAAAAAAATTAACACCCATTTCTTATTAAAGAATCAAACATTTCATTAACTGTGTGTGTGTTGAGTCAGTACCTTTGAGACCAAAAATAGCAGGAAGTGTCTGGTTCATCCTCCTCAGTCACAACATTTAAAAAAGGAAAAAGAAAAAAAAAATGTGTCAATAAGATTACTTGCCTACAATTCTTAACTAATGTCCAATTCTTTGCCTTTTTATGAACTCTCTCAATAAGTCATCCTCTCTCTCCGATGCCAAAACTATTCTTCTCTCATTAAACCAGTTTCTGCTCATCATCTCCCAAAACAGCCTGGCATACAGAACTGGAATTAGAGGTCAGCGATATTTAGATGATTGTTTAAACACCTATTGACATAATGTTGTTTTAAATTGGGGTTCTGTTCCTAACAGAAAATTGACTATATGGTCAGGAATTATGTGATATAATATTGAATTTGGTTTATAAACATGTATATCCTAAGCAAAAGGAGCTTATTCTAGCTTGAATGAAACGGAACTTTGATATTTGTTCATATTATGTGATCTCAAAAGTAATGTACACATACCTTATTTGTTTGTCAGAAATCAAAATTATATTATGGGAATGGCTGTGAAATGATAAGTTTATTTATTTTTGAGTTAAACAGAAAGGTCTGGAACCATTATTCTGATATTGCTTTCATGGTTGGACAATAATGTGGCCAAAATTGCCCCCCTTGATGTTACAGGGGTTTGGGTTATTATTAGACCAAAATGGGGGCAATCCCTTTGGATGTCTTTTTATTCTTTATTTTTTATTGCAACATTATGAGCTTTTCTGGATTCTGATTTCATTCTTGTTTTGAGAGGGAATTAGAGTTTATTATTCTAGGTATCAATACTTTTCTGGCTCTCAAGGCATTTGTGTCCCTCTCAAATGTAACAAATCCCATGCTACCAAGTATTTGTAAGTGCATTCTTATTATAGAAAGTGGTTGTTATTTGCTGGCCAAAAAAAAAAACAAACAAACAAACTGACTGAATCTGTACAATTTAATGCTTAAAAGGAATGCATACCTTTCACTTCCATGTATTATTTTTCATTTATGGAACAGATATTGCAAGGAGAACTGAAAACAATTGGTGTGAACACAGTTTATATTCAACAATAAAGCAAAAAGTTTTGCGAGCAGGTAAAGAACAAATTTTTCCAACTCCTTTAAGATGCTCATGTCTCGTAATTTCCTAAAATTTCAAACCAATATGAAGGACTCACAGACATTCTGTCAAAACCAATGGTAAAGAGGGTGCAAGCCTACGTTTTCTAAGGCTTAATTTAGTTGGTAGTTTAGCAGAAAAACTTGGTAAAATTTCTGAGTCATGAAATTAGTTTGTCTTTTTTATAAAAAGACAAAAAAAAAAAAAAACTTATTCCAATTAATTGTGAGCGGAAAGACTCAAGTAATAAACTATTATCAATCCAATGGAAAAAGGGTTTGCCCAGTTTCTATATTAAAAAAAAACACCATTTATATCAAATTAGATCTAATTTGTCTTAGAACCTTGAACCCATTGAAACAAAAAAACTAATGCCCATTAACAAAATTCAGAGAAAATGCAAAGAAACTGAAATTGAATCAAATAATTCAAAGAAAATGCAAAGAACTCGTCAAATGTCCACAATCAACACAATTCGAAGTGGTGGGAAAATGGAATGAATACCTTGGAAGGCGGCGCAAAGATAGATCCAAAAAATTCAGAAGATGATGAAGGTTATCTTGCGAGCAAAGTTCGAGATGCAAAAATCGAGGACTGGAGAATTGGAGAGCAGCATCGGACAAAAACAGATCAATTATCAGAACCTTGAAGCCACTGAAACAAAAAGAAAATTCACAAAACCCAATAACAGAAAAACTGAAATTGAATCAAATAATTCTAATTTTAATTTTAGAATTCTAATCAAATAATTATAATCAAAGAAAATTCTAATTTTAATCAAAACCCAATAACCCAATTCTAATTTTAACAGGAGGATCACCACAGGTTTGTGGCTGCTATGATAACAACAGGAGGATCACCCATGTACAACAAAATAAAAAACTAACCAGTATACACTAAATGGTGTTCTACACTCAATGGTCACCACAACCAGTTCAAAAACTAATGTAGTTCTTGGTGCTTGGATAAAATGTATTAGATTGAGATGAGTTGATTTTAATTAATAAAATTGTGGGTTTGGGAGAATGGAATTCTAATAATAACAGTATGGAGCCTAATGTCAATGACCCATAAACAATGTAAAATAACATTGAAGCCTCTGGATTGTAACAATAAAATGGCAGCAAAAGGAACATTGAGAATGAGAATCTAACCCTAACAATTGAAACCCAACTCAATGATAAATAAAAGAGAAAACCCAGATCACCTAATTTATCAAATTCAAATACCAAGATGACAGATCTCATCAAAGATTGAGAAATAATAAGAACTTAATCATTACACATGTTTTTCCACTTCTATAATTTCATATCTACCAAACAAAAACGGTACAAATACATAGATAAGGATATTATATATGTCAGGAATCATACCTGCTGGAGGAGATTGGAGAGGAGGCCGAAGAGCTGGGCAGCTGCTGCTGCTACTGCTTTTCCTTCAGCGCAGTAGAAAAACAAAAACCCATCTCACAATTAGTTTAAAGTTTAAGGTTTAGAAACACCAATCCAATTAAATTATAGGTGATCCAAAGAAAAACAAAACCCATTGCTAACTGATATATATTTGAGAATCAAACCCATTGCTAACAAAACCCATTTAAGGAAAAGCAAACCCATTGCTAAATAAATTATATGAGGTCGAAGAAAAACAAATACATATTAGTTTAAGGTTTAGAAACACCAATCCAAATAAATTGAAAGCTACATAAATAAAAAATGAAAAAGAAACATAACAAAGAGAAGATTGTGAAGATCATCAAACCTGCAAGAGCTTCGAAACAAAATTCAAAAACTCAGAACTAAACCCATTGCTAACTGAAAGAAGTCAGTAATTCCCTCAATTACTCTCTAGAATATTTAACCAAATATAAAAACCCATCTCACAATTTGAATACACACGTACTCTATACTCACTATTAATAATAATAAAAAAATTAGCTTATACAAAATATGTTATTAATCAATCAATAAAAACAAATAATCAAAAAGAAAAACAACCTCGCGAGAAGCTCAAAATGGTAATTTCCAAGAAGGTAGGTAAAAATGGTGTTATTAATAAATCACTACTAAACAATTCTCAAAATGGTGTTATTAAAATAAATCACTACTAAACAATTCTCAAAATGGTGATTTCCAAGAATGGTGATTTCCATCTATATCATCTACTCATGTTAGGTAAAAATGGTGATTTCCAAGAAGTTACGTGTAATAAAATAAAGAAACAGAAATTCTAACATCTATACGTATACATAATCTATGATTATATACATGCACAATTCTCAAACTCTTAGATCTGGGTATGTTCCCTCCATTGAAAGAATTGCTCTCAATCCTTAGCTTTGAATCAAAATCCTTCTCCATATTAGCTACCGCTCCAGACCCAACATTTCTCTCTCTAAAATTCCCTATTTAATATATAAAAATAGATATATATTATATATATATACGTATAGTTTTTTCTGCTTATAAATATCAATCTCTCTCTCTCTCTCTCTCTCTCCCCTCTAATAATAGCACACACTCTCTATAAATCTTGGAAGAAGAGTAGGGTCATCGTCGTCGTTACGACCTCCAATGAAAAGGGAAATTAGGACCGATGAATAGGATAGAGCAGAAGAAGAGCAAAGCCATGGTACATTCAAGTTTTACACACGTCAACACTATTTACAGCCTCATGGCTGTCTTTAGCATTTTATAAGATTTTTTTCTTCTTCTTTTTTTTGGACTTCTTTTACGTCGTTACTGAATTTAAAGAAAAATGTAAAAAAGCTTTAGGATTTTGAATTTTACTGGATTAGATGGATTGAAAAAATAATTTTTTTTAAAAAAAAGTTTGAAAGGAAGTCTAGAAAGGCCCAAAAAAAAAAAAAAAAAATTCAAAGCAATTGAATTTCTTAATAGTTTATTTTTTGGAATTTTTAAATTTGTGTCCGCAAGACCGACTAAAAATTAATTTTTTTGATATAATTTTAATAAAAGTTAAAAAAAATTATGACTTTTACCATGGTTCCAAGCACCCTACAATTCAAAATGAGGAAATATTTCTTTGTGTAATACATTTATATGTAATTTTATATAAAATTACGTAAATTTTTATAAATTTATATAAGTAAGAATGTATAAATTCATAAAAATTTATGTAAGTATATGAATTTATATTAAAATTACGCATTTTTATAAAAATATTTACTATGTAAATTCGTAAAAATTTAATTTTCTTTCAAAAATGATAAACGAAAGAAATTGTAATTATCTACATACATCCACAAAATGCAGAGCATTGTTTGATGAAAAGCTGATTCCAATTCCAATCTAATTTTCAGGAACAGTAATCACAATTCATGTTGTTGTTCAAACAGTAGTTGTTATGGCAAATCAAAAATCAATTTCACAATTAACCTTAAATGTGTTCACTCCTAACAATCTCAACATTGTCATCAGTTTTGTGGGTTTTACTATGGAGCCCAATGTAAATGACCCATAAACAATTGAAGCCTCTGGATCTAAACCCTTGACTAATAAAGGAAGAAAAGTGGGTGTGAAATGGCACTTGTAGTTGACTAATAAAGGTTTAAGTAAGATTCCACCTAAGAAAGGAACATAAGCCCATTTGTTATCTTCTTCCAATGAAAACAGAAGCCCAGTTGACCTACATATTTTATATTTTTTGTTTTATATTTCAAATTCACGGCATTTAACTATTCAGTAACACAATCAGCTAGAGTATTAAGATGGTAAATAGTATAACAATCTACCTGCTGTCCCCTATGAAGTCAGTGGAGACCACATCGTCTTCGGTGAACCCCAAAATACCCTTGAGTTTGCCCTCAGATTTCTCCCTGAAATTAACCAAGAAAGAATAAAAGACCTCGTCACATGCTAATCAAGAGTTGGCAGCCAAAGAAATTTCATACAACTATGCAAATCTCAATTTGCCAATCTAATATACTACATAATGAGGTGAATTTGAAGGAAATCTGAATACTCACTTGATAGCATCTTTGATTTGCTGGTATGTAGCTGCCTTCTCAAGCCTCGCAGTGAGGTCCACAACTGAAACATCCACAGTTGGAACTCGGAAGGCTATTCCGGTCAACTGAAGCAATTTTTGACAGCATGTTTGGTTCTTGAACCTGTGAAGAGGATCATCCGGGAATCATTTAGTGATTTTAAAAATAACTGTTTGGTTCTTGACAACATGTTTGGTTCATGAACTTGTTTTCAAAAATAACTCGAACAATGATCATTAGGCGAATCATTTAGTGATTTTAAAATTTGAGTAATGAGAAAGACTCAAAAACTGTGATCTAAGACTCAAATGTTGATCAGCAGATTTATAAAGAATCCCAAAGATGAAACCAAAAATGATGATAAACAGAAATGAACCCAAGTCAAGAATTTCAAAGCAAACTCAAACTTCAACCCAACTAAGCAAGATGTACAAAAATCAACAACAATGATAGAGATAGTGTTACATTCAACTCAAACTTCAATGATCATTGTACGCAGACAACTAAATCAACCCGATAACAATGATAGAGAATAGTGTTATATTCAATTCAAACTTTGATCACTCCATTTGTTATCTTCTTTAAACTTTGATCACTGCAAGTGCCATTTAACTGTTAAGTAACACGCCATTTATTATCTTCTTCCTCCTCATGAATGCATAATGATCAAAGTATACCCAGAAAAAAAATATTCCAAGAAAACTCAAATTCCCACATACCCAATTGAAGTAATAGAAGAAATATGAAGAACTGATAAAAGCAACCATCCAAAGAATTGGGTTTTTTTTCTAGCAACTACTACTTTCTGTCAGAACAAACAGAGGGTGTAAAAGCTTTTTCAATGTTCAACTAATAATCAACAACATGAAATAAAACATTTAAAAGAAATATAAAGAGGAGCAATAGGACTGAGTCTGAACCTCCGTTTGGTAGCTCAAATGAGCCAAGAAAACTATAAACTCAATCAGCAAAAGATGGTCTCGTCTAAAATGGGTTGTCTTTGTTTTTTCTCTTTAAAATCTTTTCCTTTTTGGGTTTTGTACAGAGGACGAAAACACAGAGCGACCAACTGAAACAGAAGTCGAGTATACAAATTCTAGAAATTCAAAACCTAGTATTTACATACAACTTTAAACCAATTTTATGTATACAAAAGAAATTCATAATACTCAATTCTAGAACAACATATTGGGTTTTCTAGATTTCATTAGGGTTAATCACTACAACTTCCACCCCTATTTTCAAAACCCAAATAGAAAGGGGAGAAACCCTAGATTCTTCCACCCCTATTGAGGCAGATGGAGCAATATTCTGGAAATAGAAGAGGGGGGAAACCCTAGATTCTTACACCACCTAAAAAAAACAACAAAAAACAACAAAAAACAACATGGAGGATAGCTTTCTACCTTGGAGCTGTGTAGGGAGAGAGGAGACAGAGATTGAGGCAGATGGAGCTATATTCCGGATATCACCACCGGAGCTATATTCCGTCGGAGCTAATCACCACCGGAGAGAGAAAGCTTGGTGGAAAGAGGAAGATATGTGGTGGGAAGAGGAAGAGGAAGAGGTGTGAGAGCGCAGAGCTTCAAACGGTTTTGAAATCAAAATGAGAGAAAGAGAGAGAGAGAGAGAGAGAGAAAAGATGTTTGTGTAAATATGTGAAAATCTAGAAGCTAAAAGGAAAACTGATCTCAACCATTTGATATTCACCCAAAAAAAAATCTGAACCATTGAAATGTCCAAGTGAGGGAAACATTTTCAACCATGGGATTGAACCAATCTAACGGTTCATACTTTGACAAATAAACAAAAGTCCCATCAAATATTCAAAAACCTTCTTCCCTTATTATATATATATATATATATTCTCGAAGTTTGAGATCTGAAACAGATCCTCTCTCTTTCCTCTATTTTTTTTCTTTTAGTATTAGTTGTAGATTTGAGATCTTAAACAGATCCCCTCTCTCTCCTTCCTTCCTCCTTTCCTTACTCAAATTTTTGTTTTTTGTTTTTTTTTTTTTTTTTTTTGAGAAGGTTGTTGTTGTTGATAATGGAATAGAAAGTGAACAGAAAAATTATTGTTGTAAATTTTGAATAAATAATGGAACAAACTTTGAACAAATAGTGGAACAACATAGAATTTTGGAAAAAAAATTTGAACATATAATAAAATTTGAACAGATAAGTTTAAATAGATAAGTGAATTTGAACAGATAGAAAAAAAAAAAGGTTATAAAAATTCAAAAGATAAGATATAAGTTAAAAAAATTTAAACAGATAGATATAAATTTAAACAGATAAAAAATAATTTGAACAAAATAGATATACACTTGAGCAGATTGGTAAAAAAAAAGTCAACAGAAAAAAAAAATCCACAAATAAATTGATTAAAATTAAAAATAAAATATCTTCAAAAACAAATAAAAGTAGTTATCATCTAATTATTTTATAAATAATAGACTTCTTACCAATAAAAAATATATCTTCTATCTTTATTTGGATTTTTTAATAATTTTCTCTTTATTTTATGGGTCACATAGACGTTTTTTTTTTTTTTTTTTTTTTTTTCGGTTGGAACGTGCGTACGACAAAACCATCCCATAGCTAGCCACCAGTAAATTACAAAACCAAGGTTCCAAATGCTTTTGGTTTTTCAAAACCATTGTCTATCAGCCAACTGTTATTCTTCTAGTGCTGGTCTATGCTATAGTATATATATATATACATAACTACGCATATAACATACTTTTCATCTAAAACTACATATTATACCCAAAAAGAGAAGCAATTGATGGAAACTAGAAAGAAAAAGATGAGTTATCTAAGCAGAGTATGCACGGCAGTTAGTGTTGCCATGGTGGAAGTCCACCACACTGACCAATCCTCTAAATATAATTCTTCCCTTCAAGTTCAAACCGTTTCGCCGAGCGACGCGAGATCGTCCTCTGGCAGAGACTGCTGTAAGAGGAAAGAGGCAGATGAGTCTCTTCAAAAAGTCATGTTATTGAATTGCTGGGCACAGAGCTAAGCTATTGGCTTAGACACCATGGAAAAGAAGTTAGATGCAGAGAGAGAGAGAGAGAGAGAGAGAGAGAGAGAGTATAAAACTACCCACCTAGTTTATCCAGTGGACTTGCCAATTGTCTGCACATGGGTTTTTGGCATAGCTTGTGGTTTTGGCAGCTGAATAAGCTGCCTGAATTTTGAGCTCATCATGAGAGAGAGAGAGAGGCTCAGATAAGAATGTGCAGTTGATCATTGTGCCTGTAATACCTCTGGAAATTGGGGAACACAATGAAACATGGACAATTGTCCAATTCAATTGAATTATTTCTGTTAATTTTAAGTGTGCCTGTTTGTGTTTGTTTCTTGAGACTCTGTTTAAATCAAGGATTTGAGAGTGATACAGACAAGTAGGGAAGGAGAAAGGAGAAAAAAAAAAAACTTATATTTAAGGGTAAATTACAACAGTAATATTTTGGTCTTTATGTCATTTTAATCTATGTAATTTCAATTAGCATTCTAAATTTATGACTTTGTTTCAATTTGATCAAATTGACTATAATTCTTAATCTTTTTTTTAATGAAATATATGCATATAAGTATTATGTGTCATAATTTTAAAAGTAGAATTATAAACTTACTCAATTCAGTAGGTTAATTTTAATCAATTTAGTGATTATTTTTGGTCAAAAACACTAACGCTGTGTTTGGTTGGAAGATTTGGAAAAGGAAATAGAATGAAAAATGGAAATGAAAGGAAAAGGAGGAAGAATTTAGGATTCCAAATCCCAATTATGTTTGGTTGTGTTGGAAATTGAATGAGGAAAAGAAATCATTTCTAAGAACCCTCTCATTGTCCTTCATCACACACAGAATTGTAGTCATGAATTGCAATAACAAAAAATAAGGCTGCACATGATCAAAGTGCTGCTTGTTTTTTAGAAAAAAAAAAGGTTTAAATTTTTAAAAATAAAAAAAAAATTAATTTGATAAAAATAAAAAAACATTTTTTTTAATTTTTAAAAATTATTTATAGCCTCCCAAAAAATAAAATTGTATAAAAATGATAAGTATTTTTTATTTCCTTTCACCTAATTAATATTTTAGAAAAAAAAAATTTAAAACAAGTTTTTGAAAACCAAATCAAATAGTCTATCGATTTTATGATTGAAAGAACCAAACTAAACAGCTAACACCTATAAAATTGGACCAAAACCAAAACAAAAAAATAGTTTTGTTTCGAATTAGTTCATGATTCCAAGAGTTCTATTTAAATTGAACATAATGATGATTCCAAGAGTTCTATTATAATGATCAAAATAATCTCAGAAGCATTACAAAAAAAAAAAAAAACCCATCAATGTATCACAGTGCAACAATGCATCACAACCACCCACAACCACCTACAGACAACCAACATCACCAGCAGAGTATAAGCGCAGAACACCAAACCAAAGCATAAGACAACATCAGCAGCAACAGCGCATAAGCGCAGAACACCAAACCAAAGCATAAGACAGTGTGGGAGCCGAATAATATTCTTACGTAGGAAAGTCGAGTTAAATTAAAAGAAAGAAATCAAGTTATATACTATACGGCTCCATCCTGGAGGGACATAGAGGCCGAATAACCAAATCAGATGTAGAATCAACTGTAAAAGGGGCCGAGTATGAATAGGTAGGACAGATTGGCCGAGTAAGCAATTATACGTTGGTCGAAAGGTGGGCCCAACCACCAATATCAAGGACGAGTATAAATAAGAGGAGCATCAACTAAGAAAAGGTATTTGAGAACAAATAAGATTAACTTGAGATACAAGCAAAGAAGAGAGTATACATTGACTTGTCCGTTGGAGTGCTAATTTCGGCATGCCTGACCGGAGTGTTCATTCCTTTTCAAGTGACTAGCTGAGGATCGAGAACTTCCTACAGGATCCATAGAGTATTTCCAAACCGTATTTCCAAACCATATTTCCACAATTAGCGCCATCTGTGGGAATACTTAAGCACATCCATGGCGAGCGTGACAGAAGATCCTTCGGTAGTCACTGACGACCTTACGCCATGAGATGATACGACTCCAAGAAACATGCTTGGGCCAGAGAACATTTCCGTACAAAGGGCCTTGAACTTCGACTTAGTTGCCCATACCTCACCCTCGACATCAGTACATGAGACAATGCAAACGATTTATGGATCAGGCGAAGCAAAATGAACGGAGGTTGGAAAACATGATGGTTGAAAACGAGTACCTTCAACAGGATTTGGTCCTAGAGGTGGCAAAATCCCAACATGCCGCGTACTAAGATTGGGGACGACCTTTGGGAAAGGATGGTCGACGACCTTGAATTCGAAGACATAATAGTAGTAGTGATTCTGACTCATCATCCCCAGAATCCAAAAAGAAGGGACGAGTCGAAGTCTCTAGTTCTTCCGGAGGAAGTCCGCGTGCGCGGAATAAGCGAAGACGAAATGATTCAGACGAAGAGGATCAACAAGATCCCTTTGTGTGACGGATCGTAAGGGCAGTGCTACCCAAAAAGTTCAAAGCGCCATCATTCACCCTGTACGATGGAAAATCGGACCCCACTGATCACATTCGTCATTATAAACAAGCCATGACGCTTCATGCAGACGATGAAGCCCTCATGTGTCAAATATTTCTGAGTAGTTTGGGACCACTGGCCGTCATATGGTATTATAAATTGGAACCGGCATTGATTAAGAGCTTCCACCAACTCCAAAAATCTTTCAGGGCAAGGTTCATCACCAATGAGATCCAGCCGAAGCAAGCCGATTCTCTTTGGGCAATGCAAATTCAACCAGGAGAAACCTTTCGTGCATATTCGACGCGCTATTGGGAATGCTTTAATCTAGTAGATGATGCCTGCAATGACTCCATGGCCTTCACCACCTTTAAGATGGGATTGTATCCTGATAGTGCCCTCCGCAGCTCCTTGACCAGACAGCCCCCCAAAACAGTTTGGTCGTTAATGAAGAAAGTCGAGGAATACAACAAAGTGGAAAATGATGCCCTGCGGGTCAAAGTCGGGCACAAGGCCAATAAGACGACCCCGTCTAAAATCGTTCAGCCGATAAACGTTGTACCATCACGGAGCCCTGAACCATGGCATTGGACTAAATGAGACAAAAGATGAGATTTGCACCGATCAAATGACCAATGTTCATATCGAGCTAATGAGCAACTTCAAGTGGATAGCAGGCGCATAAGGCGCGCGGACAAGAAATATACGGAGTTATCAGAGCCGATCAATACGGTTATGTCTAAAGTTCAACACCTTCCGTTCTTTAAATGGCCACCCAAGATGGTGGGACCTCCCGACATAAGGAGACGGGATAGGCGGTGTGAATATCACAAAGACCACGGTCATGACACCGACAATTGTTATGCGTTGAAGGACTACCTTGAGGAGTTGGTGCAAGACGGTCGACTTATGCAACATGTCCGAAAGAATAATTCAACAAAAACAATAGCTTTACGGCAGGATTCACCTCCACTCGGCGTAATTCATATGATATACAGTTTGCCGAAGACATCCGCAGTACATACAATTCAGTTACAGCCTAACCCCCAAAAGCAAATCACACCAGTGAAATGGCCCCATGAAGTTGCGAGTATTAGTTTCGATAATTTTGATTTGGTCAGCGTAACGCTCCCCCACATTGATCCCTTAGTCATTGAACTACGCGTAAACCCATTCACCGTTGAACGTGTTCTCATTGACCAGGGAAGTACTTCAGAAGTAATGTACTACAAGACCTTCGTTAAACTCGGCTTCACTAAGTTGAATCTGTCTTTAGCTGATTACCCGTTATTTGAATTTAACGCTAATCCGGAATATCCTTTGGGCAAAATCACACTACCAGTTTGGGCGAGCTCCCGATCAGTGGACGTAGAATTTCTGGTTGTCAAGCTTCCTTCGTCGTATAATCTCATCATGGGACAAACTTGGTTTCATACCATGGAGGTCGTGCCAAGCACCTATCATCAACTACTTCGCTTTTCGATTGAACGCGGCATAGAGCAAATTTGAGGTTCCCAGAAATCGGCGCAGACATGTTATCTTCTTGCTGGTGGGTCGAAGAGCTCTCCAGTGTGTTGTGGGCTCATCGCACTACACCAAGGCAGTCCACTAGGGAAACGCCGTTCGCCCTATGCTTTGGAATCCAAGCAATTATCCCTTTGGAAATTGGCTTACCCACTCTGAAAATGAAGGTCTTCGACTTGGGCTGTAATGACATGATGTTAGCATTGGATCTAACTCTGATCGAGGAACGCCGAGACTGTGCCCTCGCATCTATAGCGTGGTATCAGTAGCAGCTCGCTAAATCATACAATCAACATGTGCAGCTACGTCGTTATATACCCGGAGAATTGGTCCTTAAGAAAGTTCTTTCCGCTACTAGGAGCCCCGTTGACAGAAAGCTAGGTCCCAATTGGGACGGCCCCTATCAGATTGAGTCGATCGTGGGCATAGGGGCCTATCATCTCAAAGACATGTCTGGAAAAAGTCTGCTATGTCCTTGGAATTCTATGCATTTGCGTAAATTTTATCATTAACTAGACTTGTAGGGCATGATAACTTGTTTTGAATGTTCGCCATTACAATGCAAGGCCTCTTATTTCCTGGCTATGTGAAATTTAGTTCGGTAAATCAAAAGCCTACGAATTCGGAGCGCCCTTCGTGGATAACACAATTGGCCAAAATAAAAGCCTCTGAATTCGGAGCCCCATCCATGAATGACACGTTTGGGCCGAATAAGCCTTCGGATTCAGAGCGCCCATCGTAGATATCACGATTGGCCAAAATAAAAGTCTCCGAATTTGGAGCCCCATCTGTGAATGACACGTTTGGACTGAATAAGCCTCCGGATTCAGAGGGCCCTTCGTGGATATCACAATTGGCTAAAATAAAAGCCTTCGAATTCGGAGCCCCATCCGTGAATGACACGTTTGGGCCGAATAAGCCTCCGGATTTGAAGCGCCCTTCGTGGATATCACGATTGGCCAAAATAAAAGCCTCCGAATTCGAAGCCCCATCCGTGAATGACACGTTTGGGCCGAATAAACCTCCGGATTCAGAGCGCCCTTCGTGGATATCATGATTGGCCAAAACAAGTCTCTGCATTTGGAGGCCCATCCGTGAATGACACGTTTGGGCCGAATAAGCCTCTGGATTCGGAGCGCCCTTCATGGATATCACGATTGGCCAAAACAAGTCACCGTATTCGGAGGCCCGTCCGTGAGTGACACATTTGGGCCGAATAAGCCTCCGGATTCGGAGCGTCCTTCGTGGGTAACACGATTGGCCAAAATAAAAGCCTCCGAATTCGGAACCCCATTTGTGAATGACACGTTTAGGCCACAAGTCTCTGCATTCGGAGCCCCATTCGTGACTGGCATGTTTGGGCCGAATAAGCCTCCGGATTCGGAGCGCCCTTCGTGGATATCATGATTGGCCAAAACAAGTCTCCGCATTTGGAGCCACATTTGTGAATGACACGTTTAGGCCGAATAAGCCTCCGGATTCGGAGCACCCTTCGTGGATGACACGATTAGCTAAAATAAAATCCTTCGAATTCAGAGCCCCTTTCGTGTATGTCACGGTTGGGCCGAATAAACACCTGGAATCGGAGCGCTTCGTCGACATCACAGTTGGCCGCTGCAAATGCGATTGATGGTCATGACTTAATTTACGAACAATAATTAAAACCATATACAGACATTCAAATAAGATGTTTCATTCAATAGATCGTCAATACATGATTTGCATCAAATTTGTAATAGGTCATGCATATCTCTGATCTGTTTCATTCAATACATGTGTTAAAAACAAAAAGAAATTTTTTTTTTGAAGAGAAATATATCATTCGGCATCGTCTTCGTCGTCAGTCTTCCCAGCTTCAAAAGCCGCGAAGGACAAATTATAACTCTAATATAGAGGCGACGCCAAATCAATGCCCGCTGCCTATAGAGCCTTAGTCCACCGATGCTTGAATCCACGATTTTTGCACCAACAGACCTCCTCAACCAGCTTTTCCTTCGTTTTCTCTATACCAATCTTCCGACCGTCAAAAAATCCCTCATTATAGGCCTTTGTCCTTATCGCTTCTTTAGCGAACATGCTCACCGTATCTCGATCGACAATGGCCTGGTTTAGCAACCGTTGGGTCACCATTTCCTCTACAATTGGGTTACCTTGACCCGTCGAATGATTTCCGGTAGCTTTTGCCTGTTTTAGTTCTCGCTCGGCTTTCTCTACGCGCGCTTCTAAGTTCCGAATGCGCTCATCTTTCTGCTCTATCTCCCGCCGTGCGGCACAGAAATGCATGCCGATTTCATATGAAGTATATAGCCATTTCACCGCTGCATGGACGCCTTTCCAAAAAACTTCGAAATCAGGCCGCCCAACCATTGACTGCTAGACTTCTGGCGGAAAAATCTGTCAAGCAAATTCAACTACCAAGTTTGGATCATGGATGATCGAATCCGCCTCCGTCATCGGTTTGTTCCCCACGAAGACTGAAAAACTCAACGGGCGTGGAAGTTCCGCCGCTGTTGCCCACTGGTTTCACTTCGCGAGCGACGGAAGTTCCCCCATTGTTGCCTTTCCTTCCTAGGTGACTTGCTTCGACGATGTGGAGAATGGCGCCTCTTGCGCTCCCCTGACGTCCTACTTCCTGTTCGCAATGGTTCGCCACCTCGATTCATCGCTGAATCCAGTTCAGCCAGTGTTCTACCCTCTCCTTTGCTGTTGAAGAATAGTCTTCTATACATCTAGTTCAAATGCACTACTTTTCTCCCTCATGTGATCTGCCAAATTTGGACACCAACATAGACTCTAAACGCACACAGCCCCTACTCCACTTATTAATTGAGGGTGCAGCATTCCCAAAGCATTCTCTTCAATGCTCTGCGCCACGAACTGCCAATGTTCGACAGTCCAGTTCATTAATTTGCTGGGGCAAGGGCAGATTCATTAATCTATTCGGCCTAATATCAGAGCTATGCGCCGAAATGATAATGTGCCCCTGCCAATTCGCAAACTGCCGTTGCTCAGCGGTCTTGTTCATTAATTTGCTGGGGCAAGGGCAGATTCATTAATATATTCGGCCTAATGTCAGAGCTGTGCGTCGAAATGTTAATGTGCCCCAGCTAATTCGTGAACTGTCATTGTCCGGCGGTTCTGTTCAATTTGTTGGGGGCAAGGGCAAATTGATTAATCTATTTGGCGGTTTTGTTCGTTAGTGGTGTTAATGTCAGAGCTGTACGCCAGCCAATTCGTGAACTGCCATTGTTCAACGGTCCTATTCAATTTGCTGGGGCAAGAGCAGATTGATTAATCTATTTAGTGATTCTGTTCGTTAGTGGTGTCAATGACAGATTTACTAATCTATTCGGCTAAATCGCAGAGCTATGCAGCTATTTTAGCGCCAAATTAATTTAGTAGTTTGTTCCATTCATCTCATTTCGTGTTTTTACATCTTACTTAGCCGTTAATAAGCACATACAAAAGACAGAAAGGCAAAGACAATTTTCATTCATAAACTGAATACAAATAGAAATCATTTTACAAATGAAAACTACCCTACGTTAGCTTCTAACAAAAATAAATAGTCAATAACCTAACAAATCTAACAAAACCTACATACACAAGATACCAAAACAAAATGAAAATTACTTTGACCCTAGGTCGTCTTTAGGGTCAGACTTCAGCGGCTCAACGTCTACCTGCTCGTATGGAATCAGTTGCTCCGATACCACGTTAGCGGCAGTTAAGGCTTTGAGCCAACCATGTTTGAATCCCCTATTCTTGAACCTAGGCACTTCTTCTACATAGTTCTCCAAGGTTGCATCCTTGCTAGCTTGCAATGACTTGGAAATCTCAGATTCGGCGTTTGCCATCGCCGTCTTTGAGTCCTCCAAATCGGCCTCCAGCTTGGCAACCGTCTCGTTGGCCAATTTGAGCGTTTCTTCGCTTGCGTTCTCCCTTTCTTCGGCGGCCAACCTCAGTTGGTTAGAACTTTTGGCCTTATCTACTTTGGCATCGGCCCTTGCTCTTTCCTTCACCGCTTTCATGGCCTCAGACTCGGCTCTGAGAGAGGCCTCTGCTGCCTTGCCCTTTTCATTTTCCACTTTGGCTGTGAAAAAGCTGATCTGTTCGATAGCATCGTGTTGGTGACGGCCAATCTCAGCTATCCTCCCCGCCGCCTACAAAACAAGGAATCAGTAAGATAGGTGATATAAAAAAAAAATTGTTTAACCTTGCAAAATTATAAACAAGGATCATGTACCAATATCGCCGATTGAGCAGCTAATGCTATGGACAGCAGATCCGGCTTTGCCCTAAAGGTTGCTCTATCAACTAGCAGAGAAATGGAGGAGGCCAAGCTCAAGGCCACAGCGACGTCTTTTACAGCCGATGCATCAGAAACAACCAGCACGCTCTTTATCCTTGGCTGTATTTTAAACAGCACAACCAGGTCCAATTTTTCCATGCGCGACCGTTTATTAACTAGGTTTTTCGAATAATCGGCTTCAGGTTCGGCCCGATGTTTTTTCCCCCTATGCTCCGTCACTTGGCCCTTCTGTTGACCGACAACAGCCTTCGTTTCGGCCATATTAGTCTGAGCCGTCTCCTTAACAGGAGCAGGTAGTGGAGATTCTTCCTTAGCGTCGGGTGGAGGGGGTAGAGGTTCAGATCGCTCAGCTTCGGCTCTCCTACGGGCAGCCATCCTCTCTGCATTTTTCCTCTTGGTCATTTGAGTTAGTGACTCACCAGCCATGTTGTCAGGATATGAGCCGGGTAGGTCCCCTAAGTCGGTGAAAATATCTTCGAAGGACATGTCCGCTCGGCCTAAAGGGGATGGAGGATTGAGGCCGGCTTCTTCAAAAGCCAAATTTGTTGCCGCGTCAACCTCCTCCTCTAGTCTATCAGATCTATCCAAGGAGGGTTGATTCGGCTGCTCAACGACTCTTTCAGTTGGTTGTTCGTCCACTGGTTCTGAATCTGAAGCTTTATGACCTATCTGCCTAAGGTTCTTGAAGTTCGGAAAAATAAGCGCCGTAAGCTGCTGTTCACCTCTTGGAATTGGTATGTTATCTACGGCCAAAAATGTAGCGTAAGTCGGCTCGTATGTCAGAATATGGGCCGCTGATTAAGGCCGAAATGTACATCATTGAGGCCGTTAATTAGAATCTCTTAACTTCACTTGCTGGTCAAACTGTATACTTTATGTGTGTTGAATGTCAATCAGGTTGTACATCGTCGGAGCATAAAATGGGCAAAAAGACAGAATTTGGACAGAGTTGACTTTCTTGCACGTGCGTTGACTTTTTCCGCACGTGCGTTGACTTTTTCTGGAAAAGTCAAACTGACGTTTTAAACCTGTTTGGACGAGATTGGAAGTATAAAAAGGCAAGGACAAGGCTTTTCTAGGGTTCAGAAGTTGTTTTGACCTAAAGAGAGAGGCTAGGATTTGCAAAGAGAAGAGAACAAAAGCTTCAAGGATGTCTTCCATGGTGGTTCCTTCTCCATCTACCTTCTTCCACTCCTCTATGAGTGGCTAGTCTCATTTTCTAGGGTTTTGATGAAACCCTAGCCATATAATTATTTTGTTTTTTTTTTGATATTTAATTATGTAATGGTTTGAACAATTGTATGGTGATTTAGAAGTTCATATATATATTTTTCATCATCTCTTCGAATATTTGACTTTCTATGATTGTTGAATGTTATCCATACATGAGTTTTCTATTCCTTCACATTCAAGGTATAGGACGAACCATGCTACGAGGAACAAGTCGTATCACTACCTTAGTTTAGAGTGAACGATTTGTATTACTTGAGATGGTTCGTGCTCGTACATTGAATGTGATGATCTTCTTGTTAAATGCTTTGAGCTTATAGTTGTGAAGCATTAATCCGTTCAAACCATAGCATAATTGATTTCAATTGGAAACCCTAATTATGTGGTTAGTGGTGAATTCTCTACCCTAGGATTTTTCCCCAATTTAGTAAACCCAATTTCATTTATTATTGATAATTTAATTCCTTAGTTTAATTTATTCATTATTAAATTAGGTTATAAACAATCAATCTTTTATTCAAAATTAATTTAGGAATTTGACAATTAAATTAGTTTAATTTCACAATAGTCCCTGTGGATCGATACCTGAACTTGCCATTATTCTGATTGAATTTGGTATCGTTTAGTATTTTGCTTTTGGAGATTCGGACGGCCGAAGAACTGGAGTGCAGTTCTGATCTGAGCAAGTATAGTGTCGTCGGCCGAGATGAGAATTTTTTTCAAATCGTTTCCTGCACAAATAAAATGGTAAATACGTAGAATTTGAACCAAGTAAATATTTAACAAATATACGTGGGGGATTAAACGGCCACCTGGTTCACCTCTTCGCCTGGGCACTAGATGTAGGTGATCTTCACCCTCGCCGAATTCCCAGTTGCTGCGGACAACGACCATGACATCATCAACACGCTTGCTAGAGCTGGCAAGCATAGTCACCAAATGATGGTCAGTGTCATTGGCTTGAGGAAGTAGCACCCCTGCCGGCCAGAGGATTTGGCCAAGGCATAACAATACTGAATAGCAGGGATTCCAAGGTTAAGCCTAAGGCGTCGGCTTAGTTCTACAATTCCCATTATTATTCGATAAAAAATTATGTTAGGCTAAGAAGGGATTAAACCCCAATGGTGAAGGACGACCCTCAAAAATGGATGAAGGGGGAAACGAACTCTGCCCTCAGCGATTGATAGGAGAGGAAAGATGATTGCACTCTCATCAGTCCTCTCCATGTCAACTACGCTCTCTGCCAAGAGTGACAGATGGACGTCGTCATGAATGAAAAAATGGCGATGAAAACTAGAGACTTGATTCGCAGAAAGAAGGGCTTTCAGATGTTTCGCCATCATAGCCAGTAAAGGGAATACTCTAAACTAAAAACAAACAAGAAAATGGGAGTCGAAATGGAGGAGAGAAAAACTTACAAGAAATGAGGAGGACAATGAGGGACGGGATGAAGTTGCAGAGGTCATGAAGTGATGGAGGTGTACTGACAGGCAACAAGATACTTTGTGTATTCAAAAAAAGCATACAATCAAAGAGACAACATGGTTTCAAATCGTATTCAATGAGTGAAGCGTATGAAGGGACGGGAGATTATAATAATTCTTAAAAAGAGTAGGCGTTCTGACGCTTACGTTGGAATGAGGGAAATCGCTGTATTTTTTTACCCTCTAAGTTCAAAACCAAACATGCCGAATAACTGACATTAATAGGATGTTTGGGGGCCAATTGTAGGAGCCGAATAATATTCTTACGTAGGAAAACCGAGTTAAATTAAAAGAAATAAATCAAGTCATATACTATACGACTCTATCTTGGAGGGACATAGAGGCTGAAAAACCAAATCGGCTGTAGAATCAGCTGTAAAAGAGGCCGAGTACAAATAGGTAAGACAGATTGGCCGAGTAAGCAATTATACGTTGGTCGAAAGGTGGGCCCAACCACCAATATCAAGGACAAGTATAAATAAGAGGAGCATCAACTAAGAAAAGGTATGCGAGAACAAATAAGATTAACTTGAGATACAAGCGAACAAGAGAGTATACACTGACTTGTTCGTCGGAGTGCTAATTCCGGCACCCCCAACCGGAGTGTTCATTCCTTTTAAGGTGACTAGCTGAGGATCATGAGCGTCTTACAAGATCCATAGAGTATTTCCAAACCATATTTCCACAGACAACATCAGCAGCAGAGGATCAAAACCAGGACACCTGACTCATCCACCAATATAGAAAACATAACATCAATGTATCATAGTGCAGCAATGCATCACAACCAGAATAACGGACTCATCCACCAAAATAGACTCACCACCAATGCATCAATGCAGAACATCAAACCCAGCAGAATAGACTCATCCAACCAAAATAGATAGCACAACATATAACATAAATAGATAATACTACAAAACATCAGTGCATCAATGCAGGCTCCTCCACCAAACCAGACTCAACACTAGTGCATCAAAGCAGCACATCAAAACCAGAACACTAGACCTCAATCCCTAAGTAATCCATATAAGCACAGAACCAGAACAGATAAACCAGAGTGAAACCGCTACAATCCAGAAGCAGAACATACATAAAAATATTAAAATTGAACTTGATAAGAAGTACATAGCATTCATATCCACAATATCATAAAGAAGTGCAACAGAGGCCATTAACACCTATCAAAAAATCCAAGCCTAATGATATTTTCATAGGTTCACCAAGTCCCTGAAATATTCAAATTAAAAAGTACCAAAGAAAGAAAAATAGTACTATGCATCAAAGATTGAAGATCCGAATTTAATAGACAACCGAAGACCTCGACGTTCAATAGGGCATTCTAGGTACGTTCGAGCATCACTCACTTCTTTAGCAAGAACTTGATACACCTTCATTTGAGAAGCATCACTTATGCCACTAATCTTCTCAATCTCCTCAAATAATTGTCCATTTGTGTAGTTCCGAAGGTTACCACGATCAAGTGTTGCTGCAACTGCATCTAGACCATCCTTAATTGACCTTATTTCCTCACTCAGAGTATCACTTGATTTATTCTTTCTCTTCTTTGAGTTAGAGGAACAAGATACTTCAGCAGTTTGGTCATCTTGAGTTCTAATCCCATCAAAATTCTCTGAGAGTGACTTTCTATGATCAGAATTTTCATTGTCCAAAAGAATTTGTTGCCCAGCCCAACGAAGTCGCTTTTCTTTTGGACCTATAGCAAGACTCCCAGTTGCTCGATCCTTTTCGAAGAGTTGACATAACTTTTGAAAGTTTTGAATCGGAGCTTGTCGAAACTGAGAAGCTTTAGGCTTTGCCTATAGAGAATAGCAAATATAATATTATATTAAATAATGATGAACAAATATTTTAATTTTCTAGTACAGAACTACATCAATCTTGCAATTAGATGTACCTTGAGGTAAGCTGCCCATATACCTGCTGTAGTTTCAATCAGTTGTGTTGAATGATTATATCCAAATCCACTATCAGTTGTTAACATATCTTTAGCCATTGCAAGATTCCTTTTTAAAGTCTTCAACCGATTCCTTACATGACTGGAATCACAATGTACACTAAACTTGGTACTTACCGCATTGTTTGCAGCTCTATAAGCAGATGATGTAAAACTACACCAATTTTTTGCCCTTTGAGCATTTGGTCCAAGAGTGAGTCGATAAGAACAACATCCATTTGATTATTCCATTTCAAATGTTTCTTGTCAATTTCTACTGAGCATTCTTGGTCACCTTCCACCTACACTAAAAAATGCCATAAAACATATTGAAAGAAGAGCGTAGCTAGTAGCAAATTATCACCCAAACAAACGCAATGTTTCACATAATAAAAAAACAAATTAAAATATAATTCATTCCAAGATAACATTCAAATAATAATAATTAACTTGTCAATTTTTTGTTTTATCAGCAAAAGAAAAAGATTATATTGATGTAAAGCAAATGAGTACATAATGGGTACATCACAAGAACAAGAACAAGAACATCAAATAACCCTTCCAGCCCCTCTCTGTTTTCCAGGATCCATATTATAATTTGATTGTTATTGAAGATTTATATCATAATCCCTCCATATGTCAGTAGCTATTCGTTCCCTTAACAATTCTCCTTCCCTGCATTCTTTAGCTAAACTTGATCTAGCCATGTTAGTTTGCACTTGTGCTCTTCTAAGCTCTGTATCAACCTCCTCAATAAGAATTTCATTGAGATCAATACCCATGAGGTAGTTGTGCAAAATACAACATGCCAAAACAATATCTGCTTGAGTGTCAACATCATAATATGGCTCTGTCCCACTTCCTAAAATTGGAAACCTTTTCTTTACGACACCAAAGGCTCTTTCAATTGCATTTCGCAAAGATGCACGACGAAGGTTGAAAAGCTCTCGAGAATTTTCTAGTTGATGAACACTATTGTCATGACCCAACCCCAGGACTTAGGGTTAGAATCGCAACTCACTAACTTATTTTAATCATAGCAATTTAAACTGCGTAAGCGGAGGCAAACGAAAATAAAAATAATTAAACAGAATGTTACTTCATTCTACTATTTTTTTTTATAAAAAAAAATACATCCATAGGCTTTTATTATTTTATTATGCAGCGACTTACCATTAGAAAAAAACGACAGGAAGAAAGAAAAGAAAAATAATTTAACAGATCTGCATCAATTTCTTGCACAGGTTCTACTACACAAGGTTATGGGTCTTCCTTACATCTCATCACTTAAAAGGGTAACAGCTATAAGCACACAGCAGAGTGAGAAATATTATGCCAAGAGTATAAGGAATACAAAATAACCATGGATAGTTAGTTAAGCTAAAACATTTAAATAACTTTTGGTAAATATATCATTTAAGTGGCAGAAACTGAAATACAGAAATTATATAAATAAATAATCATAACCACAGTATAGAACAGAACAGAGGTCATAGAAGTGATAGTAAGAACAAAGGTCAATGGATCCATGACGAACAAAGGATCACGAAGTGGCCAAACAGAGGCCAATAGTTATTTAAGTCCCCTAAGATATGAGACTCTCGTAGTGGTACTTACAAAACATAATTATTTATAAGATCATAGTCAAATATTCTTTAAAATTTAACTAAACATATCCATTGGTTTCATTTTAAACATATAGAGTTCAAAAATTAATCTACGTAATTGAAATATTTTATAAAACATAACTTGTATTAATATGACTCATAAAATATAACTTTTATAAAATAAATTATGGTAAGTCAAAATATACATAAAATATATTATGGTAACTCAGGGTATAATATAACTCACCTTAATAGTGACCCTTAACCTTTTCTTATTTTTTTATTTTTTTCTTTTATGCTGCTTCTGAGGCTCCTTCTTTTCTTCCCCCTTTTCTTTTTCTTTTTCTTTTTCTTTTTTGCTGCCCTAACTTCACAGCACCCCCTTCCTATTTATACACATGACTGGCTAGTGATGACTCACTATTCCATGATGGCCCTACGTGATAAATCACTCCCTTCCCAAGCCTAGATGTACAGATGCCCCTATTTCATTTCTTTAGCAATATTTGCAAATATTTGCAAATCTATTCGTTAATTGATGCTTAATTACGTGGAAATTATTAATTAAATTTGTTTTATTTTACTTTTATTTCTTTATTTATTATATTTGACTTTAATTTGGCCCAACTAGTATTATAATTTTATATTTGTGTTAATTTGGCTCCAAGTAATAATTCCTAATTAATCCCATATTTAATAACCCAATGCCAAATTAGATTTATATATTTATTTATTATTATATATTTATTTAATAATATATCATCACATACAACCATAATTATATTTAACTATAAATATTTATGTAGTATTTAATTAAACGTTCAGGGTACCACAACTATACTTCTTCAAATAGTAACGAGTACTTCCATATGGAGCAAGGAACCCAGTTTTTAGTTGAAATCCTGCATCTACTAAGTAATATTTCCATAGGACCAACAAGTAACTAAATGATGTTAGTTTGAAAGAAAACAAAAAAAGATTTATATTCATCAGCATGTATACACGTTCAGTGATCACCTTGAGAAACGATCAATTTATCCATTTTTGTTGTTATTGCATTATCTAATATTCTCGAGTCTGAAGCAGATCCTTCCCATCCCGGAAGGATATATGTAAACTTTAAATCAAAAGAACATGCAGCCAAAGCATTTTGAGTGGGATAGCAATTTCGTACTCGGTACCTTTGTGCATCCTTGTTTGGCACTCTTACACGGAAATGTGTCCCATCAATCGCACCAATACAATCCTGCAAAAATTCATTATTTGTATCCAAACATATAATATTATATACCCTAGTTGCATTAATGTAACTACCTTAAAATAAGGCCAATACTTGGGATTGTTTCTAAGCTCTGGAGAACAGTTGAATCCATCAGGTTGCTTTAAAAAGATATCTTCCAATGATATAATGTCTTTAAGAACTTGATGAAAATGTCGACTAATAGCCTCACCTAATCGTTTGTAAAAGAACTTGATTGTATGGTTCCTCAAATTATGGCCAATTATATGAAGGAATTTTGCAACTTGTTCTTCTACTTTACTTTAAGGATTGTCTCTAAGAAACTGAGTTCTTTTAAGCATGCCAACTAGTGTGGCAAATGCATCTTTGCTCATGCGTAACTGGCTACGACACTCTGCATCTTCCAAAGTCGTTAGCCATTTAATTAGGACATATCTTTCATAATCTCCTTGTTCTGAAAGTGACTTCCTTATATGATCACGACGATGGAGAATTGAGACAAGACTGACAGCATATGAAGCATACATAGCTACACAAGTGGCTGCACACTTTCTATACTTTTTCCACTTCTCTTGATCATGTATCTACAATTTTTTAATATAAAAAATCACATCCACTTGTTAATAATGTTCCAGAATTGAAATGATACGTCAAAAAGTTCATAGACTAGGCAACACTCAAAATGACAACACATTTGGTTGGTTAACTTGAAGCATGTAAAAGTGAATATGAGACAACAAGTTGATGCAGAAATATGAATTACTAGGCCTACTGTATCTTTTTTATATGGTGTTACATTTGAATTTTTCCTTGGTCAAATGGTAAACTATTTGGATGTTCTACTGGATATGGGCAGTAATAGGGAACTACTAGGAAATATATTATTTGATTATTTGAAATAGCATTTGTAGCAATTCATTTTTGCATTATATTTTTTGAGTGATCTATTGTTATTATCACAAACTTTGATATTTGGTCCTTATTCGCTTGGCTCGGGCTGACTTATTATTAAAATCAGATAATAAAGAAAGTACAAAGTATGCTAAGGGGGACAAGAAGTCTATCAAAACATAAGAAAAGGAAGAGAAAAATTAATCATAACTACAAATAACAAACAATTTCCAATCTCTAGAAATAAAAAAAAACAAAGGCATTCTTTTATAGATATTGATACTGAAACCCAAAAAGGAGACAAGTAAAAAATCTTCCCCCATAGGTCTGCAACTTATTCAAACTTATCATTAAAAATCTTGTATTTCTTTCCATGCAAATAACTGAAAGCACAACACAAATCACACTATTCCATAGGACCAGGGGCTTCTTAGTAGAACCAAAACCTCTATAGTCAACAACGAGCGTTTTGGTAGATGAAGCCAGAAATACCCAATACACATGATATATTACATTTTTGGACCAAAATACAAAATTAAAGCTATCCAGAGTGATCCAAACAGTTTTTCTATTTTTCCTAAAGAAGAAAAGCATTGACTAAAATATATTAATGCTAAAAACAATGGAATTTTTGCAGGAGAAGATCGAAGAAACTAGGGACATAATGCATCAATAGTTAGGTATTATAGGATGCACTTAGAAATGTTTTACACGATTAATTTGACCATAAGAAATCTATACTCATATTACCCAAAACTAATTTAATCCAATGCAACAGACCATCCAAAAGCTTATGTTTCAAATAAACATTCAATCAAACATTTCATGAGAATAAAAAGGTCAATTTATAAAGCTTGAAATCATGAAAAAACACAAAACAAAAGAAAGTGAAATAAACCAAATAGGCACACATCTACAGACTATAACAAGCAAATTGTCATAGCAAACAAACATATAAACAGATAAAATAAAACAAACAAAAAATGTAAATCCAATTTAATCCCATGCAAAGTGAAAAGAAGATATTAAATTATCAAACTACTTAGAAAACAAACAGGGTTTCTACAATTTCACTTCAAAGCAAAAATTGCAAAGCAACTTGAACATGGATAAACAAATCCATGTATCTATAATCTCTGATTCATAATAAAATATATATAGGGGTGTGTATGTATGGAATTTTCAATACAGATCTGAGTTTGATGAGAGGAGAAGAGAAAACGAAAGAGGGGCACAAATACCTGATCGAAATTTTCAAGCAACGAATTATCAATCGAGTTCAGTGATTGAAGATTAACAATTGAAGCAGATGATGATCTCCGATTAGAGCGATTTGCTGAATGATACTGTGAATCAAAAATTGCTACCAGAGTTAGATCTGCAATTTCACTTCGAAGCAAAATTGTAAAGAAACTTGAACATAAATAAAAAAAAAATCTGTGGAAATCAACATAGATTTGAGTTTGATAAGAAGGTAAGAGAAAATGAAATAGGGACACAAATACCTGATCAAAATTTTTGGGCAATGAATTATCAATCGAGTTTAGTGATTGAAGTTACCAATTGAAGCAGATGATGATCACCGATTGGAACGATTTGCTGAATGATGCTGCGAATCAGAAATTGCTACTAGAGTTAGATCTGTAATTTCACTTCAAAGCAAAATTGTAAAGCAGCTTGAACATGACTAAACAAATCCGTGGAAATCAATAGAGATCTGAGTTTGATGAGAAGGTAAGAGAAAATGAAATAGGAGCACAAATACCTGATCAAAAATTTCAGGCAATGAATCTTCAATCGAGTTCATTGATTAAAAATTACCAATTGAAGCAAATGATGATCCCTGATTGGAAGGGTTTGCCGAATGATGCTGCGAATCAGAGTTTGCTACCGGAGTTGGATCTTCAAAACTCGTCGGTGGTGGTTTTTTGAAGCTACTCATGAATGGTCTCCTGCGAGAAGCCATGGACAATGAAACTAACTCTCCCCGATAAATTTTTCCTCTCAGTTTTCCCGGTCTTTTCTCAGAGATATAAAAAAGAATTGATGTCCTAAAAGGTTCTCCTACTTCTTAATTTATTTCTCACTCCCTTTCTTTTCCCATATATTCTTTATTATAACCAAACAAAAATGGGATTACATTTCTCTTTCCCTTTCCAAATCCCTCCCCAAATTCCCTAACCAAACACAACATAAGGATATTATTAATCAAATTAAATTAACACAAAATCTAAAATTAAATATCAAAATTAAGTCAATTGAAAATGTAAGGATCAAAATAACATAATAGTACAAAATATAAGGACTACTATTGTAATTTATCCTATATTTAATTTACTTTTCCATTTACTATTCTTTTCCTTTAGCAAATCCTTATAATCCAAACACAACTTAAAAATTGTATCATCATTTGGCATAACTTACAAAAGTCAAAAAGTCAAAAAATTATTAAAAAAAATCAAAATGTCCAAACTATTTGGGGGAAGCCTAGAGGGAAAAATTATTATTTTTCCCTTTGAATTCAACTACCCAAAAGTCAACAAGGATAGAATAATCATTTTGATTTTACTATAATATTTTATTACACATCTTTTCGTAAAAAGTTAGAAAATTATCTCAAACATATATATATATATATATTTTCTACTTTTTTAACTAAAAAAATTAAAAAATACATTTATATAGCACATCTCAAACAACTCCACAAATGATGTCCATAATAAACTTATAAAACACGTTCGACACTTTTATTTTGTAGGTGACATCTTTTGTGCTCGAGCTCAAATGAGCAAATCTGTAGGGTATAATACTTTTAGAATGAGGGTTAAGTCGTAAAGACGTTATGAATTACAAACAAAGTCTTTTTAGACACAGTGTTTTCTTAATAAAAACAAAGAGCACACCTACAAACGTTTTATGGTAATGTCTTTGTTTGCTTTTTTTACTTTTGAAGATTAATAATGTAATTTTAAGCGTATCAGTAAGGATTAATAAGTCCTTACAAAGATTTTAAATGCCAACCAATTATCAGGCGATTGTGTTGAAGTTCTTTCAACCTCAATGAAAAGGACTTTTACTAGTGGCTTTGCTTAGGAGAAAATTAAAGATATTGATAATAACGATGGACAAAAACAGTTTCCCCAATTGAATTTCATTAATTAATAAGAACTTACAATGATACCTTCGCACTTTCACAACTTCGAAGGGTTTTACAACAACAGACTACTTAGAACTACTCCTAAGAATTGAAGTGTAGTACAGAAATTGAAAAACTGGAATATAAAAACTGGAAAGTAAAAATGTAAAGTAAATAACTGGTTTCTGGATCTGAGTTTGGGCCTTTCCTTTTGGATTCTTCTTCTATTTATACTCTCTAATGGTAACTGTTGAAGTGGATTTCTAACCGTCGAAATGCCCTTCCGCGATTACTAGTCATGGCCCTGAATAGTTTGCTCCCACTATGCCATTCTTGCAGCTGGACTTCCCTCCTGAATTTGAATTTAAATTGTGAGTGGCCTTTGGGCCACGTCACCTTGCACCTTCTAACTGTTCCAATGCTGCGCAGATCCATCGTTACCAATGTAAGTTGCCACGTGTCTATTGTTGACTAGAGACTTGCATTGATTCCCCATATTACCCTTTACGAGCTAGGTGTTAAGCTACGATTGGTGTAACGCCCTCAAAATAATACATATAAACCCACATTCTTGACATGCATAGACATAAGAGAATATAGCATATTCCCATTTATCATAGTATTAAGTATAAAAGGATTACATGTTGACATCAAAAGTAAATGCCTTACGGGCTTACAACTTTCCAAGTCAACACTTGGGTGCAACAAAAGAAGAGTTCTAACTCTTTATACAAAATAAGCCCTTGGCTTTGTAACGCCCTCAGAATAAACCCATTATATGTATATCATCAACATGCATTATTTAAAGAAAACAATTTATTAATTCATTCATCAGAGTATTACTAAATAAAAACATTACATGTAACATCAAATTAAATGCCCTATGGGCTTACATCTTTCCAAGCCAACACTTAGACACAAAATAAGAGTTCTAACTCAAATACAAATAAAGCCCTAGGCTTGATTATTTATCAAATAAAAACAAACAACTAAAGATAGTCTTCAAAATCCAAATCCTTCCAAGCTAAGTCCTGGGAGGTAGCTTATCACCTGGACCTGAAAATGATATTCCCATAAAGGGTGAGCCACAGCCCAGTAGAAATATACTAAACCAAATATAAGCATTGAATAAAGCTTTAGTATTTAATAGATGGTTAACCAAGATAATCAATTACATCATTATACAGTCTCATGACGCTAATGTCTAAAACACGTTTTACTTTCCAACATTATCAATATGGCTCAGAACCTAGCCAAACTTACAACAGTGAACTATATATACATCATATTCACATTCTTTCAATGTCAACAAACAATTGAGACTTAGGCTCAAATCAAATCACTTCATACTTCCAGTTTGATACACATTTTAGTGCTGTATCAATAAAACACTTCAATATAAATAAGCACACATAAAAGTGATGCTAATGGAGTCCATCCCCTATCTCCTCCCAAACAAAATCTGGTTTAGAGGTCCATCCCCTATCTTCCCCTAAACCATGGAGTACATCCCCTATCTCCTCCCACACAAAACAATGTATGCAAACACATAACATATACAACACACAATCAATACACATAATGTCTGTATTAATTCAACAGTCAAAATTGATGACTTAATCAATGATTAGTTTCAGTTATCTCTAATCCACATGCAGTGTCTACAACAAGCACGACTATCCTTCACCGATAGCCCAAAACAGTTATTTCTAGACTCGGAAATAAATATACCAACAATTCAATAGGCGAGTGATTTACATTATCCAACTACACCATTTAATCAATAAATTTCCCAATTTCATGAATTTAACCAAATTCCCCAATTCCCTTAAATTAATTATACAAATTAATTAATTAATACAACTAGGGTTTTTCCCAAAATTATCAAAGTAACCCCAACATATCAATATACCAAAACTTAGAACAAAACTTATAAAAATGGAGTAGGAAATCCCTATCTCGAAGAAAATAACCCAAATGGAGAAGACAGAGATAAATACCCAAATTCCAATGTGTTCCAAATCACCAAATGTTCAGATTAAATGGAAGCCTTCGACTCACTCTATCTTTTTAATAAATGATTTAAGGTAGAAACTCACTCTAAGTAGATCAATCCTAAGAGAGAATGTGTGTAGAGGGAGAGAGAACTCGTAACTTGGGTTTTGGAATCTGAAAGTGTATGAAAAACTGATCAGAAACACGCTGCTGCCTATTTAAACCTGACAGGCTCGCTCGAGCGAAGACTTGGTCGGTCGAGCGACAAGACACACGAAAACCTCGCTCGAGCGAAGAAAAGCTCGCTCGAGCCAAGAATGCAATGCTTCAGGTCTGCAACCCTGGAGCACGCTCGAGCGACAGAATGCTCGCTCGAGCAAGGAACTCGAAAACATACACCTTGCTCGCTCGAGCGAAGAAAAACTCGCTCGAGCGAATAAGCACTGCCCTCAGGTCTATACCAGACGCAGTGGCTCGCTCGAGCGAAGAAGATCTGGATCGAGCCAAAGGACACAAAAACAAACCTCGCTCGAGCGACCAAATCCTGGCTCGAGCGACCAACCCAAAAACTGGACAGCAACACTTGGTTTACGAATCCAACCAACCTGAAACAAACCTGCCCAACACATCCTATAACTCCAAATGAGAAAATAAAGGACGACAACAACAAATATACAATGACTGAATAAGCGGAATCCAAGTCCGGATACATTAATCAAAAGGGAAAAGACCGGGGTCGCTATAGGCTTGATTTACATGTAATACAAAAAGAAAACAACAAAAGAGTCATTCAGCCTCTAAGCCTCCCAAGCTACGTCCTTGGAGGTGGCATACCATCTGTACCTGAAAATGATGTCCCATAAAGGGTGAGCCAAAGCCCAATAGAAATATACTAAACCAATTATGAGAAATAACTAAAACATTAGCATTCGATAAAATGTTAACACTTGTAAACCAACTTACAACACTTTCCAATTTCATGACAAGTACGTTCATGTTTCATTCCACTTTCCTTTACTTATCCAATTCAAATTCTTAAACATGGCTCATTACCTAGCCGAACAATTAAATGAGATTACAACTCATATTAAAACACTTCCAATTTCCACAATTCAAATGAGGCTACAACTCATATTAAAACATTTCAATACTTCAATTCATCTACGTCATGCAAACGTAATAAGATTCCGGGACTTTCACCCCGGACACTGCGGTCAACTTAGTTATCAATGGAGTCCATCCCCTATCTCCTCCCAAACAAGTTTGAGAGTACATCTCCTATCTCCTCTCAAACCATGATGTACATCCCTATCTCCTCCCAGACAATATACATATACAATGTATTTAAACACTCATCATATACAATGATCAATCAATACACATATTCGATGTATTATTCCAACCGTCATATTCAATGACATATTCAAGGTGATTAGTTTCAGTTTTCCTTAATCAACATACAGTATCTACAACAATCAAGACTATCCTCCACCGATAGCCCAAAGTAGTTATCTCTAAACAGATAATAAATTTATCAAACAGATATATCATTAACATTTTCATAGGTGAGTGATTAATTTGACCAACTACACCATTCCATCTCACAACTTTCCAATTTCACGATTTCCATCTCAATTTCACATTTCCTCAAATTAATTATATAAATTAATTAATCACATTAAATTATGGTTTTTTCCCCTTTTTCTCAACTTTAGCCCTAAGGCTCATTTTTATCAATTTGACAACAATGATTTCCATTTTCTAAGGTCTCACATGCACATGGAGTTTAACAATTTAAAACCCTCTTTTTACAACTTCAAATCAAACCCTAACTTTTCCAAAATTTTCCATAATCCACTATTTATACAAAATGACTAAAATCTATGTTAAAACTCATAAGAAGGAGTAGGATATCCCTACCTCAAATGGAGAGACTCAATGGAGATGATGAAGAAAACTCAAAGTGCTCCAAATCCACGATTTTTCAGATTAAAGTGAAGCCCACGCCACCCTCTATCTTTCTTACAAAGAGATTAGGGTAGAAGCACTCTAGAAGTAGATAAAATCTTAGAGAGAGAGAGAGTGTGTGTAGAAAGAGAAGCAGTTGGGGCTAAGGTTTGAGCAAAGAAGATGATGAAAAAGTGAAGAAGAAGCTGCTGCTGCGAATTGATATACTCGAGGCTTGCTCGAGCGAAGGAGTGGTCGCTCAAGCGACCAAACACAAGGAAACCTCGTTCGAGCAACAACACGAAGTTTCAGGTTTGCAACCCAGAGGCACGCTCGAGCGAAGAAAAGCTCGCTCGAGCGAAGAAACCTAAAACATACAGCTCGCTCGCTCGAGCGAAAGAAAGCTCGCTCGAGCCAAGAAACACAACGTTCAGGTCCAAACTTAGACGCAGACGCACGCTCGAGTGAAGGAACCCTGGCTTGAGCGAAAGAACTAAAACACACAGCTCGCTCGAGTGACAAAAGCCTCGCTGGAGCGAAGACACCAAAAACTAGGCAGCAACGATTTGTTTCAAAACACACCCAACCTGTTACAAACCTGCCCAACGCATCCTAAAACTCAAATACAAAGAATAGAAATGAAACATATACAACAATAGACATCCACAAAGCCGAGTCCGGAATACAATAACCAATGAAGGAAAAATCGGGATCGCTATAATTGGCTAATACAAAATATGTAGCCAACTGTCCTTAAACTCCAAAAAATATTAATTGTAACGGTTATACTAAATTATATGGTGTCACTTGTCAATAAAAAGTGATAAATAAATTAAGTGAAGAAGTCTTGTCTTCGACTAACCTAACAATATTGTGATTCCTATCATAAAACAAAACATTTTATTTGGTTCTAATTTTTTAAATTCATTTTTTTTCTTGAAAATTGAGTTTTTCTATTTTTCCTTTCATTTTTTTTAGTATTGTTTTTAATATTTTAAGTAAATTTTTTACTTTCTAGATGCACCTAATCTAAATGTACCTAAAAAATAAAATATTTATAAAAATAAAAAATACACAAATGTACTGAATTTATATATATATATATATATTATTTTTAATATGTAGTGGTTTTTTTTTAAAGATTTATTTTTTCATTTTTAATTGCTTAAAATATTAAAAAATTACTAAAAACAAAAAAATAAAAAACTCATTTTTTAAAAAATTGAATTCAAAACATTAAAACCAAACAAATGTTTTTCTTTCTTTTTTTCCTTCTTTTTTTTTTCTTTTTTTTTTAATAGATTCATACAAATCGAAATTATTCATTAAATGTTGAAAATAGCCCATTCAGTTGGTGGAGTGCAAGCCCAGTCTTCAGCATACTTTTGCCCTTATTCCTAACGCGAATCTTCTCAAAGCAACAATCGTACATCATTGATCATACACTCGGAGTTTTTGATAACTTTTGATGATTCATTTTGTGTGACTAACAAAACTGAAAAGTGATCTTAGAGTATCTTCAATGGTTTGTTATTGGAGTTGCTATTGCTATAATGTAGCAGCTGTGTTGAAAAATGATACTCTAATGGTTGAATATAGCAACTGCCAAATTTGAGAAATGCCAAAGCTTGTGTGAAATTTGACACAAGCTTGGACAACTGCCATTTGTGCTAACTCAGCCAAAACCAATTGTTTCCCTCCTTCTCTCTCAACAACAGTTTCATCATTTTTATTTATCAGAATTCATCAAAAAAATATTTCAATAATTTTTTTTAATTTACCTGAAATCAGCAAATTCAACAAATTTAACAAATCTTTTTTTTTTTTTAATTTGGTCGAATTCAAACAAATTCAACAAATTCAAACATATTCAACTTTTTTTTTAAAATTTTTTTTCTCAAACAAATTCAACAAATGTCAGATTCAACAATTTCATAATGAGCTCAACAAGCAATTTCATAAGTTCAAATCTCAAAGTCTCAGAATATGAACAAATCTAAAAATAATAAATACCTGGTTTTGGTAGTTCAAAGTAGATATGGTCGCCGATCGTCTTTTCGATCTTATACCGTCGCTGATCAAAGACAGAGAGAAGAGAGATAGAGTGACAGTGAGGAAGAGGTAGATCTGGTGATCATCTCTTCCATTCTAAGAGTGAGAAAGAGAGACAGAGACAAAGACAGAGACATAGATGAGTGAGAGTGAGAGAGAGAGAGAGAGAGGTGGGGGTGTTGGTTGCTGATCGTCTCTATGATCTTGTATCGTCATCGATTGAAGAGAGAGAAGAGAGATAGAGTGATAGTGAGGGAGAGGAATAACAGAGACCACGAAGAGATAGAGTGACATTGAGGGAGATATAGATCTGGTGATCGTCTTTTCCATTCTAGGAGAGAGAAAGAGAGACAAAGATAGAGAGAGACAGAGAGTGAGGGAGAGAAAGACATGCTTCGTAGCTGATCGAAGAGAGAGAGAAGACAGATAGAGTCCAAGTGAGAGTGGGAAGGAGATGGAGATGGAGACTGAGAGGGAGAGGAAAAAGGTTGGATGATTCTAGATCTTCATCTCAACCATTGGAAATGGTATTGCATGGACGGTGGTGATCTGTCTTTGAAAGGCAAAACAGTCGTCGTGCTGTTTTTGCTTGGAAAAAAAAAAAATTATAAATTAACGGTCATGTTTTTTCCCCAATGGTCATATTTTGTATTTTCATAATTGAAACCTCAATCTCAATTGCATTTCACAGCAAATATTTCAAATTTCATTCTTCTTTTCTCCTCTCTTTATCTCAATTCCATTTGACAACAAACTTTCAAAATTATATTTTTTTTTTAGTTTTTTCCCACAAACACTATGGAAGCTTTATCAAAAACAAAGAGGAAAAATTCACTACTCAAGAAGATGTGGCAATTTGTAGAGCTTGTTGTCGCATTACTGAAGACACAATTGTTGGAAATTCGCAATCTCATGCTTATTTTTTTGGGAAGAATTTTTGAAAATTATTGCTCGCTGCAGAATGATCAGTCAAGAACACAAGTGTCTATCTTATCTTGATGGGGTGTAATCATGAAATGTTGCAACAAATTTTGTGGGTGTTTAGTACAACTCAAAAATCTACACCCAAGTGGAATGTCTCAAGTTGATATAGTAAGATTTCATATTCATTTATTAAGTTTGTTTTTTAACTTGTCTTATATAAAAATTAACTAATTAATTAATATAATATTTTATTTATACAGATGATTCAAGCAAAACTGTTATACCATTTAGATGAAAACAATCATTTTGCTTTTGACCATTGTTGACTAATTTTACAAAACAACATTAGGTGGCAAGATGTAACACTTACAAACACGGTGAAGTCAAGGACATATACACCGTTTTCCCCTAATTTAGTCCCAAATTCCCCTATGGATATTTGCATTTCTCTTGAAGACGACAACAGTCCAAGTATTGGTAACAATCCAACTGTTGGTAATAATCAAATTGGTGAGGGTAGTGTCTCTGCAAGGGGTAAAAGGCCTGTGGGTAGGAAAGCTGCAAAAGAATTATTTCGAAGAAATCAACTCATTGAAGCTGAAGTCCAAAAAATGAGCATACAATTGGAGACATTTAACCAACACCTTACTGAGATGGAAAAGAAAAAAGTCGAAAGAGAAAAAAAAATGATTCAAGCACTGCGGGAGATGAAAGAGCTTGAGATCAAAAGACAAGAACATGAGATCAAAAAGGAAGAACATTTGATAATGACTATGGACATTTCTCATTTGGACCCTCAAATGAAAGCGTATTACACAATGCGAAAAAATCAAATTTTCGCCAAGCGGTCCGCACATGTCAGCAACCCAAATCACTATTTTCCCCTGCCTCTTGATAAGTAATTAAAGGAGAATGTATTTTTCAATATTGCAGTGTCATTAGTATCCACATGATTGATACCATTTCGTGTTAAAAAAGTAAAAAATTAATTCTTAAAATTATATTAATTTTTTTTTAAAACATATGTGATCCAATCATGTATCCCCCATTATTATTATAGATATCCAATTAATTTAATTATTATTTTTTAAGACATAAATGATTTGTTTTACAAAATAAACTATTCAATTAATGGTAACAAACTCGTAATGACTAAGGCAGCAAATGAACATAATTGTTCATGAACAAGCTCGAACTCGGTTTATTAAATTTTTATTGCATTCAAACTCGAACTCGAATTCATTAAAATCTTAATAAACGATTGTTTGCGGATTATTTTGTGGCAAATCCAGTTTATTCACCTGTAACATTTCAGAGACGTTTTAGATTGTGTCGTCCTCTGTATCTGCAAATTTTGAATGTCAATGAAGCACACAATCCATATTTTGTTCAAAAAAAAAAAAAAAAAGATGCAACTCATATCCTCGGATTGTCTCCACTTCAAAAGATGACTAAAGCAATGAGAATACTCTCATATGGAGTGGCAGCACATGCAGTTGATGATTATGTGCGAATTGGGGAAAGCATAACAATTGAAAGTTTGAAACACTTTTGTAATTCAATAATCGCAATCTTTGGACCCGAATACCTTAGATCTCCATCAACTACTGATATTACTAGATTACTTGCTATTGGGGAGGTTCGTGGATTTTCGAGTATGTTGGGAAGTTTAGATTGCATGCATTGGGAGTGGAAAAATTGTCTAACGGCATGACAAGGTCAATACGTAGGCCATCCGAAAAAGCCAACCATTATTCTTGAAGCAGTAGCTTCTATGACTTGTGGATTTGGCATGCATTTTTTGGAATGCTTGGATCACATAAAGACTTGAATGTCATGGATCGGTGGCCCTAATTTTCTGATCTTGCCTAAGGCAAAGCTCTGCCTCTCTATTACACTATAATGGACACACTTATAATATGAGTTATTACCTTGCTGATGGTATATATCCTCAATGGGCAACACTGGTTCAGACAATCTTTTCTTCCTAAGGGGCAAAGAAGCAACATTTTGCAATGATGCAAGATTCAGCAAGAAAAGATGTAGAGCGGACATTTGGAGTGCTCCAATCCTGATTTGCAATTATAAGTGATATAGTACATTTTTGGGATCCTAAAATGCTTGGTAACATAATGAAGAGTTGCGTTATATTGCACAATATGATTATTCAAGATGAGAGAGATGAGAGTCTCGATTTCGATTATGAAATTTTATCAACCAACTCACCAGTACTACTTTCGTGTAGTAGTAACAATGACTTCCAATCATTTAGGTCTCGTCATTTAGGTATTAGAGATAAGAATGCATATCATGCCCTCCGCAATGATTTAATAGAATATATATGGCATCTTCATGGTGAAAACTAACTTCATCGCATGGACGAGAACATGAACTTTTGGTTGGCTTTTTTTTATTAGGAGGTAATTACACAAGGAAGGCTATCAGTGTTTGTTGTTGCTCTTCAACTTCATTTACACACATCATTTTTTTTGTTAGTCAAATATTGTCAGTGTTTGTTATTGGTGCTCTTCATCCTGTACACATCCGTTTTTGCTAGTATTATTGGTCCGTTAACTTTGTCAATATCGAAAATAGTGTTATTTTTTAATGTACTGATGTGATAATTTATTGATGTTCTAAAGTGTGCATGTGAAATGTACTGTTAATAAAATGGTTTTTATCAACATATTTACTACATTAACACCCAAAAAAAAAAAGAAGAAAAAGACTGCAAACATAGCCATTAAGGAATTGATGTAATTCCAGTAACAAAATATTTTGATGGATTGCTCATATTATTTTGGTATTATAAAAGTGGTGTTGGGTATTTATGCCCTTAAATCCATTCACTTACACATTTTTTGTTAATTTATTATTTTGACATATTGTGTTGATGAGTCCTAAAGATTGAATTTTGGATGATCATTGTGTGAACTACAAGGATGGTTACTGCTATTGGATTTGGACTATTGATATGGATGCCTATAACATATAGCTTACTTTAGTGAATAACTAATTTTCTTGTTCTGTATCTACATTTAATAAATTACAAATGACTCATGATTCTTATATATATCCACCATTTAATAAATTACAAATGAATGCCTCAGACTTCACAAATGAATTATATATATCCAACATTTAAAAAATTACAAATGAATTATATATATATATATATCCAACATTTGATATATACACACAACCATCTAACTACTTCACCATCATATATCCTGCAGACTTCATCGTTGATTTCATGAATGCCTCATTTGCATACATAACCATCCAACTACTTCATTAAACAAATTGACCCACCTCATTACTTCCCTCCACCATCTACCTCATTTAAAGCTATTGAAAATTCACTCTATATAGACACAATGCCATGCCCGTGTATGTCATAGAGAGTTGAAAGAAGTGTGCATCATTCAAAGAAGTAGAAATCGAAAGCAGCATTTTGCAACGAAATCGGTCAACCGGGGGGTCAACTTGGGGGCCGACCGGTTGGTTGACCGGTCCTGTTTTGTGAATTTCATTTTTCTATTGCACCTTCTTTTTTGTTACACTTCCTTTTTGTGTTGCACTACATTTTCACACCATTTGGTCACCTCACAGTGAATTTTAGCACCTCTAAAATCCACCATTCACATTTAACACATTTCCAATCAAATTCAACATATATTGACATCATGCCTAGAACCAAAAGAGCAAGACCAGAATATGGTGAATCCTTCAACCTTCCACCACGCCAACAACAACAACAATAGCCTCAAAGTTCAACTTATCCAACTACTAATTTTCTCACTTACAATTATGAACGAGCCTTTCAAAGCTTCTGACCAATTGTCACAGGGAGAAAATTAAATCTTCCTGCTCAATATGATCCTCTGTTGGTTAGCAAACTTGAGACTATGAGGTGGCTAAATTTAATCAATTTACCACAAAAGGTATATCCTCGTCTTGTGTCTTTATTTTATGTTCACTTGAAAACTACTGATGAAGAAGATAGAGACTTTAGTATTATATCTTATGTGAAAGGTAAGGCTATTGAATTTGACATCCCCACTTTGGCACGGATTATTGGAGTTGAACAAGGGGATATGCATATGTGTTTTCATAATGAGTCTAATCTACTTGATATTGTTGGCAACATAAGTGAAGTATATACTATTATTTGTAAGAGGAGATTTACCCGCAGTAATTTACAAGCAAGACATTTGAAACCACACCTTCGTATTCTTCATCCATTTATAGTAGAAAATGTCCCTCCCAAAAGATTTTGGGGAGGACATTTTGATGTTGTTCCAATTTTTAATACTTATTTGCTATATTGTTTTGAAGTTGGACACAAATTGAATTTTGCTATATACTAATGAAAGGAATGCTTGTTGCAAATCTTGGTCATATCACTGGCCAGTCACTAGTTTTTGGAACTCTACTAACTAAAATTTTCAAAGTTTTTAAGATCAGAGTTATAGGTGAAGTAGAGACTAAAATCTCTTCTTCAATTTCGGAGTATACACTAACCTGAGCTGGTGGCATTGAAAATTTATTGCAAAGCCTGAATGCAAATGCACCAACAGATGATGTTCCCGAAGACCCCATGACAATGCCATGCCAGTAGGTGAACAACCTCAATATTAGATTGATTTTTTGGCTATGGAACAAGAATGACACAATTAGTGCATTCAATGGGAACAACAAATGGTTAATCAGTTCAATGCATTGGGTAATCAGTTCGATGCATTTGCCACTGCTTAGAACTTATTAAACAATTTGGTGAGTATCGTGTAGACATTAAAAGACGTCGTGAAGTGACAAGCAATCGCATTGATCAAATTGGGTATTGAGTCAGTGAGATCTACCATCACTACCCTCCACCACCACTTGACAATGACCTTTGATGTGTTTGGATAAGAAATTGGATGTATCACAAATTTATATGGTTTTTGGATGTTTTGAAGATGTACTACTACATTTGGTTTTTGCATTTTTCTGTTTGTTGTATTACTTTTTATTTGTTGTTACTTATTTTTCTTTATGGATGTACTAGTACTATGTCTGTTTATATTGGACTATTTTCTTTGGTGGTGCATGCTTTATGAACTTTTTTTTGGAGTTAGTGGATTGCTTGTTTTGTTATGTATTTTTCATTTGCTTTTGTCATAAGGGCCTATTCCTCATATTTTTGTCATTTGTTGTTCAAGTTTGATACAAAAAACACCAAAAGGCCATTTGTTAGCAAACATGTAACCTTTTTCACAATTTTGATACAAAAGAAATAAATGAATCCTATAGAAGAGGTAGATGCAGAGACTTGGATGCTCAAATTGTTTCCATAAATTGATTTTCAGTGTAAATGTACTTCACATTTTAGATGGTATCATATTTATATTTCCTAGATAGTGTAATTTTTGAGTGTTTTTCTTTTTAAACTTGAAAGGAAACTTGTTTGTTATGCTGTTTTTGTTTTCAAAAAATGGAATTAAAAAAACAATGCCCAATTAGTACACATTAATGTGTGTTTCTATGATTTTTGTTTTCAAAAATTTGATTCACGGTTCAATGTGTTATTTATTTATTTATTTTTTGTTTGTTTTGTTTGTTACGTAATCATAAATAAAAATGATTTGATGACAATTCTCAAACCTTAGTGCTTGAGTTCTTGATAATTTTCGCTTTTGATAATTTGGTGAGTATTGGTTAACCAAACATAAAACCAAAACATCCAATCTTGAAATGCAGTCACCTACTAATTTGACAGATACAAATAATCAAACCAATACACTTGATACTCATAACAGACCAATCATTTGTTATTTCTCAAATTTTGAACCCACCATCTATATATCTATAATAATAATAGATTTAACTATAAAAACAGATTAAAATGCAATGTAGAAATACACTGCAAGTCGTTCAATTGAAATCATCGTCTTCATCAAACAGTCAAGGAAATCTATTTGTTGTCAAAATAAGATTTGTTGTTGAAGCTCTTCATAGTAGGCCCTTTGCATATGATTTAAGTTGGTCATGTTCATTAACATTATTTTATGATCCTCATTTCGTTATTCTCTTTCATTCATCATAAATAATATTTTTAGTTGTTTCTCCCTATCATCGACCCTTCTTTAACGCTTTGCAACCTTCTGTTCATGGTCTATCGCCTTTTGTTTATCTCGCTCAACAGTTCTAGCAGAGATAGTTGACAACACTTCAACAATTTTAGATTGGAGCCATTTCCTCAAATCTAACATCGTGAATTGCTTGATTCTTCAACTTCTCTTTCGTAACCTTACTACCAATTGGTCGTGTTGATGTATTAGACGGTTGTTGGCCCTCCTCAATATTATTGTTGGGTTGAAAAGGCTCACATTCAGTTGCTGGATTCGAAAATGGATAAGTTTGTGGCGTGGCTTTTTTGGGTTGTGTTCTAATTTCATCTCACTTACTTTGGCGCAAAATATCCCAACTTGTATCAAATGTGAAATGTTTTTTCTGTATTGCATGATACATGCACTTAGCTTCAGCGACCTAAAAAAGAAAATTATAAAAATTTCAATAAAAAGTAGACTGAGAACTCAAAAAATTGATGTTTAGTAACAGAAATGAAAATTACCATTTCTGCCTCAGTTGTTCCATTTTGTTGCCTCAATTGGATTAGCTCAAGGAAACCACAAAATTTATTAATTGCCTTTTGCATAACAGACCAATGGTGAGACAAAGAAATACGGTTTCGATTTGATTCATGATTTAGTTGTGAATTAAAATAAACGAGTACTCGTTCCCAGAATATTGCCATGGTCTGACTATTACCAGCAATGGGACCTTGAGAGATGGCCAGCCAAGATCTACATAAAGTTTCATCTTCTATAATGATGAACACTTTAGCACGAGAAACACGAGAAGCTTCCAAAATGAAATTAATATCAGTGTTTTGCTCTGAAGTTTGTGATTCTTCAAACATTTCAAAATCTTCCATAGTTTTAAGATAAAATTTGCACAAATAAACAAGTTATAAAAAATCAATAGGATACAACATTCAACACATAGTGAAATATATTGTAAAAGAAACAAGAAAAGATGTGGAGAAAAAAAGTGAAAAATTGAAGAAATAATATAGAATAAAGATCACACAATGAGAAGACAAAAGAAACAAAAAGTGAAGATTGAAGTTAACGATGACAAAGAAAAGAGAAATTGCAATGATATTGTCAAATTAAAAAACAGGTAGAGTCTTATTTTATAGACCACAACAATGGTAACTTTGTCAAATCTTCTGCAAAATCAACAGTAACCTTATTGGAGTTGCACCCTACTAAATGAACGGCTAATTTTGATATAAATTTAAATTTACATGCAATGCATTTGCCTTTGCTATCCATGCAACAATGTTGGTAAGGAATTTTGTCTTGGTGCCACAAAAAAGCAACCAACAATGCAAGTCAGTTCGCAGTCCAAACCATGGCTGCTGCTGCGAATTTTGTTTGTTAGTCGGACGACTGGGGGACAATTGGCTGGACATCCAGTGGGTCTCGCCTCTAACGTACACACACAATAAACTATTGAAATTTGGCCCTGTTTCTCAGTTTGGTAAAAAATTTAAAACGATCTCAATTTTATACAACTTTGATAAAACTGGTAGAGACTAAAAAAATATTAGAGATTAAACATTAGAGATGGCCTCGTGGGCACACGGTGAAACAAGAAGGTTTCAGGTGTGGTGGTGTGGACTATGGGGGTCACGCCCCACTCTAAATTTATTAATTAATTAATGGCTCTTTTAGTTTCATTATTCCTCGTTTTTATCTTCCAATTGATTTGTTTTACCAATAAATCCATTGCATGATGTGGCTTGATGTACAAAGGTTTTCCAACAAATGGCATCCAACGTTTCTTTTAATTTTATTTTAAGTGATTTTTTTTTTTAAAATTGTTTTTAAAGTTTGTGTCAAAAGTTTACTGCACTCTTCATAACCCGTCGTGATCCTACATTGTCTAACAATAACAATGATGATGTGAACATAAGTATAGGTTTGACATTCCTTAAAAAAATTTAAAAATTATTATTTTATTTAAATTATATTATCTTATTTCAGTCATATTACTTTTTTATTACATCACTTCAAATCTAATTCATATTTCATAAAAAATTTAAAAATATATTTATTTAGAACATTCCAAATAACCTCGTAGATCTTTTAGATACATCTCTACGGAGTTTACTTTTGAAAATATATTTTACTTAAAGAGTTTGTATAATTTGATATCATAATTAATTACTACATTGAATATGAAATAATTTGTAATGCTTCACTGCGGAGCGGCTACACGTTGCTTAAAAATTTCTGTCATAATCTCTATTTATATATTTTGGCCATGCAAAAGTATTATTATGATTTTAATAGTTTTGAATAAATTAAATAGATTTGATACCGATCTCATGTTTATGCTTGGCTATGGATGCTGTTGTTTTTTGTTTTTGTTTTGTTGTTTTTTTGCATTGGGTTAAAGCCGGCCAGTATCAAAATCGTCGACAAGTCTGTTTTTGGGCTTTAGTGTTGGTTCTCATTCATGAAAGATTTACTATAAATAGGAGGGATTAAAAGAAGCCACAACCCAGAAGAGAGGGACATTCCAATTTTTTGAGTAAGAAGAAGAAATATATATAGAAAACATGGCCAAGACAAGCAACAAAACTACCATGTTTCTAAGCATGGTTTTGTTACTCTCTCTTATTCTTGGTGGTAAGTTTTGAATCTTCTAACACACACTTGAATACAAATGTAGCTTTAAACAATGTTAGCGGCATAAAAATTAAAACACGGAATGTGCACAATTTTTTTTTTGTACGATTCAAATTTATTTCAAATATAACTTGTATCTACTCTAGATGAATTTTAGACACGTAGTACATTTTTTAGTACACATTATGTGTTCTACTTACTGATAGGGCTATATTGGGACCAGTAAGGGCAATTGCTTACTGGATTTCCCTCGTTGAAAAATCAAAATTATTAATTTTTATTTTGACTACAATTACGATTTGTTTTCCGAAATTGTCCCTATTATTATTATTATCTTTTTATTAAGTTTATAAGAAAAATTGATTGAGCCATTAAGTATGCAAAGGTAGAAGGTGTCATTAAATTTACAAGTTTAATCATCACATATTTTCTTGTTTTTGTTTTCTTACCTCGATCTGCAACAGTTGTGGTAAAGAAGGCAGAGTCTGCGGTAAATTGTGATGCAGTTGTGGGAGTGCAGAGCGGAGAGACATGTTTTTCCATTGCAAAGGCATTCAGTTTGAGTACTGAATTCTTCCTTTCGATCAATCCGAATGTCAATTGCAAAGCTCTCTTTGTTGGTCAATGGCTTTGTGTTTCTGGATCCCCAAATTAAACTTGGATAAAAAGAGCAACTTTTTCATATGGCAGCTTTCCCAAATACTTACTTAAATGAATGCATAATGAATAAGAAGGAGATGGAATTTGATTTCCTATCCATGTTAGGGTTATGTTTCTGTTAATTGTCTGGCTATTGGTTTCATGTATCCATAGCCATAGCCATTGCTCTTTGTTGTTGTTCTTTTGAATTTGAATATGATAATTTACCTCTTTCCCTCTCTCTCTCTTTTTGCAAGAATGTGTTTATTTGTGAATCCTCATTGTGTTTTACTATCTGCAAATTTAGAGCATTGCATAAACAAGAAAATAAATCAAAATGGGAAATAGTAGTAGTGAAGTGAGCAACCACTGGGAGAAACTTCTTCATGGCTAAATTTCACTCAACAACATTTTTTTCACTCTTTATTTTTAGTAAATTCTTTACAATTTACCACTATATTGTTTAATTTTGTCAAAAAGTTTTCATAATTATTTTTCTCTCTCATTTCTTTCTTTTCTCTCGTGTTTTTCTTTACACCTATATTCTTTTTTGTTTAGTATTCCTATGATTATCCTTTGAATTGTAATTATCATCATATTCATGAACTAAAAATAATAATAATAATAATTAAAAATAACTCTAAGCATATTACTTTGTCATTACATTAATCTTTGCTCATTCTATTATCAAATGAAAATTGAATTCGGTTATGTCATGATTGATATGGCTAAAGATTCAATTTTAATGGTGCCTCTCATGAATCAAGATTCTAATTACTGGAAAGGAGACTTGACTTGCAAAGTCACCCAAGAGCTAGTTTTAATACCATGTTGAAGTATTAGAGACATTGAACCAAAGCCAATTGATAATGGTGAAGAGGTTTCTAAAAAGAATATATTGTTTGTCTCTAAAAGAATGATGGTCTATTTTTTAAAATAAATGTGTTGTCTATTTTTTTGAAGATAAATGTAATAAAATAAAAAGGTTTTGATTATTGAATCAAACTAATTTTTTTATGGATGATATATATTGAGGGTCTTACAAAATAAACGTGTCATATCATTGAAACAAAATCGATATTGGGCTCTATGGGCTCCTCAAGTTCTCTCAAGTTAAAATGTGAACTTGAGAAAAGTTCAATTTTTTTTTATATATCAATTGAGGTGTTATATTTTTTTTATTTTCAAAATCTCTTTTAAATACTTTAATTTTAAAAATAAGTCTAAGAAAAAGTATTGTGTTTTAGATGATACTAACATAATACTCATGCCATACACAGGTACAGATAAATAATTAAAATTTAATATTTTAAATTAAATAATAACATAAAATTTGTCTAAAATATATATGCAAAATAATTTAGAATCAATTAAACTTTAATCATTTTCATCAAAATTACACTATAATCATTTCTAAATTAAATAAATAAAATCTTTCCAAACCCATCTTCTAATATCATTGCCTAAAATTCGCCTTTTCCTAAAATTAAATACATAATCCCAGTTTCTTGAACTTCCAATTTAAAGAAATGAATTAAATATTTATTTTCCCATCTTCTAAAATGTTTACTATAAATCCTTCCTTCGCTAAAATAAATAAATAAATAAGATCAATTCAAATATGTTCATATAATTATTCAATTAAAAAAATAAATAAAGAAAATTTTTCAAAATTAAACAAACAAATAAATAGAATCTCTTCAAACACATCTTCTAATATAGTTGCCTAAGTTCGTCATTTCCTAAAATCAAATACAGAAACATAGTTTGTTGACCTTCCCATTTAAAGTGATGAATTAAATAATTGTTTGCCCATCTTCTAAAATCTTTACCTAAAATCCTTCCTTCCCTAAAATAAATCAAAGAAAGATCAATTCAAATCCGTTCATATAATTTTCGAATTAAAAAAATAAACTAAAATAAAATTTCTTTAAAATCTTCTAACATCTTTACCAAAAATAAAATAAAATAAGAAAAGATCAATTCAAATTGATAATTGCCTAAAATCAATTTTTAATTTAAAAAATAGTAATAATTACTCACGTGTCTTACATAATATCCGAATTAAACAAACAAATAAATAAAATCTCCTCAAACTAATTTTGAAGCACTCTACTCTCTCAAACTAATTTTTCTAATTTTTTGATTTAACAAATTGAAAAAAAAGAAAAAAAAAACTAATTGGTTAATCTGTCAAGAAGTAAATTTTAAAATTCAAAATTATAAAAAACTATCCCATAATTTTTGGGTTTTAGAAGGAGAGAATCACTCAAATATAGAATAGGAAAACATAAAATTATGCCTTTCCATTTTTTTATTTTTTTGAAGTAAATATTTTTAAAATTTGAAATTACATTAGACTAAAGTTATATTTGGAATTTCCTTTAAATGTTTTTAACTTTCCAAATTAGATGGCTAAATTTTATTTTTGACATTTTATTTTATAAGATTTTTAATTTTCAAAATTTTAGACATTGTTAGATGGACTAATATTTCTATGCCATGTGTATTTGCTAAAATTTAAAAATAAAAAACTTAGATTAATGTTTTAGAGCTAATAGAGCATTTTAGATGAAAAATCCTTATAGTTTTTATAGCGACCCCGGTCTTTTCCCATTTGATTATTGTATCCGGACTTAGGTTCCGTAGATTCTGTCATTGTATAATTGGTGTTGTTGTCCTTTATTTTCTCTTTTGGAATTATAGGATGTGTTGGGCAGGTTTGTTTCAGGTTGGTTGGGTTTAGAAACCAAGTGTTGCTGTCCAGGTTTTTGGTGTTTCGCTCGAGCGAGGCTTTGGTCGCTCGAGCGAGATGTCGTTTTGGTTCTTCGCTCGAGCTGGGGTTTGGGTCGCTCGAGCGAGAGTTGGCGTCCTGTATGGACCTGTAGCTTTGCATTCTTGGCTCGAGCGAGCTTTTCTTCGCTCGAGCGAGTTAGTTCATCTTTCGCTCGAGCTATAGTTTCTTCGCTCGAGCGTGTGTCTGTTTACAGACCTGAGGGTTTGAGTTCTTCGCTCGATCGAGCTTTCTTTCGCTCGAGCGAGCTTTTGGGTTGTTGGCTCGAGCAAGGCTTCCTTGGCTCGAGCGTAGTTTCTCTGTGTCTGGTCGCTCGAGCGACCAAGTCTTCGCTCGAGCGAGCCTGTCCAGTATTTATTTACAGCAGCGGGTTTTGATCAGTCCTTTTCATCTTCTTTTTGATTCCAAACCCTAGGTCCGACTTCTCTCTCTCCCTACTCACCTTATCTCTTAGATTTGATCCATTTAGGGAGTGTTTCTACCCTAGATCCTTCATTAAAAAGATAGAGTGAGGCAAGGGCTTCCATTTAATCTGAGCATTTGGCGATTTGGAGCACTTTGGTATTTGGGCACTCATCTCTTTCTGCACCATTTGAGTTGTTTTCTTTGAGGTAGGGATTTCCTACTCCATTTTATAGGTTTTGTTCTAAGTTTTGGTATTTTAACATGTTGGGGATACTTTGGTAAATTTTGGGAAAAACCCTAGTTGTATTATTGAATTAATTTGTATAAGTAATTCAAGGAATTGGGAAAAGAGGGTTAAATTCATGGAATTGGGGAATTCATTGATTAAATGGCGTAACTGTGTAATTGGTATCATTTGTCTATTGAATTGTTGATATAGTTATTTTCAGTTTAGAAATAACTGTTTTGGGCTATCGGTGGAGGATAGTCGTGATTGTTGTAGACATTGCATGTGGATTAGGAATAACTGAAACTAATCATATTGGTTAAGTCATTAATTTTGACTATGGAATTGATACAGAAAATACGTGTATTGATTGAGCATTGCATTTGCATACATTGTTTTGTGTGTGGGAGGAGATAGGGGATGTACTCCACGGTTTAGGGGAAGATAGGGGATGGACCTCTAAACCGGATTTTGTTTGGGAGGAGATAGGGGATGGACTCCATTAGCATCACTTTTATGTGTGCTTATTTATATAGAAGTGTTTTATTGATACAGCACTAAAATGTGTATCAATTTGGAAGTATGAAGTGTTTGATTTGAGCTTGAGTCTCATTTGTTTGTTGATATTGGAAGGATGTGAATATTATATATGTGATTCACTGTTGTAAGTTTGGCCAGGTTCTGAGCCATGTTGATAAAATTGGAAAGTAAAACGTATCTTAGACAATAGTGTCATGAGACTGTAAAATGAAGTAATTGATTATCTTGGTTAACCATCTGTTGAATGCTATTGCTTTATTCATTGCTTATATGTGGTTTAGTATATTTCTACTGGGCTGTGGCTCACCCTTTATGGGAACATCATTTTCAGGTTCAGGTGATAAACTACCTCCAAGGACTTAGTTTGGGAGGGTTTGGCTTCTGGGTTGAAGAAGACTACTTTTAGTTAATTGTCTTTAATTATTAGTACATGTAAACATTCAAGCCTTGGGCTTTTTCTTGTATTGAGTTACCAAGTGTTGGCTTGGAAAGATGTAAGCCTGTAGGGCATTTTATTCGATGATATATGTAATACTTTATTTGGTAATACTCTGATGAATGAATTAATAAATTGTCTTCTTTAAATAATGCATGTCAATGATATATAATGGGTTAATTTTGAGGGCGTTACAACTTGGTATCAGAGCGTACCGGGTTTGAATACTTTGGGTACGTGGGAAGTGATTAGTAACACATTGGGTTCGTCTCGTTTGATAGAGACTTAGTGTAATGTTATATGCTTATGTGATAACATGTGTATGTGATTATGTGAGTTTGGAATGTAGTTTCTAGGATGTTGATTGGACCCTTGAGTTTCTAGTAGTCTTGTTGGAAAGGCACTTGATCACTGCTGCTTCCAACCGGAACTATAGTAACGCATTGGGACTATCATTATCCGGGAATGAAATTCGTAGGTGCTTATGTGATTATGTGCTTACGTGGAATGAATTATTGTTGTCCATTGCCTTAGGACGCGAGTGTTTAGCTTCGGCACATTTATTAATGTGCTAATGTCTTTGTTTCCCTTTATTAGGATGTCAGGACGAGGACGAGGACGCGGTAGGTGTGGTAGGCCGGGTAGGCAGGAGGTGCCTGTGCCAGAAGAGATTCCGGCAGTTCAAGAGGGAATTGGCCAGGCCAATGTGGCCGAGCCAGTAGGCCAGCAGGCTATGGGCGCTCTAGCCCGAGAGATAGCAGGGGCATTCAGGGAGTCAGTAGGCATTCTCAGAGCTGAGAATCAAGCTCAGGCTGTTATTGCGGATGCAGGACCTTCCTTTCTGAAGAGGGAGTTTTTCCGGTCTAATCCGGATGAATTTGTGGGTGATCCTAAAGAGCCGCTTAAGGCAGATGAATGGCTCGAACAGACAACGAAGACGTTTGAGATGCTTGGCATCGAAGATGAGGGGTTGAGAATGACCTTGGCATCTTTCCAGTTGAAGGGGGATGCAGGTCAGTGGTGGAAGTTTACTAAGGGGCGTATAGGAGGTACATGGGAGGCTTTTGTGAATGCTTTCCAGGAGAAGTTTTTATCTCCGACAGTCAGGGAGAAGCTGCGAGACCAGTTCTGTCAGCTTAAGCAGTCGAGTTCTTCTGTGGCCGAGTTTAAGGCTGCATTTACTAGTTTGTCCAGGTTTGCACCTGAGTTGGTGGCGTCTGAGGAACGCCGTTGTATTGAGTTTGAGAAGAAGTTGAGGCGTGGCCTCAAGCTGAGAGTTGGGGGAACTATGATTCGGGATTATGGGCTTATGGTTGATGCTGCAGCCCACATGGAAATCATGATGCAGGAGGAGGAGGAAGGGCAGAAGGGCTTCAAGAGGAGTCAGGATGGTCAGAATGATGGTAGGAGACAGAAGGGTTTTAATCCCCAGCAGTCTCAGGGTAGCTTTTCTAGATCAACTTTTCCTGTACCGAGTGCTAGTTCGGGGAAAGGCAGTCAAGGAGATATTACCTGTTTCAAGTGTGGCCAGCTGGGCCACAAGTCTCCAGTTTGTCCTCAGAGGGGAGGAGTTCAGAGAGCTGCATCTTCTTCGGCTCGATCTCAGAGCCAGAGTCAGGGTAGAGGTCAGCCACTCTCGTGTTATCAGTGTGGTCAGCCAGGGCACATGAAGAGGTATTGCCCACAGTTGGGTGGCACACCTGGTGCATCTAGTTTGAGGCCGATTCAGGGTCAGCAGCCAGCTCAGTCGGGTCAGGCCTCGAAGGCTAATCAGGGGGCTTCATCGTCCCAGACAGTGCAACAATCTTATGCTCCTAGGGGTGAGCAGGTTGATCAGAGGTCGTCTGGGCGCGTGTACGCTGTTACCGCGCAGGATCTTGTACCGGCTCCATCAGTTGTGAGAGGTACCTTCTTGTTTTGCAACTCGGTTGCTAATGTTTTGATTGATACGGGTGCATCTCATTCCTTTGTGTCTGCTGCATTTGCATCTGTTTTGGAATTGGAGTTAGCACAGTTAGCATCTCCTATATGTGTAGTATCACCTCTTGGGGGTGAATTGATTTTGAAACAAGGTGTTAGGGGTTGTGATATAGAGGTTGATTATCATAGAATCCCATTTTCCTTTGTAGTTATGCCTATGAGGGGTTTCGATGTTATTTTGGGTATGGACTGGTTATCGTCATATCGGGCAGTTATTGATTGCTACCGCCAGAGGGTCACTTGTTGTACCGTGAGCGGAGAGTATTTTCATTTTCTGGGGGACCGGGTTGGTGATGTGTTGCCACCGGGGTATGTTCCGCGAGGAAGGATTGAGCTTAGTGGGCTACTTGCTAACCTTTTGATTAGTGAGGATAATGAGACTCTGATTGTGTTGCCAAGGGTGGTTTGTGAGTACTCGGATGTCTTTCCCGAGGATCTTGTAGGTTTGCCACCGCATCGGGAGATTGAGTTCTCTATTGACCTAGTGCCCGGCACGGCGCCGATTTCCATGACACCTTATCGTTTTGCCCCAGCCGAGTTAGTTGAGTTGAAGATCCAACTCCAGGAGTTACTAGACAAGGGTTTTATACGCCCTAGTGTTTCGCCGTGGGGAGCACCGGCCCTCTTTGTTAAAAAGAAAGGTGGTGCTTTGAGACTTTGTATAGATTATCGGAAATTGAATCGGGCTACGGTCAAGAATAAGTACCCTATGCCCCGTATAGATGATCTGTTTGACCAGTTGAAGGGTTCCCGTTGTTTCTCTAAGATAGACTTGAGATCGGGTTACCACCAGTTGAGGGTCAGGGAAGAGGATATTCCGAAGACGGCATTCCGTACGCGGTATGGCCATTATGAGTTTTTGGTGATGCCATTCGGGCTCACCAACGCACCGGCAGTCTTTATGGACTTGATGAACCGGATCTTCCGGGAATTCTTGGATCGGTTTGTAGTCGTTTTTGTGGACGACATCCTTATCTATTCGCCTTCTGAGGAGGAGCATGAGTCACACTTGAGGGTGGTGCTTGAGTTACTTAGAGTCCATAAGCTGTATGCCAAGTTTGGGAAGTGTGAGTTCTGGCTGAGGGAAGTCAAATTCTTAGGCCACGTGGTATCCGGGGAAGGAGTGTCTGTTGATACATCTAAGGTGGAGGCAGTGCAAGATTGGGCACAGCCTAAGAGTGTATTTGAGATTCGCAGTTTTCTGGGATTAGCTGGGTATTACCGTCGGTTTGTGAAAGACTTCTCCAGGTTAGCATCACCGTTGACTAGACTGACTCGGAAGGGAGTCAAATTTGTATGGAGTGAGACTTGTGAAAAGTCGTTTCAGGAGTTGAAAGTTAGACTGACTACCGCTCCAGTATTGATTATTCCAGAGAGAGGGTTGGGTTATGCAGTCTATTGTGACGCCTTACGAGAGGGTCTGGGTTGTGTATTAATGCAAGAAGGGAAAGTAGTTGCCTATGGTTCACGTCAGTTGAAGATTCATGAGCAGAATTACCCTACGCATGATCTAGAGTTAGCAGCTGTGATATTTGCCTTGAAGATTTGGAGGCATTATCTTTATGGTGAGAAATTCGAGGTATTCTCGGATCATAAGAGTCTGAAATATTTGTTTACACAAAAAGATTTGAACTTGAGGCAGAGGAGGTGGATGGAGTTCATAGAGGATTATGATTTTGAATTGCATTATCATCCGGGAAAGGCCAATGTGGTGGCCGATGCCCTTAGCAGGAAACCTATTGGTGACATAGCTAGTATAGCCATCCGAGAATGGGAGATGTTGGGTGCACTTGGGGAATTTGATTTACTTCTGGGCGAATCCGTTGAGGCTGCGGCCTTGTTTTCTGTTGTTGCACAGCCTACACTTGTAACTCGAGTGTTAGAGGCTCAGAGAGGTGACCTTGAGGTAGAATCTCTCCGTGAGAAGATTTCCGGTGGGAAAGTTGAGAAGGGTTTGACGGTGTTTTCCGACCTGAGTGTGAGATACCGAGACCGTCCGTTTGTGCCAGAGTCTTGCCGAGAGGAGGTACTCCGAGAGTTTCATCATTCACGCCTTGCGGTGCATCCGGGAGGCACTAAGATGTACCGGGATTTGGGTCGTCAGTTCTGGTGGCGGGGTATGAAGAGAGATGTGGCAGCTTTCGTATCTAAGTGCCTTACTTGTCAGCAAGTGAAGGCTGAACATCAGAGGCCAGCGGGTTTGTTGCAACCCTTGCCTATTGCTGAGTGGAAGTGGGAACACGTCACTATGGACTTCGTTGTGGGTCTTCCGAGGACTCAGCGGGGTAGTGATGCTATTTGGGTGGTTGTAGACCGGTTGACTAAGTCGGCGCACTTCATTCCTATGCGCGTGAGAGATTCGGTAGATCATCTTGCCGACTTGTACATTCGGGACATAGTAAGGTTACACGGGGTTCCAGTGACGATTGTCTCGGATAGAGATCCTCGTTTTACTGCCAGGTTGTGGCAGAGTTTGCAGGGTGCCTTAGGCACTAAGTTGACCTTTAGCACGGCTTATCATCCTCAGACTAACGGACAGTCCGAGCGTACTATTCAGATACTTGAGGATATGCTTCGGGGTTGTGTTCTAGACTTTAGTGGATCGTGGGAGAGGCACTTGCCGTTGGTAGAGTTTGCCTACAACAACAGTTTCCAGTCTAGTATCGGTATGGCACCGTTTGAGGCCTTATATGGCCGACCGTGTAGATCTCCTGTTTGTTGGGCTGAGGTGGGTGATGCACCTCTGTTGGGTCCGGAGTTGGTGAGGGAAACGACGGAGAAAGTTGAGCTTATCCGTAAGAGGCTTGTTACAGCACAGAGTCGTCAGAAATCGTATGCCGACCGTAGGAGGAGGCCTTTGGTGTTTAAGGTGGGTGATCATGTCTTTCTGAAGATATCACCTAGACGGGGTTTGATGAGGTTTGGGAAGAGTGGGAAGTTGTCCCCTCGGTTCATTGGTCCGTTTGAGATCCTTGAGAGGATTGGCGAGGCTGCTTATCGTTTAGCTCTGCCACCGCAGTTGTCCGGAGTACATGACGTGTTTCATGTGAGTATGCTTCGGAAGTATGAGCCGGATCCATCACATGTGTTGGATTGGACCGATTTAGTGGTTGATGAGGATGTCTCGTATGAGGAGAGACCGGTTCAGGTCTTGGATAGGCGGGATCAAGTTTTGCGAGGCAAGACCATCCCTTTGGTAAAAGTTTTGTGGAAACATCATGGAGTGGAGGAAGCCACTTGGGAACGTGAATTGGAAGTCCGTGAAAAATACCCGGACATGTTTATTACTTTGTAATCTTGGATTTAGATTTTGTAATATGGTTGAACTTAAGAGCTTTATATATGTCTTAAGTTGTGAAACATTGAGTATGTTTTGGTAAATGGGTGCATTTTGAAACTTGCTTCATTATAGAAGTTTAGTGTAACATTGCATATGTAGATTGCATTGTTAAATGTGTTGTATATATCGTGCAACTGAATATGATAAGGAATAATGCATAATATTAATACAAGTTGAAATATATGTTATTTTATATATGTTGTGAGATGCCTCTTGATAAAGAGATGAAGTGACCAGCATTGGGTCAAGCTGTCTATTATTGTTTTATAATATCATTGGGAATTGAGAAAAATCTGTTTTCAAAAACTTAAGCTTAATTTCGGGGACGAAATTCTTTGAAGGGGGGGAGGTTATAGCGACCCCGGTCTTTTCCCATTTGATTATTGTATTCGGACTTAGGTTCCGTAGATTCTGTCATTGTATAATTGGTGTTGTTGTCCTTTATTTTCTCTTTTGGAATTATAGGATGTGTTGGGCAGGTTTGTTTCAGGTTGGTTGGGTTTAGAAACCAAGTGTTGCTGTCCAGGTTTTTGGTGTTTCGCTCGAGCGAGGCTTTGGTCGCTCGAGCGAGATGTCGTTTTGGTTCTTCGCTCGAGCTGGGGTTTGGGTCGCTCGAGCGAGAGTTGGCGTCCTGTATGGACCTGTAGCTTTGCATTCTTGGCTCGAGCGAGCTTTTCTTCGCTCGAGCGAGTTAGTTCATCTTTCGCTCGAGCTATAGTTTCTTCGCTCGAGCTATAGTTTCTTCGCTCGAGCGTGTGTCTGTTTACAGACCTGAGGGTTTGAGTTCTTCGCTCGATCGAGCTTTCTTTCGCTCGAGCGAGCTTTTGGGTTGTTGGCTCGAGCAAGGCTTCCTTGGCTCGAGCGTAGTTTCTCTGTGTCTGGTCGCTCGAGCGACCAAGTCTTCGCTCGAGCGAGCCTGTCCAGTATTTATTTACAGCAGCGGGTTTTGATCAGTCCTTTTCATCTTCTTTTTGATTCCAAACCCTAGGTCCGACTTCTCTCTCTCCCTACTCACCTTATCTCTTAGATTTGATCCATTTAGGGAGTGTTTCTACCCTAGATCCTTCATTAAAAAGATAGAGTGAGGCAAGGGCTTCCATTTAATCTGAGCATTTGGCGATTTGGAGCACTTTGGTATTTGGGCACTCATCTCTTTCTGCACCATTTGAGTTGTTTTCTTTGAGGTAGGGATTTCCTACTCCATTTTATAGGTTTTGTTCTAAGTTTTGGTATTTTAACATGTTGGGGATACTTTGGTAAATTTTGGGAAAAACCCTAGTTGTATTATTGAATTAATTTGTATAAGTAATTCAAGGAATTGGGAAAAGAGGGTTAAATTCATGGAATTGGGGAATTCATTGATTAAATGGCGTAACTGTGTAATTGGTATCATTTGTCTATTGAATTGTTGATATAGTTATTTTCAGTTTAGAAATAACTGTTTTGGGCTATCGGTGGAGGATAGTCGTGATTGTTGTAGACATTGCATGTGGATTAGGAATAACTGAAACTAATCATATTGGTTAAGTCATTAATTTTGACTATGGAATTGATACAGAAAATACGTGTATTGATTGAGCATTGCATTTGCATACATTGTTTTGTGTGTGGGAGGAGATAGGGGATGTACTCCACGGTTTAGGGGAAGATAGGGGATGGACCTCTAAACCGGATTTTGTTTGGGAGGAGATAGGGGATGGACTCCATTAGCATCACTTTTATGTGTGCTTATTTATATAGAAGTGTTTTATTGATACAGCACTAAAATGTGTATCAATTTGGAAGTATGAAGTGTTTGATTTGAGCTTGAGTCTCATTTGTTTGTTGATATTGGAAGGATGTGAATATTATATATGTGATTCACTGTTGTAAGTTTGGCCAGGTTCTGAGCCATGTTGATAAAATTGGAAAGTAAAACGTATCTTAGACAATAGTGTCATGAGACTGTAAAATGAAGTAATTGATTATCTTGGTTAACCATCTGTTGAATGCTATTGCTTTATTCATTGCTTATATGTGGTTTAGTATATTTCTACTGGGCTGTGGCTCACCCTTTATGGGAACATCATTTTCAGGTTCAGGTGATAAACTACCTCCAAGGACTTAGTTTGGGAGGGTTTGGCTTCTGGGTTGAAGAAGACTACTTTTAGTTAATTGTCTTTAATTATTAGTACATGTAAACATTCAAGCCTTGGGCTTTTTCTTGTATTGAGTTACCAAGTGTTGGCTTGGAAAGATGTAAGCCTGTAGGGCATTTTATTCGATGATATATGTAATACTTTATTTGGTAATACTCTGATGAATGAATTAATAAATTGTCTTCTTTAAATAATGCATGTCAATGATATATAATGGGTTAATTTTGAGGGCGTTACAGTTTTCAATCCCACAACAATGCAATGTTATAAGAATCAGTTCAAATCAGTAATAGCATGGGAATATATACAAAGCAAAATAAAGTAAACAATAAAAAAAAGATTAATTTAAATTTAATATCTAATCCAAATAGATTAAATAGAAGAAAAATGTCACGCTCTCAAAAAATACATAATAATTACAACCCAAACATATGTCATTAATTATACGAATCAGAGTAATAATCTTTCATTACATGAAGTCAAAGGTACAAAAGAGTTTAGTACAGTAATATGCCCTATAGGCTTACATCTTTGTAAGTCTTGATTTGGTTACAACAAAATGAGATTAACTTGTACAACTTAAGCCCTTGGCTATACAAAAATAAAATAAAACAAGAAGCTCTTGCTTCCCAAAAAGTTTCCTCCGGTGTTATTGCCTTGATGGAGGCATGTCATCATTTTTTGAAAATGTTTTTCCCAAAATAGGGTGAGCCACAGCCCAGTAGCTATCACAGTATATGAGGGTTTATAAAGATATAAGTGCAATGTGTATATACAATGCTAGGAATAAAACCTTCACGTTATCATATAGTCATAGAATACCAAGTTCACATTTCATTTTATTTTCCTTCAATCCATTTCAATCCCTGAGTCAACTTCATTATTTTCCAATAACCCAAATGAGACTACAACTTAATGGTTCAAAAATCGCATAATCAACACACAAACACTTCAAACTGCTATTTTACGGATATTTCGTTCGCGGGATCGACATCCATATATAGTTTCAATTTGCCATTTTATGGATATTTCGTCCGCGGGATCGGCACCTATGTATAGTTTCGGGACTTTCACCCAGGACACTCCGTCCAACTTAATTATAATAGTGTTCATCCCCTTTCTACTCCTAAACAATCAGACATATGCAATGTATTTAAACACATAATCACACATATGGACTATATCTCCTTTCTCCTCCCAAATAATCATACATATACAATGTATTTATAACATGATCATATTCAATGATAATCAACCATGGACTAGTTTCAATTTACCTAATCCACATGCAATTTCTACAACAATTAAAGCTATCCTCCACTGATAGCCCAATACAGATATTTCAAAACAAATATATAATCTCAAGACAGATAATTTAATCAAAATTTTCAAGGATATGAAGCATTTCATATTCAATTCCACCATCCATTCCAATACTCGCTCAATTCCGTATTTACAATACTAATTTCAACTATTTATACAAAATAGATATGATAGTCATTTTCGGGCAAAATTTCTCCGTTTTCAAAATATCAACCCAAGTACCAAAATCACCCATTTTGACACAACAAGACTTCATTTTCAAACCCCAAGTTCATGTATTCCATTTCCACCAAAAACCCCTCTTTTACATCTCACCCAAACCCTAGGTTTCGCTCAAAATACCCCCAAATCCCACCATTGTCACACAATCACAAATAACTAAGTTAAAAATTATAACAAAGTGTAGAAAATCCCTACCTCAAGCTAGTAGACCAAGCAAAGCAAAGGTGAGACTCCACCAATGTCGAAACCAACTTCCAATCTGATGAAAATGAAGATCTTGGGGAGCTCGATCTTTTTATCAAAGGAAGGAGGGTGGATAGATCACTAGATCTAGGTGAAAATGTAGAAAGAATATGAGTTTGAGAGAGAGAGAGGCTCTCAACTTTAGGGTTTAGGATGAAAAGATATGAAAAAGTGATGTAAAAAGTGCTTTTCGCGATCTGATATATGCGCAGTCCGCTCAAGCGGAGAAGTTGACACTTGAGTGTCAGACACAAAATTTGTTCTGCTCGTGCGCAAAAGAGACCTGTTCGAGCACGAAATACACACGTTCAATACTTTTGCCGACAACAGACAACCTACTCGAGCGCAACAAGGGACGCTCAAGCTCCCACCCGCTCGAGCGTAAAAGACACCCCTCCAGCACTTTTGTAGTCGTGAAAAGTACTGAGGGTTTGCAAATCTCGCTCGAGCACAAGAAAGGCCGCTCAAGCGGAGAAGCAAAAATCTAGGCCACAAGGTTTGAGAAAAACAAGTAACCAACCTGTTCCAAACGCAACCACAACAACCCAAAGGCCAAATTCAAGAGATACAAGGGAGGAAAGAGGTAAACAACAATATGAAACCATCAAACCCAAGTCCGGAATACCACAAGAGTCGGGTTAAAACCGGGATCGCTATCAAAAATGTACATAGATTTAATACTTGCATGATTCACCGGTAGCCTTATAATCTCAAGAGCCTTGTAACCTCGAGTTTACTTTATTTGGTGCATAGGTTTTGATGAAAAAAAATTAGGAATAAACAAAGAAATAATCAAAATGGATGTAGCATAGGAAAAGGAAAAGAGGGAGAGAATACTTACAACTTGGTGAATGAGTACCCAAAAAGATAATTGGATTAATTGACAAGAACACATATCAATCACCAATGCACACAAACTCCCAAACCATTTATTCGTAATGGGTGCTCCTCATTATAGTCCTCAGCTTTGGTGTGTTGTTTGCTCACAATAACTCAAGAACCTATGGAAACTTAGAAAAAGGAAATGAAGAAGAGGAAAGGAAAGGTAAAAGAAATGTAAATGGGAGAGGGAAGGAAAGAAGCGTGATTTGAGAGAGTTTAAGAGATTGTGTGTCACACCCTAAACCCGGGTATGACCGGCCGTGGCGTATAGGGCCTTAACCTAAGACACACGTAAGCCTAAATACGAATCCATAATCACATTGAACAACTATACACAAGTCTAGTAATAAATAACCAAACTCAATCCAGTGAAAAGCCACAAGTATAAACGACAAACCAACCGTAATCAATACCATCCAAACTTATGGGATATAAATAGCCCACATATTAAAATAATCCTAATTGAACCTCAAAGAAATATGCACAAACTTGACATAACAATCTAAAATAATAGAAATGAATGTCCTAGAGGTCCATACAATTGAGTCCCCGCTACGCTATGAGTTCACTCTAAGTCCTTCTAACACCTAGAAATGATAAACAGCTAAGTCAGCTGATAGCTCAGTGAGTAGCAACATGGATAGTAAATACAGTTTTGAAAACAGGGTTCAATTCCAAAATAAGATATATATCACAAAACTAGATTGGCATAGAGTTTAGATAAAGATAATCTATTTCAAAAAGAAGGTTCCACAGTTCAACAGTTAAAAAACTCATACCTCTCAAGAACATAATAAATAACATTTTCCACTTAAAATAGATTACAACATGAATACCGATTATTTTCTGGGTACCAAAAAATAACAAGTAACATGTCATACAGTTCTCAAGGCTATAAGCCCTATTGGATCCAATACCGAACTAAGAGTTATCCTCAGGGTGGCAACCCGGGCCTTTTCTCTAAGATAATCCGATTGAAGGTCACCTAGCCTAACCTAGGTCTTTTCCTTATAATCGTTGAGCACTAGAGTCATCACGACCCAACTCGGATTTTTTCCCTAGTGGCCAGAGTCACCACACACAGTGGAATAATTTCTCTAGACTAAAATATACAGATGGTTCCAATAATCAATATACATTAGTTTCGCAAAACATGGTAGTTCACCATTATAAACATGAGATCAAAACAAATAGTTTACAGTATGCCAAGTTCACACATGTTTCAGAAATAATTTGATTCCATGGATAATATAATAATTTATCAAAACAGTTTAGTCCTGAAACAACAATTAAATTTTCCAACAGTTCAGGGTAGGTGAATATTTATAAAAATATGTAGCATGAAACTACTCACCTGAAAACGAAATAATATAATCCTCGAATAGAGTATGAAAGTCCAACTAGTGCCCTGAATCAAGTATGAAGACTACACGTCACTACTAATTTAAAAATACTAAAGAGAATAATAAACTAAGTACTCCACACTAAAGCGCACTAGCACAGCTCAACCCCACTCACCGTTACTCTTAAATAATACCTAAATTCATGTTCTTCAAGGTATAAATTTACCCAAGACATGGGTTTCGATCGAAATTTAACTACAAGTAACTTTAAGGTAAAATAGAGTTTTAAACAAGTTTTCCCAATCTATTCGCTAACTTTGAAAATTAAAAACCCACTCCATGCTGTTCAAAAAATTCCAAAACCCTCCAGATATCAACTAATATATCCTAAGTTTCAAACCCAATTGGTTTTACTTAATTTGTTTATCAAAATAATTATTTGCAACTAATTATATCCAAACAGGTTGTTTTCTACAACAGTTTAAAGAAATTGATGGTTCTCTTAATATACATGAGAAATCAATGAAAGGCCAAAAATGTAAGCAACTAGACTCATAACCGGTTCTAATGACGCTGAGTTGATAATTTTTTGATTTATACCCAAAAAGAACAACACTTCCGAAGTTACTGTTTTAAACCATTTTTTCGGACAGATTTGAACGTAGCAGTTAATATAGATTTTGACTCCCAAAAATTATGAGAAAATTTAGATATTCAATTCAATATGCAATTAATTTACTGTAAATATTTTAGTTAAAATTCATTCGTTTGATATGGTTTCTTGATTTTTAAAGTTTGTGGTTCTGTGTAGAATTTTTATCTAACGACTTTAGCTCCTTAATTCGCTTTAAAATTTTGCATGATAATAATATACACAGAACACTATCCCAATTAGCCAATCCGTTCCTTTTTCTTCCAACAACTCACAACACCCACATGCACCATAATTATGTATGCAACATACTATAATAGAACAAGAATAGATTTATTGTAACTTCATTCGGGCGCTCCTATGCGAGTGGGAGTTTGAGGGGTGGATTCCATTCAGATCTGCGGAGGTCAGCGTTGGGCTGAAAAAAGGAATGATCCAGATTTGTTTAGGAGCTTCATTCGGGTGCTCCTTTGAGAGTGGGAGTTTGAGGAGTGAACTCTATTCAGATCTATGGAGGTCGACGTTTCGTTTGGCTTAGAGGAGGCTATTTGGATCAGGCACTCTGATGTAGTTATGGTGTTTGGCGACTTCATTCTAGAGGGAGTTGTTCTTGGGGTGGATCTTGGGTCTTGCAGCCATGGATTTTTCTTTGGCCATGAGAGGTATTGATGTTAGTGGTTCTTAAAAGCTTTGTCTCCATGGCAGGTGGTGTTTCAGCTTGTGAAGGAGGTATTTTCGACCCTGTATTGTTTGTTAAATCAGCCATGGAAGTGGGTGTGAGTGTTCGGCCAAAAGGTGTTTTCGTCGTGGGTGTCTCAATATTGGAAGCAAACTTCAGCCATGGAGTGGGTGAAGTCCGACGGAGTCCGGCGGAAATGTCAAGCGTAGGTGAAGTTTTGGGAAAAGTGTCAAGCATGGGTAATGTGCTGCAAAGGGAATAGTGTTTCAGTGTGGGAGTTCCGGCTGTGGACGTTGGAGCTAAGGCTTGAGCAAAGAAGATGATGAAAAAGTGAAGAAGAAGTTGCTGCTGCGAACTGATATACTTGAGGCTCGCTCGAGCGAAGGAGTGGTCGCTCAAGCGACCAAACAAAAGGAAACCTCGCTCGAGCGCAGAAAGCCTTGCTCGAGCAACAACACGAAGTTTTAGGTTTGCAACCCAGAAGCACGCTCGAGTGAAGAAAAGCTCGCTCGAGCGAAGAAACCTAAAACATACAGCTCGCTCGCTCGAGCGAAAGAAAGCTCGCTCGAGCCAAGAAACACAACGTTCAGGTCCAAACTTAGACGCAGACGCACGCTCGAGCGAAGGAACCCTGTCTTGAGCAAAAGAACTAAAACACACAGCTCGCTCGAGCGACAAAAGCCTCGCTGGAGCGAAGACACCAAAAACTGGGCAGCAACGATTTGTTTCAAAACACACCCAACCTGTTACAAACCTGCCCAACGCATCCTAAAACTCAAACACAAAGAATTAAAGGACAAAAATGAAACATATACAACAATAGACATCCACAAAACTGAGTCCGGAATACAATAACCAATGGACGAAAAACCGGGATCGCTATAATTGGCTAATACAAAATATGTAGCCAACTGTCCTTAAACTCCAAAAAATATTAATTGTAATGGTTATACTAAATTATATGGTGTCACTTGTCAATAAAAAGTGATAAATATATTAAGTGAAGAAGTCTTGTCTTCGACTAACCTAACAATATTGTGATTCCTATCATAAAACAAAACATTTTATTTGGTTCTAATTTTTTTAATTCATTTTTTTCTTGAAAATTGAGTTTTTCTATTTTTCCTTTCATTTTTTTTAGTATTGTTTTTAATATTTTAAGTAAATTTTTTACTTTCTAGATGCACCTAATCTAAATGTACCTAAAAAATAAAATATTTATAAAAATAAAAAATACACAAATGTACTGAATTTATATATATATATATATATTATTTTTAATATGTAGTGGTTTTTTTTTAAAGATTTATTTTTTCATTTTTAATTGCTTAAAATATTAAAAAATTACTAAAAACAAAAAAATAAAAAACTCATTTTTTAAAAAATTGAATTCAAAACATTAAAACCAAACAAATGTTTTTCTTTCTTTTTTTCCTTCTTCTTTTTTTTTTTTTTTTAATAGATTCATACAAATCGAAATTATTCATTAAATGTTGAAAATAGCCCATTCAACTGGTGGAGTGCAAGCCCAGTCTTCAGCATACTTTTGCCCTTATTCCTAACGCGAATCTTCTCAAAGCAACAATCGTACATCATTGACCATACACTCAGAGTTTTTGATAACTTTTGATGATTCATTTTGTGTGACTAACAAAACTGAAAAGTGATCTTAGAGTATCTTCAATGGTTTGTTATTGGAGTTGCTATTGCTATAATATAGCAGCTGTGTTGAAAAATGATACTCTAATGGTTGAATATAGCAACTGCCAAATTTGAGAAATGCCAAAGCTTGTGTGAAATTTGACACAAGCTTTGACAACTGCCATTTGTGCTAACTCAGCCAAAACCAATTGTTTCCCTCCTTCTCTCTCAACAACTATTTCGCCATTTTTATTTATCAGAATTCATCAAAAAAAATATTTCAATAATTTTTTTTTTAATTTACCCGAAATCAGCAAATTCCAACAAATTTAACAAATCTTTTTTTTTTTTTTTTAAATTTGGTCGAATTCAAACAAATTCAAACAAATTCAACTTTTTTTTTTAAATTTTTTTTCTCAAACAAATTCAACAAATGTCAGATTCAACAATTTCATAATGAGCTCAACAAGCAATTTCATAAGTTCAAATCCCAAAGTCTCAGAATATGAACAAATCTGAAAATAATAAATACCTGGTTTTGGTAGTTCAAAGTAGATATGGTCGCCGATCGTCTTTTCGATCTTATACCGTCTCTGATCAAAGACAGAGAGAAGAGAGACAGAGTGACAGTGAGGAAGAGGTAGATCTGGTGATCATCTCTTCCATTCTAAGAGTGAGAAAGAGAGAGACAGAGACAGAGACAGAGACATAGATGAGTGAGAGTGAGAGAGAGAGAGAGAGAGAGATGGGGGTGTTGGTTGCTGATCGTCTCTACGATCTTGTATCGTCACCGATTGAAGAGAGAGAAGAGAGATAGAGTGATAGTGAAGGAGAGGAATAACAGAGACCACGAAGAGATAGAGTGACAGTGAGGGAGATGTAGATCTGGTGATCGTCTCTTCCATTCTAGGAGAGAGAGAGAGACAGAGAGTGAGGGAGAGAAAGACATACTTCGTAGCCGATCGAAGAGAGAGAGAAGACAAATAGAGTCCAAGTGAGAGTGGGAAGGACATGGAGACTGAGAGGGAGAGGAAAAAGGTTGGATGATTCTAGATCTTCATCTCAACCATTGGAAATGGTATTGCATGGACGGTGGTGATCTGTCTTGGAAAGGCAAAATAGTCGTCGTGCTGTTTTTGCTTGGAAAAAAAAAAAACCAAAAAAAAAAAAATTATAAATTAACGGTCATGTTTTTTTCCCAATGGTCATATTTTGTATTTTCATAATAGAAACCTCAATCTCAATTGCATTTCACAGCAAATATTTCAAATTTCATTTTTCTTTTCTCCTCTCTTTATCTCAATTCCATTTGACAACAAACTTTCAAAATTATATATTTTTTTTTAGTTTTTTCCCACAAACACTATGGAAGCTTTATCAAAAACAAAGAGGAAAAATTCACTACTCAAGAAGATGTGGCAATTTGTAGAGCTTGTTGTCGCATTACTGAAAACACAATTGTTGGAAATTCGCAATCTCATGCTTATTTTTTTGGGAAGAATTTTTGAAAATTATTGCTCGTTGCAGAATGATCAGTCAAGAACACAAGTGTCTATCTCATCTTGATGGGGTGTAATCATGAAATGTTGCAACAAATTTTGTGGGTGTTTAGCGCAACTCAAAAATCTACACCCAAGTGGAATGTCTCAAGTTGATATAGTAAGATTTCATATTCATTTATTAAGTTTGTTTTTTAACTTGTCTTATATAAAAATTAACTAATTAATTAATATAATATTTTATTTATACAGATGATTCAAGCAAAACTGTTGTACCATTTAGATGAAAACAATCATTTTGCTTTTGACCATTGTTGACCAATTTTGCAAAACAATATCAAGTGGCAAGATGTAACACTTACAAACACGGTGAAGTCAAGGACACATACACCGTTTTTCCCTAATTTAGCCCCAAATTCCCCTATGGATATTTGCATTTCTCTTGAAGACGACAACAGTCCAAGTATTGGTAACAATCCAACTGTTGGTAATAATCAAATCGGTGAGGGTAGTGTCTCTGCAAGCGGTAAAAGGCCTGTGGGTAGGAAAGCTGCAAAAGAATTATTTCGAAGAAATCAACTCATTGAAGCTGAAGTCCAAAAAATGAGCATACAATTGGAGACGTTTAACCAACACCTTACTGAGATGGAAAAGAAAAAAGTCGAAAGAGAAAAAAAAATGATTCAAGCACTGCGGGAGATGAAAGAGCTTGAGATCAAAAGATAAGAACATGACACTACAAGAAAACTGGGTATATGAGACGGAACTATTTGCGACAGCACACTTGCCGTCTCAAAAAGTCACTTTTTGTGACGGCAGAAAATGCCGTCTAAAAAACGCAGAGTATTTGCGACGGCACCATTTGTCGTCTCAAAAAAGCAGAGCATTTGCGACGGCATTATTTGCCGTCTCAAAAAATAAGAGTATTTGCGATGGTATTTTTTGCCATCGCAAATACTCTCATTTTTTGAGACGGCAAATAGTGCCGTCGCAAATGCTCTGCTTTTTTGAGACGGCAAATGGTGCCGTCGCAAATACTCTGCTTTTTTGAGACGGCATTTTCTGCCGTCACAAAAAGTGGCTTTCGTGTTTTTTTTTAGTGAATATTTTTAAAATTTTAAATATTTTTTTAGATGTACCTTACTTAGATGTATCTAAAAAATAAAAAATTTATGAAAAAATATTTTTAAAAATTAATAAATACATAAAAATACAAAAAAAAAAAATGTATTGAATTATGGTATTTTTTTTTGTATTTTTGGTATTTAGTGAATTTTTAAAAGATTTTGGTGATTGTGGTTTTGAGATAGCTTCATATATATACAGTCACAAAATGATTTGAATAAATTCAACGGTATTTTTCTGTCGCAAAAAAAATTAAAAAAAACAATATCGTCTTACTCTTTTGATATAACATTTCTCTTTTCATTCATTTTTTCATTTTCCTGTGTCTCTATCTCTATATCTCTCTCTTCTCTTTATCTCTTTTCATTCATTGCTCTCTATCTCTATCTCTCTCTTTCTATGTCTGCATGTTTCTCTCTCTCTCATTTTGTCTCTGTGTCTCTCGCCTATCTCTCTTCTCTCTATCTCTCTCATCTGTTTTCTCTCTCTGTCTCTCTCGCTCATCTCTCTTATCTCTATCTCTCTCATTTCTTTTTTTTTCTCTCTCTTTCTCTCTCTCTTATCTTTCTATCTCTCTCTATCTCTCTCGCTCATTTCTCTTCTCCTTCTGTCTCTCTCTTTTTCTGTGTCTCTCTCTCACTCATCTCTTTTCGCTCTATTTCTCTCTTTTTTTGTCTATCTCTCGCTCATCTCTTGTTTCTCTCTCTTTTTCTATCTTTCCATCTCTCTCTTTCTTTCGCTCTCTATCTCTTTTTCTGTCTATCTCTCTCTCCCTGTCTCTCTCTCACTCATCACTCTTTTCTCTCTCTGTGTCTACTTGTCTATTTGTCTATTTCTCCCTCACTATGTTCGGCTTGCTCACTCTCTTACTCCTATCTTCTCTATTTATCGAGCTCCTTCTCGATTTATCGATCCACTATAAGAAAATACACTTTTGGCAACCACTTTGTCTATCTCTCTCTCGCTCATCACTCTATCTCTGTGTCTCTCTCTCTCTCTATCTCTCTTCTTTATCTGTCTCTCACAAAATTAAAATATTTTTAAAATATTTAAATATTTAAAATATTTAAAAAATTGATTTGAATTAAGTTTTGAACAGAGTTTTGAATTATCTGTCTTCTTTATTTATTGAGCTCCCTATCGATTTATCGATCCACTACAAGAAAATGCACTTTTAGCGACCACTTTGTCTCTTTCTCGCTCATCACTTTGTCTCTCTATCTCTTTTCTCTATTCGTCTCTCACTCATCTTTCTCTCTCACTACCCATCTTCTCTACCACATTTACCACTACTGCAAATGCCATTCAACTACCACCACTCTTCTCTTTCTCTCTTTCATTCATCACTCTTATTTCTCTGTCTGTTTGTCTATCTATCTGTTTGTCTGTTTGTCTGTGTGTCTTTCGTTCATCTTTCTTCTCTCTATCTCTCTTATTTATCTTCTCTCTATGTCTCCCTCGCTCATCTCTCTTCTCTCTATCTCTCTTATCTCTTTTCTCTCTCTGTCTCTCTCGCTCATCTCTTTTCTCTCTATCTCTCTATTTTTCTATTCTCTTTATCGTTCATCTCTTTTCGCTCTCTTTCTATATGTCTCTCTCATCTCTTGTTTATCTCTATCTTTCTATATGTCTCTCTCATCTCTTGTTTATCTCTATTTTTCTATATGTCTCTCTCTATCGATTTCTCTCTCTGCCTCTCTATCTCTCTCTATATCTCTTTCTCTCTTTATCTCTCTCTCGCTCATCACTCTGTCTTTCTCTCTCTTCTCTATCTGTCTCTCACTCATTTCTCTCTCTCACCACCCATCTCCTCTATCACCTTCACCACTACTGCAAACACCATTCCACCACCACCATTACTTCTACTGTAGCCACTTCACCTCTACGACTACCATTACTACTATTATCGCCACCACTCCACTACCACCACTACCACTACTACTACCATTACCTCTCTTTCACCCATGCCACTCCATTTACACTACCACTACCACAACTTCACCACTAATCTGTTTCGCCATCACCATCACCGCCGCCACCACCATTATCTCTTATCCACCACCTTCACTACTGCTGCCGCTCCTTTTCCTCTACTACAAAAAATTAGTTCATGATTTTTAGTAATAAAAAAAAATAGACCGCTAAAAAATATTTTTCATTGACTACAAAAAATTAACTTTTATTTTAGTAAAAATATTTTTCATTAAAATATATATAAAACAAATCAACTTTAATAACGGAAAGAAAATAAAAATTATTATTTATTTATTTTTATTATTTAAATATTTATTTATGATGATTTTTTTTTTCCATCCCGCCCGCTCGGTTCCCCTCATTTTTTCCATTCCCGCGCCCCAAAATCCCCAATCTCTTTAGAACCAAAAAAAACCCTAAATCTAATCGTCTCCCTCACATCACTCTCTTAGTCGCCTCTCTCGCTCTCTCTCACCCTCTCGTTTATCACTGCACCGATCACTCTCTCAGTCGCCTCTCTCTCTCTCTCTCTCACCCTCTCATTTATCTCTGCACCGATCTTGTTCATATCTGCACCGATCACTCTCTTACTCTCTCGTTGCTCATCTCATCGATTCGCACCGATCATCGCACGACCGATCTACTCATAGGTAAACTCTCTCTCTCAATCTGTCTCTCTCTCTCTCGGCCCGATGGTTGTTTTATATATATATATATATTAGATATATCTCTGATTTATAGTCATTAGTTGCGATATATGTGTAAAAATTGTGTAGAAGTATGTGAATAGTGTACGAAAATATCTCTAAAAATTGTAAATATTGTATGAAATATGTGAAAATGCATTAGGTTTCTAATTATTGGGAAGATTCCACAAAGAAATATAAAAAAGAAGAAATCTATAATATTTTGGTTGCTTTGAAAGTTGAAAGAACGAAAAATCCATAGTATTATGCTCTGATGAGTAGAGATTCATTTTTTTTTTTTGGTTGTCATATACCAAATAATGAGAAATCGAAGATTCAGGGTCTATTTAGATCTTGTTGTGAATCTATGATTGACTGAAAAGGGGAAATGACTAAAAATTATTTTTCAAGTGGAATCATCTCTGTTATAGAAATGTGAATGGTGTATGACACTATCTAAAAATTGTGAAAACATCTCTAAAAATTGTGAATATTGTATGCAATATGTGGAAAATGCATTAGGATTCAAGTTATGAGGAAGCTGCCACAAATATATATATTTAAAAGAAGAAATCTTGAATATTTCTGTCGCTTTGGAAGTTGAAAAAACTAAGAATTCACAGTATTATGCTCTGACTAGTAGAAACTCCCCCCCCCCTTTTTTTTTGGTCATATCCCAAATAATCAAAAACTGAAGATTTAGGTCTATTTAGATCTCATTGTGAATCTGTCATGGACAGAAAGTGGAAAAATGACTCAAAATGCTTTTCCAAGTTGCTTCATTTCCGTTATAGAAAGATTGTGCCATTTCTTGACCATTTGTTTCTAAACATAATTCTCTTTGTTGTTCAACGGAGCTTTAGAATTAAATTCATGTATTGTTATTTATTTTTAGAATCAATTGTATACTCTAAAATAGTGTTTTTGTGGATATAATTGTTGAACATTGCTACTGGTTTTGTACCAGGGGAAAAGATTGCCGTCGTTGTTGGTAGTATTAATCGTTAGTAATTCTCAACATAGTTTGTGTGAGATGAAAAAAAAAGAGTAAAAAATAAAAATAAAATCAAAGAAAATACTCAAATTATTTATGTAGGGGTGAAACTGACAGGCATATGTTTTTGTTTTTGATATTTTTATGTGGTCTAAAATCGGGTAGGTAGGGGTGCTATTTAACTCACCATAAAATCTAGCTTAATGGGTATGTTCTACAATTTCACGCAGGGTTCACTTGGGACTTGTATAAACTACCATAGACTATTCACCCATAAAAATGTCAAAACAGTTTGCTAATTGTTCTCCACAAAAGGCTTTAATTTTATTTATTTTTATTATTATTGAATTGGGTTGCTTTTCCATCGTATGGTCTATTTAGTCACCATCTTGTTACTGGGACATATAGACACAGTGTCTTTATAACACGTATACGTCAGGAGTGGTTTAAAGCTGGATTCATTTAAACTCCTATTTTATTCAACGTCCTTTGCATCATCAGTCTGTATCGCTTGATGTGGTTTTTAATAAGTTGGGAAGATTTTCTTTCATTCTTATCCTATTTTCACTTTAAAAAACATGTCCACAACTTCGAATCCGATTTTGGAACATCATATTGTTTCAATTGTATAATTCATTTGGGATGTTTGGTGGTTTGTTTTGTTTTGTTTTTATGTTTTCAGAAACAAGAAGTAATGAAATTTTCAAAACTATCTTATGTTTCCATATCGTTTCTTTTTTCTTATAAATTTATCCTAAAGGCTCATGGTGTTTCTTAAAAAATGAGTTGTTTTTAAAGAAAAAAAATCCCAATATCTTGACCTTGTATGTAGGTAAAGCTGGTTTACAATTTTTTATAAAACTAGTGAAAAAATCATTTGTGTATGGTCTCTACTAGATCCAAAGGTGTTCATTTTAGTAAATAAATAAAAAAAGAAAAAAGAAAACTCTATTCATATATAAAAATTGTACAAGAAATTATGAGAAGAATGATATTCCTGTAAAAAAAAAAAAAAAATCTTCATTTGCATTTTGTTTCAAAGTGAAAGGTAGTCGCATTATTTTGTACAAAAACTTTGTAAGAATTTGTTATTTGAATATCATTACACAATAAGTAATCGTAGGCTCATATCTTTGTATTTAATAGTAAGAAAATTAGATGAGAAATTTGTATATGTAGGATTTTTTATGTTTTTCCCCTTTATTTTTTTGGACAGATAATGAGAGGGCCAGTAGAATAGTCCTCATTGAATGCATAATTCCACAATTGTCCCCTTGGATAGTTGTCATATTTATAGTTTTTATGTTCCACTTTTGTAAAACCACAAACAAGAAATTTTCTTATGAACAATTCTCTCTCTCTCTCTCTCTCTGATCTAACCCTGCAGCCACCTAAACGTAGTTCCACTTGATGGATGGTTCCTGGATGCTGGTTGGTAACCCAACCACATGCAAATGGCAATGGCTCTGACTAGTAGAAACTCCCCCCCCCCCCTTTTTTTTTTGGTCATATCCCAAATAATCAGAAACTGAAGATTTAGGTCTATTTAGATCTCATTGTGAATCTGTCATGGACAGAAAGTGGAAAAATGACTCAAAATGTTTTTCCAAGTTGCTTCATTTCCGTTATAGAAAGATTGTGCCATTTCTTAACCATTTGTTTCTAAACATAATTCTCTTTGTTGTTCAACGGAGCTTTAGAATTAAATTCATGTATTGTTATTTATTTTTAGAATCAATTGTATACTCTAAAATAGTGTTTTTGTGGATATAATTGTTTAACATTGCTACTGGTTTTGTACCGGGGGAAAAGATTGTCGTCGTTATTGGTGTTAACTTTGGTTTGTTCTTTGTGATGTTCAGGAGATAGTGATGTCACAGAAAAACCAGTAGACCCGATTAAAGTTTACTCTGAGAGATATGCAGTTGTTCCTGATGACAACGTAAGTGTTCTTTCCACAGTTTTCATTGTCTTCATTACTGGTGTTTAAATAGTTGGTTTCTCCAAAAGATTATAATTTGCAACTGTTATCTATTTATTTGTAGGTCAAAAGGATAAATTTTGCTGAGGGGAAGATCTGATTCTAGAAGTAAGGAATTTGCAGCTTGATTTTTGAAATAGGCTCAAAATTGAGATCTTGTTGGAAATTTTTTATTTTTTTATTTTTTGTAAGAGCATTTAAATATCCAATGTGCTGATTGGTGAATTTTAGATTTTATTTTATTATTTTATTTTTTTTAGGATTTGGGTGAATTTTATAATTTAAATATGCTTTTATGAACATGTACAGTTTAATTATTCTTTGTAAAATATTGAATTTGATGGTTTGATCAATTTTTATTTTTATTTTCTGTTATGATGTTTTTGTGAATGGAATGTAAATAATCAGCTCTTAGAGAGTGAGAGACGGCACCACCGTCGGAAAAAATAGAAATTTTTAATATTTTTATTAATTTTGTTATAGGTTTTACTTTTTGCGACGACATTATACTGTCACAAAAAATAGAAATTTTATTATTTAAAATAAAAATTTTATTATTTTTTAATATTTTTTGCGACGGCATTATACTGTCGCAAAAAATAGAAAATTTCATATTTTTTATACCTTTTGCGACGGCACCACACTGTCGCAAAAACAGTGTTTTTTTTTAAAGAAAAAGACTATTAGCGACAGTATTTTTTGCCGTCTCAAATAACATTTTTAGCGACGGTAAAATAGGACCGTCGCAAAAAAGTCAAGAAATTTCAAACGTTATTAGCGACTGCACGGTGCAGTCGCAAAAAGGTAAAAAATGCCGTCGCAAAACATTAGCGACGACACTTACCGTCGCAAAAACTTTTTTGCAACCCCTGCAGTTGCGACCCCCCTCTTGCCGTCGCAAAAAGTATTAGCGACGGCATTAGGAGTATTAGCGACGGTATTTTACCGTCGCAAAAAATCAATTTTTTTGTAGTGTGAGATCAAAAAGGAAGAACATTTGATAATGACTATGAACATTTCTCATTTAGACCCTCAAATGAAAGCGTATTACACAATGCGAAAAAATCAAATTTTCGCCAAGCGGTCCGCACATGTCAGCAACCCAAATCACTATTTTCCCCTGCCTCTTGATAAGTAATTAAAGGAGAATGTATTTTTCAATATTGCAGTGTCATTAGTATCCACATGATTGATACCATTTCGTGTTAAAAAAGTAAAAAATTAATTCTTAAAATTATATTAATTTTTTTTTAAAACATATGTGATCCAATCATGTATCCCCCATTATTATTATAGATATCCAATTAATTTAATTATTATTTTTTAAGACATAAATGATTTGTTTTACAAAATAAACTATTCAATTAATGGTAACAAACTCGTAATGACTAAGGCAGCAAATGAACATAATTGTTCATGAACAAGCTCGAACTCGGTTTATTAAATTTTTATTGCATTCAAACTCGAACTCGAATTCATTAAAATCTTAATAAACGATTGTTTGCGGATTATTTTGTGGCAAATCCAGTTTATTCACCTGTAACATTTCAGAGACGTTTTAGATTGTGTCGTCCTCTGTATCTGCAAATTTTGAATGTCAATGAAGCACACAATCCATATTTTGTTCAAAAAAAAAAAAAAAGATGCAACTCATATCCTCGGATTGTCTCCACTTCAAAAGATGACTAAAGCAATGAGAATACTCTCATATGGAGTGGCAGCAAATGCAGTTGATGATTATGTACGAATTGGGGAAGGCACGACAATTGAAAGTTTGAAACACTTTTGCAATTCAATAATCGCAATCTTTGGACCCGAATACCTTAGATCTCCATCAACTACTGATATTACTAGATTACTTGCTATTGGGGAGGTTTGTGGGTTTCCGAGTATGTTGGGAAGTTTAGATTGCATGCATTGGGAGTGAAAAAATTGTCTAACGGCATGACAAGGTCAATACGTAGGCCATCCGAAAAAGCCAACCATTATTCTTGAAGCAGTAGCTTCTATGACTTGTGGATTTGGCATGCATTTTTTTGAATGCTTGGATCACATAATGACTTGAATGTCATGGATCGGTGGCCCTAATTTTCTGATCTTGCCTAAGGTAAAGCTCTGCCTCTCTATTACACTATTAATGGACACACTTATAATATGAGTTATTACCTTGCTGATGGTATATATCCTCAATGGGCAACATTGGTTCAGACAATCTTTTCTTCCTAAGGGGCAAAGAAGCAACATTTTCCAATGATGCAAGAGTCAGCAAGAAAAGATGTAGAGCGGACATTTGGAGTGCTCCAATCCTGATTTGCAATTATAAGTGATATAGTACGTTTTTGGGATCCTAAAATGCTTGGTAACATAATGAAGAGTTGCGTTATGTTGCACAATATGATTATTCAAGATGAGAGAGATGAGAGTCTCGACTTCGATTATGAAATTTTATCAACCAACTCACCAGTACTACTTTCGTGTAGCAGTAACAATGACTTCCAATCATTTAGGTCTCGTCATTTAGGTATTAGAGATAAGAATGCATATCATGCCCTCCGCAATGATTTAATAGAATATATATGGCATCTTCATGGTGAAAACTAACTTCATCGCATGGACGAGAACATGAACTTTTGGTTGGCTTTTTTTTTATTAGGAGGTAATTACGCAAGGAAGGCTATCAGTGTTTGTTGTTGCTCTTCAACTTCATTTACACACATCATTTTTTTTGTTAGTCAAATATTGTCAGTGTTTGTTGTTGGTGCTCTTCATCTTGTACACATCCGTTTTTGCTAGTATTATTGGTCCGTTAACTTTGTCAATATCGAAAATAGTGTTATTTTTTAATGTACTGATGTGATAATTTATTGATGTTCTAAAGTGTGCAAGTGAAATGTACTGTTAATAAAATGGTTTTTATCAACATATTTACTACATTAACAGCAAAAAAAAAAAAAAAAAAAAAAGGTTGCAAACATAGCCATTAAGGAATTGATGTAATTCCAGTAACAAAATATTTTGATGGATTGCTCATATTATTTTGGTATTATAAAAGTGGTGTTGGGTATTTATGCCCTTAAATCCATTCACTTACACATTTTTTGTTAATTTATTATTTTGACATATTGTGTTGATAAGTCCTAAAGATTGAATTTTGGATGATCATTGTGTGAACTACAAGGATGGTTACTGCTATGGATTTGGACTATTGATATGGATGCCTATAACATATAGCTTACTTTAGTGAATAACTAATTTTCTTGTTTTGTATCTACATTTAATAAATTACAAATGACTCATGATTCTTATATATATCCACCATTTAATAAATTACAAATGAATGCCTCAGACTTCACAAATGAATTATATATATCCAACATTTAATAAATTACAAATAAATGCCTCAAACTTCACAAATAAATTACAAATGAATTATATATATATATCCCACATTTGATATATACACACAACCATCCAACTACTTCACCATCATATATCCTGCAGACTTCATCGTTGATTTCATGAATGCCTCATTTACACACATAACCATCCAACTACTTCATTAAACAAATTGACCCACCTCATTACTTCCCTCCACCATCTACCTCATTTAAAGCTATTGAAAATTCACTCTATATAGACACAATGCCATGCCCGTGTATGTCATAGAGAGTTGAAAGAAGTGTGCATCATTCAAAGAAGTAGAAATCGAAAGCAGCATTTTGCAACGAAATCGGTCAACCGGGGGGTCAACTTGGGGGTCGACCGGTTGGTTGACCAGTCCTGTTTTGTGAATTTCATTTTTCTGTTGCACTTTCTTTTTTGTTACACTTCCTTTTTGTGTTGCACTACATTTTCACACCATTTGGTCACCTCACAGTGAATTTTAGCACCTCTAAAATCCACCATTCACATTTAACACATTTCCAATCAAATTCAACATATATTGACATCATGCCTAGAACCAAAAGAGCAAGACCAGAATATGGTGAATCCTTCAACCTTCCACCACGCCAACAACAACAACAATAGCCTCAAAGTTCAACTTATCCAACTACTAATTTTCTCACTTACAATTATGAACGAGCCTTTCAAAGCTTCTGACCAATTGTCACAGGGAGAAAATTAAATCTTCCTGCTCAATATGATCCTCTGTTGGTTAGCAAACTTGAGACTATGAGGTGGCTAAATTTAATCAATTTACCACAAAAGGTATATCCTCGTCTTGTGTCTTTATTTTATGTTCACTTGAAAACTACTGATGAAGAAGATAGAGACTTTAGTATTATATCTTATGTGAAAGGTAAGGCTATTGAATTTGACATCCCCACTTTGGCACGGATTATTGGAGTTGAACAAGGGGATATGCATATGTGTTTTCATAATGAGTCTAATCTACTTGATATTGTTGGCAACATAAGTGAAGTATATACTATTATTTGTAAGAGGAGATTTACCCGCAGTAATTTACAAGCAAGACATTTGAAACCACACCTTCGTATTCTTCATCCATTTATAGTAGAAAATGTCCCTCCCAAAAGATTTTGGGGAGGACATTTTGATGTTGTTCCAATTTTTAATACTTATTTGCTATATTGTTTTGAAGTTGGACACAAATTGAATTTTGCTATATACTAATGAAAGGAATGCTTGTTGCAAATCTTGGTCATATCACTGGCCAGTCACTAGTTTTTGGAACTCTACTAACTGAAATTTTCAAAGTTTTTAAGATCAGAGTTATAGGTGAAGTAGAGACTAAAATCTCTTCTTCAATTTCGGAGTATACACTAACCTGAGCTGGTGGCATTGAAAATTTATTGCAAAGCCTGAATGCAAATGCACCAACAGATGATGTTCCCGAAGACCCCATGACAATGCCATGCCAGTAGGTGAACAACCTCAATACTAGATTGATTTTTTTGGCTATGGAACAAGAATGACACAATTAGTGCGTTCAATGGGAACAACAAATGGTTAATCGGTTCAATGCATTGGGTAATCAGTTCGATGCATTTGCCACTGCTTAGAACTTGTTAATTCAACAATTTGGTGAGTATCGTGTAGACATTGAAAGATGTCATGAAGTGACAAGCAATCGCACTGATCAAATTGAGTATTGAGTCAGTGAGATCTACCATCACTACCCTCCACCACCACTTGACAATGACCTTTGATGTGTTTGGATAAGAAATTGGATGTATCACAAATTTATATGGTTTTTGGTTGTTTTGAAGATGCACTACTACATTTGGTTTTTGCATTTTTCTGTTTGTTGTATTACTTTTTATTTGTTGTTACTTATTTTTCTTTATGGATGTACTAGTACTATGTCTGTTTATATTGGACTATTTTCTTTGGCGGTGCATGCTTTATGAATTTTTTTTTGGAGTTAGTGGATTGCTTGTTTTGTTATGTATTGTTCATTTGCTTTTGTCATAAGGGCCTATTCCTCATATTTTTGTCATTTGTTGTTCAAGTTTGATACAAAAAACACCAAAAGGCCATTTGTTAGCAAACATGTAACCTTTTTCACAATTTTGATACAAAAGAAATAAATGAATCCTATAGAAGAGGTAGATGCAGAGACTTGGATGCTCAAATTGTTTCCATAAATTGATTTTCAGTGTAAATGTACTTCACATTTTAGATGGTATCATATTTATATTTCCTAGATGGTGTAATTTTTGAGTGTTTTTCTTTTTAAACTTGAAAGGAAACTTGTTTGTTATGCTGTTTTTGTTTTCAAAAAATGGAATTAAAAAAACAATGCCCAATTAGTACACATTAATGTGTGTTTCTATGATTTTTGTTTTCAAAATTTTGATTCACGGTTCAATGTGTTATTTATTTATTTATTTCTTGTTTGTTTTGTTTGTTACATAATCATAAATAAAAATGATTTGGTGACAATTCTCAAACCTTAGTGCTTGAGTTCTTGATAGTTTTCGCTCTTGATAATTTGGTGAGTATTGGTTAACCAAACATAAAACCAAAACATCCAATCTTGAAATGTAGTCACCTACTAATTTGACAGATACAAATAATCAAACCAATACACTTGATACTCATAACAGACCAACCATATGTTATTTCTCAAATTTTGAACCCACCATCTATATATCTATAATAATAATAGATTTAACTATAAAAACATATTAAAATGCAATGTAGAAATACACTGCAAGTCGTTCAATTGAAATCATCGTCTTCATCAAACAGTCAAGGAAATCTATTTGTTGTCGAAATAAGATTTGTTGTTGAAGCTCTTTATAGTAGGCCCTTTGCATATGATTTAAATTGGCCATGTTCATTAACATTATTTTATGATCCTCATTTCGTTATTCTCTTTCATTCATCATAAATAATATTTTTAGTTGTTTCTCCCTATCATCGACCCTTCTTTAACGCTTTGCAACCTTCTATTCATGGTCTATCGCCTTTTGTTTATCTCGCTCAACAGTTCTAGCGGAGATAGTTGACAACACTTCAACAATTTTAGATTGGAGCCATTTCCTCAAATCTAACATCGTGAATTGCTTGATTCTTCAACTTCTCTTTCGTAGTCTTACTACCAATTGGTCGTGTTGATGTATTAGACGGTTGTTGGCCCTCCTCAATATTATTGTTGGGTTGAAAAGGCTCACATTCAGTTGCTGGATTCGAAAATGGATAAGTTTGTGGCGTGGCTTTTTTGGGTTGTGTTCTAATTTCATCTCACTTAGAACTTTGGCGCAAAATATCCCAACTTGTATCAAATGTGAAATGTTTTTTCTGTATTGCATGATACATGCACTTAGCTTCAGCGACCTAAAAAAGAAAATTATAAAAATTTCAATAAAAAGTAGACTGAGAACTCAAAAAATTGATGTTTAGTAACAGAAATGAAAATTACCATTTCTGCCTCAGTTGTTCCATTTTGTTGCCTCAATTGGATTAGCTCAAGGAAACCACAAAATTTATTAATTGCCTTTTGCATAACAGACCAATGGTGAGACAAAGAAATACGGTTTCGATTTGATTCATGATTTAGTTGTGAATTAAAATAAACGAGTACTTGTTCCCAGAATATTGCCATGGTCTGACTATTACCAGCAATGGGATCTTGAGAGATGGCCAGCCAAGATCTACATAAAGTTTCATCTTCTATAATGATGAACACTTTAGCACGAGAAACACGAGAAGCTTCCAAAATGAAATTAATATCAGTGTTTTGCTCTGAAGTTTGTGATTCTTCAAACATTTCAAAATCTTCCATAGTTTTAAGATAAAATTTGCACAAATAAACAAGTTATAAAAAATCAATAGGATACAACATTCAACACATAGTGAAATATATTGTAAAAGAAACAAGAAAAGATGTGGAGAAAAAAGTGAAAAATTGAAGAAATAATATAGAATAAAGATCACACAATGAGAAGACAAAAGAAACAAAAAGTGAAGATTGAAGTTAACAATGACAAAGAAAAGAGAAATTGTAATGATATTGTCAAATTAAAAAACAGGTAGAGTCTTATTTTATAGACCACAACAATGGTAACTTTTTCAAATCTTCTGCAAAACCAACAGTAACCTTATTGGAGTTGCACCCTACTAAATGAACGGCTAATTTTGATATAAATTTAAATTTACATGCAATGCATTTGCCTTTACTATCCATGCAACAATATTGGTAAGGAATTTCGTCTTGGTGCCACAAAAAAGCAACCAACAATGCAAGTCAGTTCGCAGTCCAAACCATGGCTGCTGTTGCGAATTTTGTTTGTTAGTCGGACGACTGGGGGACAATTGGCTGGACATCCAGTGGGTCTCACCTCTAACGTACACACACAATAAACTATTGAAATTTGGCCCTGTTTCTCAGTTTGGTAAAAAATTTAAAACGATCTCAATTTTATACAACTTTGATAAAACTGGTAGAGACTAAAAAAATATTAGAGATTAAACATTAGAGATGGCCTCGTGGGCACACGGTGAAACAAGAAGGTTTCAGTCATATTACTTTTTTATTACATCACTTCAAATCTAATTCATATTTTATAAAAAATTTAAAAATATATTTATTTAGAACATTCCAAATAACCTCTTAGATCTTTTAGATACATCTCTACGGAGTTTACTTTTGAAAATATATTTTACTTAAAGAGTTTGTATAATTTGATATCATAATTAATTACTACATTGAATATGAAATAATTTGTAATGCTTCACTACGGAGCGGCTACACGTTGCTTAAAAATTTCTGTCATAATCTCTATTTATATATTTTGGCCATGCAAAAGTATTATTATGATTTTAATAGTTTTGAATAAATTAAATAGATTTGATACCGATCTCATGTTTATGCTTGGCTATGGATGCTGTTGTTTTTTGTTTTTGTTTTGTTGTTTTTTTGCATTGGGTTAAAGCCGGCCAGTATCAAAATCGTCGACAAGTCTGTTTTTGGGCTTTAGTGTTGGTTCTCATTCATGAAAGATTTACTATAAATAGGAGGGATTAAAAGAAGCCACAACCCAGAAGAGAGGGACATTCCAATTTTTTGAGTAAGAAGAAGAAATATATATAGAAAACATGGCCAAGACAAGCAACAAAACTACCATGTTTCTAAGCATGGTTTTGTTACTCTCTCTTATTCTTGGTGGTAAGTTTTGAATCTTCTAACACACACTTGAATACAAATGTAGCTTTAAACAATGTTAGCGGCATAAAAATTAAAACACGGAATGTGCACAAAATTTTTTTTGTACGATTCAAATTTATTTCAAATATAACTCGTATCTACTCTAGATGAATTTAGACACGTAGTACATTTTTTAGTACACATTATGTGTTCTACTTACTGGTAGGGCTATATTGGGACCAGTAAGGGCAATTGCTTACTGGATTTTTAAATTTTTATTATGTTATCTATGGATTTAAAAAACTTTCAAATTTCCCTCGTTGAAAAATCAAAATTATTAATTTTTATTTTGACTACAATTACGATTTGTTTTCCGAAATTGTCCCTATTATTATTATTATCTTTTTATTAAGTTTATAAGAAAAATTGATTGAGCCATTAAGTATGCAAAGGTAGAAGGTGTCATTAAATTTACAAGTTTAATCATCACATATTTTCTTGTTTTTGTTTTCTTACCTCGATCTGCAACAGTTGTGGTAAAGAAGGCAGAGTCTGCGGTAAATTGTGATGCAATTGTGGGAGTGCAGAGCGGAGAGACATGTTTTTCCATTGCAAAGGCATTCAGTTTGAGTACTGAATTCTTCCTTTCGATCAATCCGAATGTCAATTGCAAAGCTCTCTTTGTTGGTCAATGGCTTTGTGTTTCTGGATCCCCAAATTAAACTTGGATAAAAAGAGCAACTTTTTCATATGGCAGCTTTCCCAAATACTTACTTAAATGAATGCATAATGAATAAGAAGGAGATGGAATTTGATTTCCTATCCATGTTAGGGTTATGTTTCTGTTAATTGTCTGGCTATTGGTTTCATGTATCCATAGCCATAGCCATTGCTCTTTGTTGTTGTTCTTTTGAATTTGAATATGATAATTTACCTCTTTCCCTCTCTCTCTCTTTTTGCAAGAATGTGTTTATTTGTGAATCCTCATTGTGTTTTACTATCTGCAAATTTAGAGCATTGCATAAACAAGAAAATAAATCAAAATGGGAAATAGTAGTAGTGAAGTGAGCAACCACTGGGAGAAACTTCTTCATGGCTAAATTTCACTCAACAACATTTTTTTTACTCTTTATTTTTAGTAAATTCTTTACAATTTACCACTATATTGTTTAATTTTGTCAAAAAGTTTTCATAATTATTTTTCTCTCTCATTTCTTTCTTTTCTCTCGTGTTTTTCTTTACATCTATATTCTTTTTTTTTTAGTATTCATATGATTATCCTTTAAATTGTAATTATCATCATATTCATGAACTAAAATAGCAAATCAACAAAAAATAATAATAATAATAATTAAAAATAACTCTAAGCATATTACTTTGTCATTACATTAATCTTTGCTCATTCTATTATCAAATGAAAATTGAATTCGGTTATGTCATGGTTGATATGGCTAAAGATTCAATTTTAATGGTGCCTCTCATGAATCAAGATTCTAATTACTGGAAAGGAGACTTGACTTGCAAAGTCACCCAAGAGCTAGTTTTAATACCATGTTGAAGTATTAGAGACATTGAACCAAAGCCAATTGATAATGGTGAAGAGGTTTCTAAAAAGAATATATTGTTTGTCTCTAAAAGAATGATGGTCTATTTTTTAAAATAAATGTGTTGTCTATTTTTTGAAGATAAATGTAATAAAATAAAAAGGTTTTGATTATTGAATCAAACTAATTTTTTTATGGATGATATATACTGAGGGTCTTACAAAATAAACGTGTCATATCATTGAAACAAAATCGATATTGGGCTCTATGGGCTCCTCAAGTTCTCTCAAGTTAAAATGTGAACTTGAGAAAAGTTCAATTTTTCTCAAGTTCAATTTTTTTTTTATTTATCAATTGAGGTGTTATATTTTTTTTTATTTTCAAAATCTATTTTAAATATTTTAATTTTAAAAATAAGTCTAAGAAAAAGTATTGTGTTTTAGATGATACTAACATAATACTCATGCCATACACAGGTACAGATAAATAATTAAAATTTAATATTTTAAATTAAATAATAACATAAAATTTGTCTAAAATATATATGCAAAATAATTTAGAATCAATTAAACTTTAATCATTTTCATCAAAATTACACTATAATCATTTCTAAATTAAATAAATAAAATCTTTCCAAACCCATCTTCTAATATCATTGCCTAAAATTCGCCTTTTCCTAAAATTAAATACATAATCCCAGTTTCTTGAACTTCCAATTTAAAGAAATGAATTAAATATTTACTTTCCCATCTTCTAAAATGTTTACTATAAATCCTTCCTTCGCTAAAATAAATAAATAAATAAGATCAATTCAAATATGTTCATATAATTATTCAATTAAAAAAATAAATAAAGAAAATTTTTCAAAATTAAACAAACAAATAAATAGAATCTCTTCAAACACATCTTCTAATATAGTTGCCTAAGTTCGTCATTTCCTAAAATCAAATACAGAAACATAGTTTGTTGACCTTCCCATTTAAAGTGATGAATTAAATAATTGTTTGCCCATCTTCTAAAATCTTTACCTAAAATCCTTCCTTCCCTAAAATAAATCAAAGAAAGATCAATTCAAATCCGTTCATATAATTTTCGAATTAAAAAAATAAACTAAAATAAAATTTCTTTAAAATCTTCTAACATCTTTACCAAAAATAAAATAAAATAAGAGAAGATCAATTCAAATTGATAATTGCCTAAAATCAATTTTTAATTTAAAAAATAGTAATAATTACTCACGTGTCTTACATAATATCCGAATTAAACAAACAAATAAATAAAATATCCTCAAACTAATTTTGAAGCACTCTACTCTCTCAAACTAATTTTTCTAATTTTTTGATTTAACAAATTGAAAAAAAAGAAAAAAAAAACTAATTGGTTAACCTGTCAAGAAGTAAATTTTAAAATTCAAAATTATAAAAAACTATCCCACAATTTTTGGGTTTTAGAAGGAGAGAATCACTCAAATATAGAATAGGAAAACATAAAATTATGCCTTTCCATTTTTTTATTTTTTTGAAGTAAATATTTTTAAAATTTGAAATTACATTACACTAAAGTTATATTTGGAATTTCCTTTAAATGTTTTTAACTCTCCAAATTAGATGGCTAAATTTTATTTTTGACATTTTATTTTATAAGATTTTTAATTTTCAAAATTTTAGACATTGTTAGATGGACTAATATTTCTATGCCATGTGTATTTGCTAAAATTTAAAAATAAAAAATTTAGATTAATGTTTTAGAGCTAATAGAGCATTTTAGATGAAAAATCCTTATAGTTTTCAATCCCACATCAATGCAATGTTATAAGAATCAATTCAAATCAGTAATAGCATGGGAATATATACAAAGCAAAATAAAGTAAACAATAAAAAAAAGATTAATTTAAATTTAATATCTAATCCAAATAGATTAAATAGAAGAAAAATGTCACGCTCTCAAAAAATACATAATAATTACAACCCAAACATATGTCATTAATTGTACGAATCAGAGTAAATAATCTTTCATTACATGAAGTCAAAGGTACAAAAGAGTTTAGTACAGTAATATGCCCTATAGGCTTACATCTTTGTAAGTCTTGATTTGGTTACAACAAAATGAGATTAACTTGTACAACTTAAGCCCTTGGCTATACAAAAATAAAATAAAACAAGAAGCTCTTGCTTCCCAAAAAGTTCCCTCCGGTGTTATTGCCTTGATGGAGGCATGTCATCATTTTTTGAAAATGTTTTTCCCAAAATAGGGTGAGCCACAGCCCAGTAGCTATCACAGTATATGAGGGTTTATAAAGATATAAGTGCAATGTGTATATACAATGCTAGGAATAAAACCTTCACGTTATCATATAGTCATAGAATACCAAGTTCACGTTTCATTTTATTTTCCTTCAATCCATTTCAATACCTGAGTCAACTTCATTATTTTCCAATAACCCAAATGAGACTACAACTTAATGGTTCAAAAATCGCATAATCAACACACAAACACTTCAAACTGCTATTTTACGGATATTTCGTTCGCGGGATCGACATCCATATATAGTTTCAATTTGCCATTTTATGGATATTTCGTCCGCGGGATCGGCACCCATGTATAGTTTCGGGACTTTCACCCAGGACACTCCGTCCAACTTAATTATAATAGTGTTCATCCCCTTTCTACTCCCAAACAATCAGACATATGCAATGTATTTAAACACATAATCACACATATGGACTATATCTCCTTTCTCCTCCCAAATAATCATACATATACAATGTATTTATAACATGATCATATTCAATGATAATCAACCATGGACTAGTTTCAATTTACCTAATCCACATGCAATTTCTACAACAATTAAAGCTATCCTCCACTGATAGCCCAATACAGATATTTCAAAACAAATATATAATCTCAAGACAGATAATTTAATCAAAATTTTCAAGGATATGAAGCATTTCATATTCAATTCCACCATCCATTCCAATACTCGCTCAATTCCGTATTTACAATACTAATTTCAACTATTTATACAAAATAGATATGATAGTCATTTTCGGGCAAAATTTCTCCGTTTTCAAAATATCAACCCAAGTACCAAAATCACCCATTTTGACACAACAAGACTTCATTTTCAAACCCCAAGTTCATGTATTCCATTTCCACCAAAAACCCCTCTTTTACATCTCACCCAAACCCTAGGTTTCGCTCAAAATACCCCCAAATCCCACCATTGTCACACAATCACAAATAACTAAGTTAAAAATTATAACAAAGTGTAGAAAATCCCTACCTCAAGCTAGTAGACCAAGCAAAGCAAAGGTGAGACTCCACCAATGTCGAAACCAACTTCCAATCTGATGAAAATGAAGATCTTGGGGAGCTCGATCTTTTTATCAAAGGAAGGAGGGTGGATAGATCACTAGATCTAGGTGAAAATGTAGAAAGAATATGAGTTTGAGAGAGAGAGGCTCTCAACTTTAGGGTTTAGGATGAAAAGATATGAAAAAGTGATGTAAAAAGTGCTTTTCGCGATCTGATATATGCGCAGTCCGCTCAAGCGGAGAAGTTGACACTTGAGTGTCAAACACAAAATTTGTTCTGCTCAAGCGCAAAAGAGACCTGTTCGAGCACGAAATACACACGTTCAATACTTTTACCGACAACAGACAACCTACTCGAGCGCAACAAGGGACGCTCAAGCTCCCACCCGCTCGAGCGTAAAAGACACCCCTCCAGCACTTTTGTAGTCGTGCAAAGTACTGAGGGTTTGCAAATCTCGCTCGAGCACAAGAAAGGCCGCTCAAGCGGAGAAGCAAAAATCTAGGCCACAAGGTTTGAGAAAAACAAGTAACCAACCTGTTCCAAATGCAACCACAACAACCCAAAGGCAAAATTCAAGAGATACAAGGGAGGAAAGAGGTAAACAACAATATGAAACCATCAAACCCAAGTCCGGAATACCACAAGAGTCTGGTTAAAACCGGGATCGCTATAAAAAATGTACATAGATTTAATACTTGCATGATTCACCGGTAGCCTTATAATCTCAAGAGCCTTGTAACCTCGAGTTTACTTTATTTGGTGCATAGGTTTTGATGAAAAAAAATTAAGAATAAACAAAGAAATAATCAAAATGGATGTATCATAGGAAGAGGAAAAGAGGGAGAGAATACTTACAACTTGGTGAATGAGTACCCAAAAAGATAATTGGATTAATTGACAAGAACACATATCAATCACCAATGCACACAAACTCCCAAGCCATTTATTCGTAATGGGTGCTCCTCATTATAGTCCTCAGCTTTGGTGTGTTGTTTGCTCACAATAACTCAAGAACCTATGGAAACTTAGAAAAAGGAATTGAAGAAGAGGAAAGGAAAGGTAAAAGAAATGTAAATGGGAGAGGGAAGGAAAGAAGCGTGATTTGAGAGAGTTTAAGAGATTGTGTGTCACACCCTAAACCCGGGTATGACCGGCCGTGGTGCACAGGGCCTTAACCTAAGACACACGTAAGCCTAAATACGAATCCATAATCACATTGAACAACTATACACAAGTCTAGTAATAAATAACCAAACTCAATCCAGTGAAAAGCCACAAGTATAAACGACAAACCAACCGTAATCAATACCATCCAAACTTATGGGATATAAATAGCCCACATATTAAAATAATCCTAATTGAACCTCAAAGAAATATGCACAAACTTGACATAACAATCTGAAATAATAGAAATGAATGTCCTAGAGGTCCATGCAATTGAGTCCCCGCTACGCTATGAGTTCACTCTAAGTCCTTCTAACACCTGGAAATGATAAACAGCTAAGTCAGCTGATAGCTCAGTGAGTAGTAACATGGATAGTAAATACAGTTTTGAAAACAGGGTTCAATTCCAAAATAAGATATATATCACAAAACTAGATTGGTATAGAGTATAGATAAAGATAATCTATTTCAAAAAGAAGGTTCCACAGTTCATCAGTTAAAATACTCATACCTCTCAGGAACATGATAAATAACATTTTCCACTTAAAACAGATTACAACATGAATACCGATTATTTTCTGGGTACTGTAACAGCGCCCGCGTGGGACCCTCGTGCTACAGTTCGGACTCAATTTGTGTCACGGTTCTTAGTCTGAACCAAAGAGTCCAAATCTGGCAAATCGTTTTGAGAAACAGATTTTTAAAAAAGTAGTGCCAAACATGGACTGCTTTGCCAGATACAGAGTCGCCACCTAAATATTTTTTAAAATGGGAAAATTTAGGAAACCCTGACTCGGTGCCAAAGGCCACATGTCCGTCATCACCGGAGTTGTCTCGGCTCGGGAGCTTGGGTACGATCGGGGAAGGTCAGCTATGAGCACCCCCTTTCGCCCGGTCCGAAGACCGGCCTCTACTAACCGTGATATCCGTTTTTGAAAACTTTACGTGTTCTTATTCCGATTATCAGCCTAGAATTACTATGTTATGCGCGCGGCAAACAAGTATAGACTAGATTGCCTAATTTGGAAATAAACATTGCATATCCGTTTGGTTTGAAAATGCTTTGGAATTTGCTACTCGCAAGTAGGCTAAAATACGGATTTCAACGAGTTTTTCCAACTCAAACAATCCGGCCTTCACCCACAGGCATTCAAAACAGTTTAACACATAAGCATCTAGCCACATGTTAAGCATGCTGTCATGGCAACATTCACACTCATGCGATATGCTAAAGCATTAAAATACTTACATAGTACTCCATGCCAAAACAAAGAACTTGTTAGCAAACATGCATGATCCAAGTCCATGTTAAGTGCCTAATGCATCGCATACAAAATGTTACTAGAATAGGCTCGGCTATCCTAAACATGTCATGTGAAAATGCACAATCATCACGTATTCAGTTTGGGAATTAAAGTATTGATGCAGTTAGCATGATGTACCGAGCCTAATGCATGCAATACAAATGCATGAATGCACGCATGCATAGCATAAGGTATGCTAAAATAAATGTGCCCTAATCTACCATCATAAGCAGGTAAATAAAAGGGAGAAAGAAGTGGGGGTTGGAAGACATGCACACCACTCACACACACTTATTACAGATTTGCCCTCGCTCGGAGGGACCGAATAAATATTACAAATTAATTAACTACACCAGCTAATTAATTATTACAAATTAACTAATTTAATTAACAAATTGAATAAATTAATTAAAGCAGGAAAACGTCTCGGGAAACGCGCCACCATGCGCAAGCTGCCTCTGTTTTTCTTCCTTTCCTCCTCTGGAGGCTGTCAAAGCCTCAGGACTGCATCTTTGGACAGAGGGGATCACCACCGGCTGAATGAAACTACCACCGGCAGTGTGGTATGGCCATCGGCACAAAATAGGGTCTGTCGGCAGAGAAAATGGTGCCGGTCGGCACATTACACTGCCGGTCGGCAGAGTATTCCTGCAGAACCTGCAACTCACAGCAACAGAGGGCAAAACAAGGCATGGCAGCATATTTCAAGGCATGTATGCATCAACCATGTCTCTTATCATTGTGATAACTCAAAGGGACATGTGCCTCGGTTCTCGGACCACCAATCACGCATTTCTATGCATGATGGTCCAAGGAACCAAGCGTGCAACTTTGGTTTCAAATGCATGCAAACCAATCAAACAAATTAGGCCTAATTCCTATCACCAATTCAAGGAACAAGGCATGCATGCAAAATGCAATGCAACCTAGGCATACAAGCTAGGAATGCAACATGACATGGCAAGGCACTTATGCAATCATGCAAGCTTACAAGCAAACATGCAAATGGATGGCAAGATGGACTTATACATGAATTAAGCAACTCTAAAAAGGCCTAAAACAGTAGCCAATGTGCTAAAAGGTGAAGGCTAAATGGCATGCACACACACATGCACATAAGGACCAACACTTAAGCATAAATCAAACAACATTCAAGCACACTTGAAAGAAGGAAACATGGACAAATTAGCATGCATTATAAGCTCTAAAATCATGTTATAAAATGATGCCAAATCAAGTTATAAATCAAGCCAAAACATGCAAAGAGTAGTCCAAGTGTTCAAAGCAAATCAATAAGGCATTGAACTACACTTAACATGACCAAACATGGCATGCAGAGAAGGACCAAAATCAGAGGTTTGGCATGTTAAAACAAAGCTAAAGGACTACTTAGATGGCATCTAAGTGGCCCAAATTCAAAGGCATGCAAAGGCACCAAAACATGGAGCACGCAACACATGCTTATGAGGCATTAAAGATGCATGCAAGGCAATCAAATGAGCATGGAAATGGGACTGAAATGGCATGTAGAATGATCCCAAATCACCAAAAGGTAACACAAAAATGTAATGCCATGTGTAACACAGAAAAGGTGCCATGTGTAACACAGAAAAGGTGCCGCAACCCTCAACCAACATATCAACGTGGAATCGGCGCGATACACGTGCAGAACTGTGTTTTAACATGAAATGTAAGGACACATACCAGACCAAGCTCAACCTGGAAAGGCGCAAGCCATAGGCGGAAGGCGATGCAGTGAATGCATGCAAACTACAATGCAATATCTACAAATATGCAATAGAGTGGATATTTACAACATGCATGACAATGCAGTGCAATGCGACCTACTGGGGAAAATGCAATGGATGCATGCAAGCTACAATGGAAATGCATGACAATGCACTATGATGCAATGACTATGATTGCAACTTTCCCTATCTTACCAACAGGGCGGTATACTAGGTTGGTTCAGTATCCAGAACTGAGGCGTAGACATGCCGTCTCAACCTATGGGGCTTCCATACAGATTTCAAGCCGAGGGTAAACCCCTGGGTATTTAAACCAGACTTTAGTCTCGGAACTCCCGAACCTTTGCGTTCTAGGCATAAGCCGTTCGAACTCTAGTTTCCATCGTCCCAGTTGGTCTTCTAGGAACTCATCGCAAACATAGGCAGGTGGCTTTACCAGACCACCGAAAGTCGTTCGGGCACGACGAACACCAAAGGAATTGCACCTTCAGAGGATTTAAGGTCTCCTAGACCGGGATGCAAAATGTATGCATGACAATGCATGTTTTTTTTGTTTTTTGAAATGCAAATGATGCAAGTGATGCATGTTGCATGGAATGCGTGACAACACGCGGCTCAAAATATGTACAAAGCAATAGTGTGCACACCAATGCATTAAAGGTCTTGCACCTTCCAAGGATTTAAGGTCTCCTAGACCGTACGTGTTTAAGGTCTCGCCAGACCATGCGTGTTTAAGGTCTCGCCAGACCGTGCGTGTTTAAGGTCTCGCCAGACCGGAAAAATACCTGTGCGGTTCGTCTGGTCGCTCCAGCCTCAAATGAACCGTACATACAATACCGTTCCTGAAAAGAAAACAAACTTAACAGGTACAATATTGTTAGCAATATGCATGACAATGCAAGAATGAGGCACGCACGCCGTATGGAACGTAAGTTGATGCAAATGAACTCATATGCCGAAATAAAAACAACGTGCACATCAATGCACCGGAGGTTTCGCATCTCCCAGGGATTTAAGGTCTCCTAGACCGTACGTGTTTAAGGTCTCGCCAGACCGTGCGTGTTTAAGGTCTCGCCAGACCGTTGTATTGCACGACGGTATGATGCGCAAAATAGCGCAATGCGTTAGGCAACGTGAGTGCACAGGACAGTGCGATGGAATGCATGCAAAATGCAATGAGATGCGCAAAACAGCGCGAAATTGAAATGCACAAAACAGTGCAATGCGCAGAACAGCGCGAGGTTTGAAATGCACAAAACAGTGCAATGCGCAGTACAACGCGAGGTTTGAAATGCACAAAACAGTGCAATGCGCAGAACAGCGCGAACAAATTTGAAATGCACAAAACAGTGCGATGCGCAGAACAGCGCGAACAATACAATGCACAAAACAGTGCGATGACAAGTGTGACACGCATGCCACACGGAATGTAAATGGGCTTGAATGCGCAACAACGCACGTATTCCGGAATGCATGACAATGCATGGAATGGAAATGCAATGATGATGCATGAGAAATGTGCACGACAATGCAAAGGGGTGCGTGTTGCAACGCATGTAACACGTGCACAACAATGCAAATGTGTGGCGCATGACAGCGTGATGCAATGCACCGAAGTAGTGTGATGAACTTGTGCAACACACATGGGGTAGCTTTTGAATTTAAAAGGATACAAAAAGGATACACCTTGCACGAATTCGAGTGCCACGCACTGGAGACACGGCCCGCGGTCAGAACGGAGGCCGGTTGAGCGTTGGAGATGCATTTTCTTGCACTTTCTTGAGCTATGAAGACCCAAAACAACTCAAATGGCCTAAACAAGGCTGTGGGAACCCCACCGGCCGAAAGATGAGGCCACCGGCTGGCCATCGGCACAAAAACAATTTCATCGGCACAAAAAAGTGCCGGCCGGCACAAAACATTGCCGACCGGCAAACAGTTGCTGGTGCGGGGCAGTTTTGTCTTTTCACCTTGGGTGTTATAAAATAGGGCTTCATGCCCTATTTTCTCACTTCTCCACCGCCGAAAACCTTTGCTCTCTCTCTCTAGAGTGCTTCTCTCTCATTTTTCGCCCGTTTCTTCGCGTTCTACGCTCGTTTCATCGTCGGATTCGCGATCCTCTTCGCGTTTCGGACATTTTCCACCGATCACATTCTCGTTTCGGTGCCTCGTTCGGCGTTCTCGCCTTTTCGGGGTTTGTTCCCCTCACTTTCCTCTTCATTTCCGTGCCTCTTCTCATTCCGGCCTTCCCGGCCATTTCCGACCCTCTCGGGAGTTGACTTTTCAGTTGACTCTTCGTATTCCGGCTCGGTTTTCCCTTTTCCGGCCATTTTCACACCATTCTCTTCATGGCGGACGACATTCCACGTGGCGGGACTCCCCCGGACCACGAGATGGATCCCGGGGTCGAGCTCTTACCACTGAGCGAGCGCCCGTTCGACCCGGCGACCTACCGGCCGGCGATCCACGTTCTGCCCCCAGACGGCCTGCGTCAGTTCCGGAGCTTTGAGAGGTACGCGGCGCCTGAGCTACTACTACGCGAGCCTACCTCCCACCTTTCATTCGGCACTTCCGAGGTAACTCTCTTCTTTCTGCTTTACTTTTTGCAATGTAGGATACAAAACTGCCATAGTTAGCTGTATTCTTTAATTGCTGAAATCTGATATGCCGTAGACCGTAGTTGACTGTAAACATACATACAACTGATATCTGCTTGAGACTGACACATGCACACACACTGCACTAGCCCTGAATCACCCAAACACACGGCACTCACTGTATTTCGCTGCATACACACTGGCACCCAGTATTTGTCTGAATCTGTCAAACCTGCACACATGCCACATCTGTTCTGAAACACCCAAACACGCTGACACAGCACACGTATTTCATTGTAAGCATACCGGCACCCGGTATTTGCCTGAATCTGACAAACTTGCATACATGCCATATCTGTCTTTTCAAAACTGCATTTTGAATGTTGTCTTGCAATTGTCATTTTCTGTTTGCAGGAGGGTTCCCATACCATTCGCGGGTATGGGAATACTGGTGCGCGGGAGTGGTATGATGAGCTCCCTGATGCGGTCCGACGCATCGTGGACCGAGCGGGCTTCGACACCTTCTGCCGAGGGCTCTCCAGGTTGTCCACATGCAGGCCTCTTCTCGCCGCTTTGGCGGAGAGGTGGTGGGACACCACCAATTCTTTCCATTTTTCTGCTGCAGGGGACATGACGATGACCCCTTATGACTTCTCGATGCTCACAGGCATCGGGGTAGGGGGTGATCCGATCCCTTTCGACACCGACATGGATGAGTGGACCGCCGCTCAGGTCCATTTACTGGGGGAGGCCCCACCACTAGCTCGTCCAGGCTTCGTCCGATACTCCTGGTTCGAGACACAGTTTCGGGTCCAGCCCGCATTGGAGGAGGTGCAGATGACCCCAGAGGACGAGGAGAGGTATGCTCGCGGCTTCCTCATGTTCCTGTTCGGGACTACTATCTTCGCCGACCGGGCGAACACCGTGCCTCTCTGTCTCCTCAGCACACTGGTGGACGTCCGGGATATTCTGCACTACGATTGGGGCGGCGCTGCTGTGGCCACCCTTTATGGGTACATGAGCTCGGCTTCTCGCGGCAGCGGCCAGCTGCTTGGAGGTTACTGGCGGGCTTGGGAGGTACATTTCTTCTCCACTTTTCATTTCTGTCTCGTACTTTCTGTACTCTGCACACTGCACACACTGCGGTCTGCTTTACACTCACTGTATACTGTACACACGGCACACACATACATTCTGCTTTACACTGACTGTACACTGCTCACATTGTACACTGTACACAATACACTGCACAACACACGGCTCTGCTATTTCTGCTTCGTTCTGTATATTCTGCTTTATCTGATGGTCATACTGACATCTGTCTTTCAGCTGTGGGTTTACGCCTACTTTCCCAGGCTTGCCCCCGTGCTAGTTGCGGAGCCTCCTCCAGCTGTCCCGTTCTCGAGTCGCTTCGACGGGAGATGCACCCGGCGACCACGAGAGACTTTCGGCTTCTTCCGCTGATATTTCGACACCATCACCCCCACAGAGGTATGCTTTACTTTCAGTTCGTTTAGCTTCGCTTTCCCACTGCATGTTTCAATAACAGTAGATAACAAACTGTCTGTCACTTTCAGATCACATGGCGGCCATGGGCTTCGCTGCCGTCGGCGATGCGGGGTCGGTTCCCTGGTGCTGAGGAGACCTCGCGTTTCCGGATTTTGCTTGAGGGCCCGGTCTGTCGGGCTTGGTACCTGGGGGAGCGTTTTCTACGCCAGACCCGCGGGTTACCTGAGCAGATAGTCCCGGCTCACCCTCCTGCAGAGATGAGGGAGACCGAGGGGCTGGCCCCTGAGCAGCTGGATGATTACTCTATCGGCTGGGAGGAGGCCGGCTTCCGAGGCACCGGCGACTATCAGGAGTACGTGCGGACGTACCTGATGCGCCCCTTGTGCGGCCGTCGAGCAGAGGGGGCCAGGCCTGTGGCATCGGCGGCTGGGGCCGGAGCAGGAGCAGGGGCTGGATCTTCGAGGAGGGCCCGGGTCCGTGGCAGGGGCGGAGTGCGGGGAGGACGAGGAGCTGGCTGGCCTGCCCTGCCTGCTGTACTGACTTTCCAGGGGCAGGGTGGGTCGACCTATCAGATCCCCTTCGCCCCTCCACCGGCTAGGCATGAGTTCATTGACATCCCCGACCTTCCGCCGGTATGTATCACTGCACTTCGTACAGTTATTTCATTTCAGTTTACTTGATATTCCACAGAATACTAATTCATCTGATACCTTTGCAGGCTTCTTCTGAGTACACCCGTCAGTCGTTGGCGATGAATGCCTCGATGATGGGGATGCTCCAGCGGACATTTGACCTCCTAGCCGTCTACAGCATACCGGTATGTCCTTCTGACACTGGCCTGAAACCATTCATACACTGATTCGCATAATCTGATGCACGGCACAACACCTGATACACTGATCTCACAGCATCTGATACACTGCATACACTGCATTCCGCACCGTACTCTGTACTGATAAACTGCTCACGGCATTCATACACTGTACTCATATACTGCATTCTGCACTGATAAACTGCTCACGGCATACACCCACTGTACTCATACACTGCATTCTGCACTGTTAAACTGCTCACGGCATTCATACACTGTATTCTGCACCTTTAAACTGTCTACAGTATACTGATGCATTTCCCTTTTGTGTACCTTTTCAGCCTCCTTTTCAGATTCCCATGGCGGGAGGTGCTCCAGCTAGACCTGCTGTCCCTGCTCGGGGGAGAGATGAGGAGGGCCGGATATTTCCCCGTACCAGGGGAGGGCGTACTCACGTCGGGAGTAGCTCGCGAGCTCCAGTCCCGGACGATGATGATGACGAGGAGTCAGAGGCGGAGGCAGGGTCATCGGAGGAGGAGACCGGAGACGGTTCTAGCTCGGGCTCTGACGACGATGCTGACGATGATCCTGGACCTTCGTCCAGGAAGAGGACCAGGACGGACTGACAGCCCTTGGAGTCGCTGGACATAGATGTAGATTTTTGCTATCTTTTCTTTCTTTCTTTGTACTTTTCTTTTTGTTGGTAGATAGATTACCTTGTACTGCCGCAGGCAGATTTTGTTTCCAAAACTTTGTACTTGAAAAAGATAATGAAATGAAACGAACTTTTTATCTGAAAAAGTGTTTACATTTACACATTTCATGCATTGCATCGCATCTCATCATGTTACACCTCAATGTAAATGGAATTGATTGGTTGTCTGAAAATTGAACACTTGCACTGTAATAATCAGATAACTAAAACAGCCAACAGCAAAATAACCCAAGCAACCCACTGCCTGATTCTGGACACACAGCCCTTGCTCTGTTGGGGATTAATCTGCACACAGCCCATAACACAGCATTCGATTCATTCTGCACACGGCAAATTCTCAAACAAACAGCCCAGTCTAACAGGACGGACCTCAAAGATGGAACCGGTTGGAGTCGAAATGCGTTCAAATGTAGAGAATGGCACAGCATTCTGAGCATAAGCGATTTTTGAAATTGAATGAGGGTTTTTCAAACCGGGATATCGAGCCCAACACTGAACACAGCGGGGAGGACTCAAACAAAGAGGTACACGACCTAAACACAACGAGACACGCTCGGGAGAGACTCAAAACAAAAGACGAGACTGTCAAATGAAAGAGACACGACACACAGACGCGTAAACGACGATGGGGGAACCTCGGACCACGAGGAGCCAGTTCAAACTAGGTATCGTTTCCCACCCTTTCTCATTTGTGATCCTCACATCACTCGACTCTCAAGCTCGGATTTTCTCTCAAAACCCTTTTCCTCACTTTTCTCTCAACTTACACCTCTCTATTCTTCAATCTCTCATTTTTCATCCCTCCTCGGGGTGATTGATGGATGAATAGGAAGTTGTGGGTTCATGCTCAACATCGTTAGCTCACAGCTATTTCCTCTGACGGGTAGAGCGCTCTTCTGGCAAGTACGTCGATGACGAGGGAAAGACGGAACGCCTGGCTCAACTGTGCCCCTAGTTCATCATTTTAACCATTTTTCGTTTTTGCTTTCTACTAAAACAATTTTGATCAAAATGAGAGTCGGATTAACGTACTTGTTCGACTTTTGATTTGAAAACCGTGCAAGTCAGGCAGCAAGCACTGAAAAGTTTCCTTTTTTGGGTCCAAGACAATGGTCCGATTTTGGAAAATGAAATAGTTTTCGAGAAAATAGACAACCTCAGTAAAAATTTTCAAAAACTATTTTTCAAACAGCTGATGCTTAACAAGCATGGAACTTACTCTTCGAGATGCGCAACCTCGGATCGGAGGCAATGGAAAATTGCCCCTGGTTTAAAGGGGGTGGGAGGCAACGGAAAGTTGCCCCTAGTTTGAATGGCGTCTCACGATGGCTTGTAGCAACGGAAAGTTGCCCCTTGTTTGGGATGGTGCCGCAGCAATCCGCAGACAGTCTTCATTGGCGGTGGTCGAGCTCTTGGTCACAGCGATGACGAAGACGAGCACAATACATATATGGACACAGTCACCTTGAAGGGTGTTGGCCACTGGACTTTGGGGATGAAATCGAAACCATTGCATGGACTGAGACGCTTATGAAAGCGTTGGGGGCTGGACTTCATGATGAAGTTGCCTACGTATCCCAAACATGGGAATCAAGCCTTACGTAGTTCCGGTTAAGGTCCACTCGGGTATTTTAACCTTCACTTTGTTTGGCTCTCACTTTTGCCAAGGCGCCCAATGCGGGTTTTCGACCTTGCGAGCTTCTTTTCATTTTCTATTTCTTTCTTTCTCTTTCTTTTTTCTTTTTTCTTTTTTTTTTCTTTTTTTTGTATTGTTGCTTGCTTCTTTTTTTTTTCTTTTTCTTGTATTTTTCTCTTGCTCTAACTTTTGCCTGGGCCGCCCTTCCGGGTTTTCGGCCCAGCGAGCCTCTCAAAGGGTAAAAGTGTAGCAAGTCCATGCCAAATGGTTTTTTTTTGAAATTGAAGCCTCTCTGTGTCTAGGAGAACGGCTGTTGCACTGATTTGCGGAGAATCCATCCCGATTGCTCTACGAGCTTCTTCCGGCGAGATCTACTCCTTCTGATTTGGCTTTTGGTGCCTCTTGCTCGAGGGCTGTTTCGAAATTGGCCACGCGGGCTTCCATGGCGTTTGTCCGTTGAACTTTCTGAACATTCTGAACGGGTTCAAACTCAGAAAACAAATAGGTTGAATCTTGAGGCTGAGAGCGATCCTAGGCTGTGCAATCTCAAGAGCGATTCCACACAGGTCTTCGCAGGGCCGCGTAAAACATTTGCTTTTGAAAGTTTTTAAGAAAGCGACAAATCGCTCGCGCCGAAGATAGTGTGGAACCAATCTGGATCAGGCCAGGGTCCTTCTCAGTACTCACGCCGACAAGCATGGCTTTATTCATAAAAAGGCTTAGCACGCCTCTCTTTTTCTCAAAGTGATCAAAATTTTACAAAACCCGAGGAATTCCTTCCTCTTCGTTTTCATCACCGCAGTGTTCAAAAAGTTTGTTTTTTTTTTGGAAAACTTAGGTTAATGCAATGAGTTTGGCACACAGGAGAGCAGGCGAGATGTACTGTCAGCCCATTCAAATTCTCTGGCACTTATGCTGAAAGCAAGCATGAAGTTGAGATAGCAACAGCTGTTTCAATCGGTTCTGTTGGTGCAACTGGCCCCTCGGCAGGAACAGACTCAAAACAAAAAAACAGATAATAATTACAAAACAAAATGGTGTTCGGGACAACAACCCCAGAATCACCTGGTATTATATACAACGGGGACTGACTCGATACAACAAGATAGACCCTTAAGCAAAAAAGACTGACTCAAGACAAAGAGACAGACTCAAAACAAAAGACCGACTCGATATCCAAGCCAGAATTTACAAAACTCGGTTTCACCGATGCTCAAAAATGCGTGCCAGACGCTTCATCAAAAATGTACCAAATGTTGCCCGCAGGCGGTTCACTTTACATACTCGCAGTATCTGAGCCCTCGAAATCCAACAACTGAGTGGTGACGGGCTTGCCTGAGGTAGGTGGTAGGATAACCTTGTTATCAATCAAATCCTGCACTTCATGACGAAGGCGGGAACATCCATCGGTACTGTGACCGGACTGTTGATGGTACGCGCAGTACAAGGTAGCATCATGAGTGGTGGGGAGATTCTTCGGGAGTGGCCGGGGCTCCAAAGGCTTAAGATGCCCATTCTTCGCCAATATTAACAATGCCCTAGACAAAGGCATGTGGAGGTCGTGAAAGACCCTGCGCCCTCGGGGCAGGTACTTTGCAGTTTGAGGATTCTTGCCAGATGCGCTGGCGAAAGGATCAGCTGGCGCTGCCTTGGCTTTTTGAACCTTTCCCGGTGTAGGGGTGGGAACCATTGGAATTATCTGGGCATGACGGGGCCCATCCCGGTTTTCTGTCTGGCTTGAACTGCCTTTGATCGGAGTGGGGAAAGCATCATCCACAGCTTTGGTCACTGTTGCAGATGTTTGTTGCTTATTCATCCCTCTGGCCTTCAGAGCCTCGACTGCCCACAGCAGTTGTTCAATAGGGTCGGCGTCTACCTTTGCCTTGTCTTTTCCTCTGGCCTCAGCCTGATCAAGGGTCGGGGTTGATATTGGCATGTCGTGGCTATAGCCGGAAGTCACCTCTGGCTGGCTGAGCTCTATCACAATCCGCCCCAGTAGCGGGGGCTCCTGTGGTACAAAATTCCCGGCATACGGTGCCGCTGGCGGTGAAGCCGACATTCCATAGGCGAGGTCTGCCACAGACCTCTGGAGATCGCCTATCATCCCCATCAATTCAAATGTGGTGGGCTCACGAGCCTGGTATAACTGGGGAGCCCAGACTGGGTGCACAACGGGCATCCTGGGCGGGTGTGACATACTGATGCTGGCCTCACTCTGCGGAGCGGTTCCCTGCTCCGGTGCGGCTGTCATAACCACAATTTCTTCTGAACTTTGTGTCGCCATAAATCTTGCCTCAGCAAGGGGAGACACTGACTGTTCTGTATCAACTCTGCAACTCTCTGAACTGAAAGAAAAACAGACAGCATTTCAGCCCAAACTGATCAAACACGGGTGTAGCCGAACAACTGTACCCTACTGCTGATCATTGTTCCCAGAAATTACTGTTCCCGAAAACTGAACCAATACCCACGGATAACTGATTCTCACAACTGATACTGATACTGGTGTCCCCAGGTTTGATACTCAAACTTGCAAACTGACATGTGTGTTCCTGTAGAGCAACACTCTAAAAGCACATAGCAAGTAACAGAGAACAAAACACCCCTATGTTGGGGTAGGGTTTCCCTGTCCTATTTTGTCAGGAGCTAGGGTTTCACTACGCACACAGCGGTTTCAAACAACTTAGCATCGGGTAAGCAACCTATCCTAGCTTGGAATGGTCACTATGGATCCGAATATGCACTAGGTCGAATGGTCAAAAAGGGAGCCCCGGTAAAACCGGGGTTTGTGTTCCCATACTGTCAGAGCCCATAGCCGGTCAGCCTTATGGACATGCCTTGACAAGACAAGCCTCCGGCAAACCGTTCAGGAATGGCAGATGGCAAACACTGTGTTCCTAGGCGCACCAATGCACATGCAATGCAAAGAAACACATAAATGAGATCAAAACAGGATATCACGAGTTCGAGTCAAACTCTCTAAAAATCCCCAGCAGAGTCGCCAGAAACTGTAACAGCGCCCGCGTGGGACCCTCGTGCTACAGTTCGGACTCAATTTGTGTCACGGTTCTTAGTCTGAACCAAAGAGTCCAAATCTGGCAAATCGTTTTGAGAAACAGATTTTTGAAAAAGTAGTGCCAAACATGGACTGCTTTGCCAGATACAGAGTCGCCACCTAAATATTTTTTAAAATGGGAAAATTTAGGAAACCCTGACTCGGTGCCGAAGGCCACATGTCCGTCATCACCGGAGTTGTCTCGGCTCGGGAGCTTGGGTACGATCGGGGAAGGTCAGCTATGAGCACCCCCTTTCGCCCGGTCCGAAGACCGGCCTCTACTAACCGTGATATCCGTTTTTGAAAACTTTACGTGTTCTTATTCCGATTATCAGCCTAGAATTACTATGTTATGCGCGCGGCAAACAAGTATAGACTAGATTGCCTAATTTGGAAATAAACATTGCATATCCGTTTGGTTTGAAAATGCTTTGGAATTTGCTACTCGCAAGTAGGCTAAAATACGGATTTCAACGAGTTTTTCCAACTCAAACAATCCGGCCTTCACCCACAGGCATTCAAAACAGTTTAACACATAAGCATCTAGCCACATGTTAAGCATGCTGTCATGGCAACATTCACACTCATGCGATATGCTAAAGCATTAAAATACTTACATAGTACTCCATGCCAAAACAAAGAACTTGTTAGCAAACATGCATGATCCAAGTCCATGTTAAGTGCCTAATGCATCGCATACAAAATGTTACTAGAATAGGCTCGGCTATCCTAAACATGTCATGTGAAAATGCACAATCATCACGTATTCAGTTTGGGAATTAAAGTATTGATGCAGTTAGCGTGATGTACCGAGCCTAATGCATGCAATACAAATGCATGAATGCACGCATGCATAGCATAAGGTATGCTAAAATAAATGTGCCCTAATCTACCATCATAAGCAGGTAAATAAAAGGGAGAAAGAAGTGGGGGTTGGAAGACATGCACACCACTCACACACACTTATTACAGATTTGCCCTCGCTCGGAGGGACCGAATAAATATTACAAATTAATTAACTACACCAGCTAATTAATTATTACAAATTAACTAATTTAATTAACAAATTGAATAAATTAATTAAAGCAGGAAAACGTCTCGGGAAACGCGCCACCATGCGCAAGCTGCCTCTGTTTTTCTTCCTTTCCTCCTCTGGAGGCTGTCAAAGCCTCAGGACTGCATCTTTGGACAGAGGGGATCACCACCGGCTGAATGAAACTACCACCGGCAGTGTGGTATGGCCATCGGCACAAAATAGGGTCTGTCGGCAGAGAAAATGGTGCCGGTCGGCACATTACACTGCCGGTCGGCAGAGTATTCCTGCAGAACCTGCAACTCACAGCAACAGAGGGCAAAACAAGGCATGGCAGCATATTTCAAGGCATGTATGCATCAACCATGTCTCTTATCATTGTGATAACTCAAAGGGACATGTGCCTCGGTTCTCGGACCACCAATCACGCATTTCTATGCATGATGGTCCAAGGAACCAAGCGTGCAACTTTGGTTTCAAATGCATGCAAACCAATCAAACAAATTAGGCCTAATTCCTATCACCAATTCAAGGAACAAGGCATGCATGCAAAATGCAATGCAACCTAGGCATACAAGCTAGGAATGCAACATGACATGGCAAGACACTTATGCAATCATGCAAGCTTACAAGCAAACATGCAAATGGATGGCAAGATGGACTTATACATGAATTAAGCAACTCTAAAAAGGCCTAAAACAGTAGCCAATGTGCTAAAAGGTGAAGGCTAAATGGCATGCACACACACATGCACATAAGGACCAACACTTAAGCATAAATCAAACAACATTCAAGCACACTTGAAAGAAGGAAACATGGACAAATTAGCATGCATTATAAGCTCTAAAATCATGTTATAAAATGATGCCAAATCAAGTTATAAATCAAGCCAAAACATGCAAAGAGTAGTCCAAGTGTTCAAAGCAAATCAATAAGGCATTGAACTACACTTAACATGACCAAACATGGCATGCAGAGAAGGACCAAAATCAGAGGTTTGGCATGTTAAAACAAAGCTAAAGGACTACTTAGATGGCATCTAAGTGGCCCAAATTCAAAGGCATGCAAAGGCACCAAAACATGGAGCACGCAACACATGCTTATGAGGCATTAAAGATGCATGCAAGGCAATCAAATGAGCATGGAAATGGGACTGAAATGGCATGTAGAATGATCCCAAATCACCAAAACAATGCAAAGATGCTATGCTACACATGCACGTACTCAAGGCCAACAAGCCCAAATACAAAAGAGCTATATCAAGCATGCCAAAATCAACCCAAATGACTATGGACAGATCTAAAACATGGCAAAATAAGCACATAAACTTCACAAATGCAAGCCTAAAACATGCTCCAACAAAGGCTAACAACCTAGAACAAGTTAAGGCACAAATAAGGCATTACATGGCAACTATGCTAAACATGCATGGAGTTCCAAAACCAACTTGAAATCATGTTATATCATGGATATATAAGCATGAAAAACAAACCAAACATGCTCAACACACACTCAAGCATAGGCTTCCTTAAGAGGCCAAAATATGCCCTTTTCAAGGACAACAAGGAGAGGGGGTGGCCCTCTCCTTCTTGGGACTTCAAAGCATCATCTTCACCACTGAAATCCCTCAAGATTTCAGTGGTGAAGAGACCTCAACACCAAAATCCCGGAGCTAGCACAAAATGGCTCAAAATGAGGCCTTTTGAGGCATAAGGGTGGTCAACAACCCTCAAACAATGAAACACTCTTAATAAACAATAAAGAGGGCTTAAAAATAGAACTTTTTTATGTTATACAATAATCACAAAAACAGCTCTAAGACTAGTAGAAAATTGATGCAAGAATGGGGAAAAAAGGGACTAGTTTCTCACCCTTGTAGTCCTCTTCAACAATGATGCTCCAATGGCCTCCTTGAGCTTGAATCCAACACCAAAACTTCAAAACACACTCTTTAGAACCTCAGCTCCAAGAGGAAGGTGAAACACTAGGTGTTTGTGTGGAAAAATGAGACACAAAACACCTAGTGTGCAAAAATGAGAGGGAAAGAGAGATAGGTTGGTGTATCTAACCCTAACCCTAGAAAACCAGAGCTCTCCTCTGTATTTTTCTCTCTCAAAAATGTCTAAAGCCTCTTTTTTTGCCTTAGAGAGGGCTTCTCTCTATATGCCTCTTGTAAAGCTTACAAGACAAGCTTTGCAAGAGGGAGATCCCTCCATACACGTGTATGGAGGGGAGCAAAAGCAATACAGCTGTCCAAAAATATCTGCAAAAGCAGATGAACAGCAATCGGCCGGCAAAAAATGCCATCTTGGCCAAAAAGAGTGCCGACCGGCACAAAAGAGTGCTGACCGGCAACAAAGAGTGCCGACCGGCAAACTATATTGCCGGTGGCAGCAAAAACCAGCCGGTGGCATCTAGCCACTGCCGGTGGTGGGTAGGGATAGTCTGCAAGCCCTACCCTGCCTCTCAAAGGCAAGATGCAAGTGTTTGGTGCAAAACCAGACACTAAACGGTCAAGTTCGGAAATCCTGAGGCAAGGCGCGCGAGCCGAGGCCTCCGGGAACTCCAAACGAACACAAACATGGAAGATCACCGTGTGTTCAAACAGTGACGTCCAAGTCTTGAGGACGGTCAAAAATGGGGTGTCTACAGGTACCAAGAAATAACAAGTAACATGTCATACAGTTCTCAAGGCTATAAGCCCTATTGGATCCAATACCGAACTAAGAGTTATCCTCAGCGTGGCAACCCGGGCCTTTTCTCTAAGACAATTCAAATGAAGGTCACCTAGCCTAACCTAGGTCTTTTCCTTACAATCGTTGAGCACTAGAGTCATCACGGCCCAACTCGGATTTGTTCCCTAGTGGCCAGAGTCACCACACACAGTGGAATAATTTTCCTAGACTAAAATATACAGATGGTTCCAATAATCAATATACATTAGTTTCGCAAAACATGGTAGTTCACCATTATAAACATGAGACCAAAGCAAATAGTTTACAGTATGCCAAGTTCACACATGTTTCAGAAATAATTTGATTCCATGGATAATATAATAATTTATCAAAACAGTTTAGTCCTGAAACAACAATTAAATTTTCTAACAGTTCAGGGTAGGTGAATATTTATAAAAATATGTGGCATGAAACTACTCACTTGAAAATGAAATAATATAATCCTCGAATAGAGTATGAAAGTCCAACTAATGCCCTGAATCAAGTATAAAGACTACACATCACTACTAATTTAAAAATACTAAGAGAATAATAAACTAAGTACCCCACACTAAAGCGCACTAGCACAGCTCAACCCCACTCACCTTTACTCTTAAATAATACCTAAATTCATGTTCTTCAAGGTATAAATTTACCCAAGACATGGGTTTCGATCGAAATTTAACTAAAAGTAACTTTAAGATAAAATAGAGTTTTAAACAAGTTTTCCCAATCTATTCGCTAACTTTGAAAATTAAAAACCCACTCCATGCTGTTCAAAAAATTCCAAAACCCTCCAGATATCAACTAATATATCCTAAGTTTCAAACCCAATTGGTTTTACTTGATTTTCTTATCAAAATAATTATTTGCAACTAATTATATCCAAACAGGTTGTTTTCTACAACAGTTTAAAGAAATTGATGGTTCTCTTAATATACATGAGAAATCAACGCAAGGCCAAAAATGTAAGCAACTAGACTCGTAACCGGTTCTAATGACGCTGAGTTGATAATTTTTTGATTTATACCCAAAAAGAACAACACTTCCGAAGTTACTGTTTTAAACCATTTTTCCGGACAGATTTGAACGTAGCAGTTAATATAGATTTTGACTCCCAAAAATTATGAGAAAATTTAGATATTCAATTCAATATGTAATTAATTTACTGTAAATATTTTAGTTCCAAATTCATTCATTTGATATGGTTTCTTGATTTTTAAAGTTTGTGGTTCTGTGTAGAATTTTTATCTAACAACTTTAGCCCCTTAATTAGCCAATCCGTTCCTTTTTTTTCCAACAACTCACAACACCCACATGCACCATAATTATGTATGCAACATACTATAATAGAACAAGAATAGATTTATTATAACTTCATTCGGGCGCTCCTATGCGAGTGGGAGTTTGAGGGGTGGATTCCATTCAGATCTGCGGAGGTCAGCGTTGGGCTGAAAAAAGGAATGATCCAGATTTGTTTAGGAGCTTCATTCGGGTGCTTCTTTGAGAGTGGGAGTTTGAGGAGTGAACTCTATTCAGATCTATGGAGGTCGACGTTTCGTTCGGCTTAGAGGAGGCTATTCGGATCAGGCACTCTGATGTAGTTATGGTGTTTGGCGACTTCATTCTAGAGGGAGTTGTTCTTGGGGTGGATCTTGGGTCTTGCAGCCATGGATTTTTCTTTGGCCATGAGAGGTATTGATGTTAGTGGTTCTTAAAAGCTTTGTCTCCATGGAAGGTGGTGTTTCAGCTTGTGAAGGAGGTATTTTCGACCCTGTAGTGTTTGTTAAATCAGCCATGGAAGTGGGTGTGAGTGTTCGGCCAAAAGGTGTTTTCGCCGTGGGTGTCTCAATATTGGAAGCAAACTTCGGCCATGGAGTGGGTGAAGTCCGACGGAGTCCGGCGGAAATGTCAAGCGTAGGTGAAGTTTTGGGAAAAGTGTCAAGCATGGGTAATGTGCTGCAAAGGGAATAGTGTTTCAGTGTGGGAGTTCCGGCTGTGGACGTTTCAATGTTCTGGCCATAGAGTGGATAAAGCCCAATAGAGATGCCAAGCGTATGAGAAGGCCGACGGAAGGGCCAGGAGTGGAACAACAAGGAGTTCTTTAGGCATGTGTCTCGGTTTTGATGTTTTCGATTAGTGGGCGTTAATGCTATGGTTAATATAAAATAATCAAGAGTTTTGGGTTTTTCTTTGCTGTAGTGCGGTTGGACTTTGGGGTCCTTGTTTTTTTGTTTTTTGAGTTACGTGCTTCTTAACTATTTGTTTTTGTTTTGGGGGATTTTTTGGTAAAAAAATTCGTGAGGCCAAGGGGTTGGTTGTATGAGTGCGAGAAGCAGTATTAAGAGTATTTTGTACTATCTGAACCTCTCTCAATGCATTTCATCTTCTTGTACCTTTAATTTCATGTTTTTAATGAAATTTTTACTTTGCTGATAAAAAAAAAAAAATTTGTTGAGCCACAAAGGTGCTTTCTCTCTCTCTCTCTTTTCTATCTCTTGCTCTCTCTTCCACTTTCATGTTTCTATTACTCCTGCTATAGTGTTGTTAGGAACCCTAGGGTTATTATATATCTATCTAAACAAAACTCTAAATAATTATCCTTTGTTTTATATTATTTTTTTTCCTCTCGCCATTAATTTAAATAAAATATAACTATTATTATATCAAAATATACTTACTAACTTGTCCCTTATTTTTTTTAATAAAAAATCTTACCTCCAAATTGAAGACTTTCACCATAAATTTATTTTAGGTTTAAAATTAATTAAAAGACCCTCCAAATATTTAATTTGCACTTTAGGATTTACCATCAAAATATTTGAAATTGTAAAATTATTATTATTTACTTTATTTTTATATTCGGTTCTCACATTGTGCCTTTGTTTGGATTTTTTTTTTTTTAATTTTAAATTTGAAATTTCAAAACAAATAAGGATAACATTGGAGGAGTATGTCACGTAAAAAATATAATAAATTTATAATTATAAAATTCAGAAATTTTAATTTGAGACTTTAGAGGCATTAGAATCATTCATATTAGAAACCTCTTTTTACTTATATAATATATAGATTCGAAATTAAGATAAAAAACTTTCAAACTATCATCTTTCAATTTTTAAAAGTTATACAAAAAAAAAAAATCGAGTTTCTTTTTGCTACTTTATTTGCTATTGAATTTTTTTCTATGAATAATTTAGTATAAACGGGTGTAAATCTGACTCGGCCCGGCTTATATCGAGTCTCGTGGGCTCTCGTCAAAATTTGGACCGGCCTACGTGCCAAAAAATTAGGCCCAGGCCTTGGGGCCCAGGGGATATTTGGGCCTTGGGTGGGCTGTGCCTCGAGCTTGGGCGGGCCTGACCTTTTTTATTTTTTATTTTTTCTACCAAAATTTTATTATTTTCCACTAAAAAAGACATTGGACCTGGGCAGGCCAGGCCTCGGGTTGGGCCTTGAGTGGACCCTAAGCGGGCTGATGGAATGGAACAGGCGGGCTGGGCCCACGAACTGGGCCGGATTTCAAAATGATGGCCCAGGCCCAAGGGCTCCGGCTAGGTTCGAACCCAAATCCAAACGGGTCTGGCCCACCCTAGATTGTGGGTTATTTTTACACTTTTAATATAAACTAATAAATATTACGAACTTTTCTTATTTATTGATGTTGCACTTATTATATCTCTGTAAATGAGTTTTGTTTTTTTTAAATTTTTCTCTATTGCATGACATAAAATTTAGTATTTATGTATATAACATTATATATGTGGGGACATAATTTTTGAATGACAACACGTGGCCAAGGTGTCACCGAAGTGCCAGCCTAGGTGCCACGTGTCCTGGTCATGACGCCGAGATGATCTCGACTAGGTCGAGGTTATCTGCGAAGGTACCGGAATCCGGGATAAGCAGATAAGGGACAAGAGTCCTAGAATGGAAGAGGACTTCAGTTTGGATATAGATAAGACTCGTAGAAAGTTTATCCCAATTCTACTGGGAGTCCAAGATTAGCAGTAATCCTAAGTCCATTGAAGCTAGGCTTCTATTAGGATTAGGTAAGTGTTGGCTATAAAAGAGAGGCACCCCCATGGGTCTAAGGTATGCTTTTATGCTCTAAATAGTGAGTTAAGCACTTTGGATATCTTTGAGAGATAACTAATTTGATCGTCGGAGTGCGCCTTGGGTGGGCGAACCACCATCGGAATCTCATTTTTCTGTTGTAGGTCATTCAAGCGCCATCTATCCTGCCAGTGCTCTCCAGTTAAATACTTGTTTGGTAGTGTGGTTAGAAATTGACACACACAATTTGGCGCCGTCTGTGGGAAAGAAAGGAGAATAGATTGCCAATAACGGATAGAAAGAGAAGGTTGGGGACGACACCCCTACTGGGAGTGGGAAACCTATTGACCTTGACGTCGAAGAAGACAACTGCAATAAAGAGACTCAAGATAAGAATCGCGGAGAAAAAGACGTCGGCCAAGAGGGTGACACGTCAAAGAAGTCAGACCGAAGCAGGTATTATAACGAGGACGACCTCCGGATGTGGAAAGAAAGATGCTTGCGGAGGGACGACGAGATGAAGGGAATGACAAACAAATTGGCGGACCTGCAAACGGTCGTCAACTTCATGATGCAGAACAATGTCATGCAGCCACTGTTCCCGTTGCAAGATACGCCAATTCCAGCGGCCAAGAAAAATGCCCGAAAAGATGGGCAGAAAACAGTCCCTACAGTCCCCCCTAGCACACCAGGAGCGAAAAACACTCTCACCGACCTTCAAGGCAGGTCGGGCGAGGAGAGTCAAGAAGGGAAGAATCTAGGAGGACGCATCACACCAAGGAAGCTGACCCCAAAGAACATCGGCATGTTCAAGGGCAGGAGTTGTGCTTCTACGCAACTAATGGAGAAAGGTCGAAGAGGGCTCACAACGAAGCTAAGAGTAGTGCACCGAAAAGGCTGAAGTTAGCAGATAGCCGAGCTCCTGGACGAACCAAGGAGGATCTAAGGGATTACCTACAGAGGAAGCAACAAGATGCTGAGGTAACCTCCCCGATCAAGCCGAGAATGCTGTTCTCAGTAGAATTGGACAAATTTGAAGCCCCGAAGAGGTTTAGCATGTCGAGATTCCAGATCTACGACGGTAAGTCGGACCCCAACTTTCACGTCGATTTGTACCTGAATTCGATGGCGTTATACACCAGGAACGAGCCGTTGTTTTGCAAGGTGTTCCCCTCATCCTTCGGAGAAATCGCATCAGACTGGTTTCACAAGTTACCGAAAGGAACTGTGAAAACCTGAGAAGGTTTGGCCGAGATGTTTGTGGCCAGTTTCGTGACAAACAAGCTGCATGCATTGAGGGTGGACGCCCTAATGGCCTTGAGAATTAGCAAGGACGAAAGCCTTAGGGCCTATGCCAAAAGGTATTATGAGGTATTCAACCGAATACTAGGATGCAACCAAGAGGTGGCAGTTGTGTCGTTTAAAAATGGCCTGAAAGATGACTGCCTGCTTCGGAAATCATTGGCAAAGACATTGCCAAAAAGCTGGAGGATCTTATGGCCAGGATAGAAAAGTATGTCAGGGCCGAGAAGGATACGCTGGGGACAAAGGCGCCGAAACCAGAGAAGAAAAATGGCTTGCCGAAGCGAGGCCGAGGTGATGGTGGCTACAACAAACTAGAAATAGGATTAACGCTGCCCAGGCAGTCACAACCGTAGTTTACAAAGTCTTGGAGAAAATCTGAAATCAGCCCTATTACAGAGCACCAACATGAGTACCAGGCGAATTCATAGGAAGAAGCCTTGGCAAGCACTGTGCTTACCACAATGAGGCTGGACATCTGACTTAGGGGTGTAGAGCCCTAAAGACACATCTGGAAGACCTGGTAAGACAAGGCCATTTAAGGGACCTGGTGGACGAGGCCAGGACAAGGGAAAAGCAGGCAAGACTGCCCCAGGCACTAACAACACCACCCCCACCAGCACCACAACCACAGGCAGACGGACCTCGAGTGTTCAATGTGATTCACTTGAAGGTGAATGAGAATGAGATAAGGGGGGAAACCCAGAAAGTAAAACACCTACAACATGTGTATCAGGTCAGGAAGAAGAGACCTAGGGTAGACAAGCGCCAGGGACCAGTGGTGTCCTTTATTGAGGAAGACCTGGAGATGGTGCAGCATCCAAACAACGATGCCTTGGTAATATCCCTCCAGATTGGAGAGTGCCAAGTGAAGCGCATCTTAGTTGACCAAGGCAGCTCTTGTGACATCATGTATGTCAGGTGTTACAAGGAGCTTGGCCTTCACCAAGATGACTTGGAGCAGTCCAATGGCCCAATGGTTGGGTTCAATGGGACGCTGATGTGGCCCCCGGAAGCAGCAATTTTGGATGTGCAGGCTGGCACCAAGAACCTAAAAACAAAGTTCACCATAATCGACTCCTTTTCCCATTATAATGCTATCCTAGAAAGGCCATGGCTACATGCAATGAGGGTTGTTCCCTCAACATTGCATCAGCTATTACTGTTCCCAACAAAGCATGGAATAGAGGAGGTCAAAGGAGATCAGTTGCATGCAAAGAATTGCTCCATGGTAGTAATGAAGTCTACCTACAACATACGAGAAGCAGAAACAGTAGAGATCGTGGACCAGAATGTGGAATCTTGGATGACGTCGGCAAAGAGCCAGTCGAGAAGAGTGAAGAAGTCCTGAAGAAAATCCTTGTCCCGCAAGGAGATGAATAACGCTTCTTTCTTCTTGGCTCGGGCTTAGTCGAAGAAGAGAAAAAGGAGCTAGAAGCGTTCTTGAGAGCAAACCTTGAGGTGTTTGCATGGACACCTTACGAGTTGCCAGTTATTGACCCCGAGGTCACTTGCCACAGACTGAATGTAGACAGGTCAGCCAAACCTGTCATCCAGTGAGCAAGAAGGCTGACACTAATGCATGTTGAGGCAGTAAAAGAGGAAGTGGAAAGACTTCTAGAGGCCAGAGCCATTCGAGAGGTAAATTACCCGACATGGCTATCAAACACAGTGGTTGTGAAGAAAAAGAACGGTAAGTGAAGGGTCTGCGTGGACTTCACCAGCCTGAACAAGGCTTGTTCCAAAAACAGTTTCCCATTATCCAAGATTGACCAATTGGTGGATGCCACTTCAGGGCATGGAAGGATGAGCTTCCTAGATGCCTACAGGGGGCACCATCAGATAGTTATGTACCCCCCAGATGAGGAAAAGATTGCATTCATCACCCCGAAAGGGCTATACTGCTACAGGGTAATGCCTTTTGGATTGAAAAATGCATGAGCAACTTACCAGAGATTGGTAACCAAGATGTTCAGATATCTAATTGGCAGAACAGTAGAGGTATACATAGATGACATGGTCGTGAAGACCAAGGAGCCTAAGGATCATCTGGAAGACTTAAAGGAAGTCTTTGACATCCTTAAAACATATCGTCTCCGACTTAATGCATCGAAGTGTGCATTTGGAGTTGGGTCTAGTAGTTCTTAGGATTTTTGGTAACTAGAAAGGGCATTGAGGCAAGCCCAAATCGGATCAAGGCTATTTTAGAACTGATGAGCCCAACATTGGCAAAACAAGTGCAGATGTTGACTGGAAGGGCTATGTAACGCCCTCAAAATAACAACATTAAACCCGTCAATAAAGATATGCATTGATATGTAAAAGTTCCACATTCTTCCATTTATCAGAGTTTTATTACAAAAGTATTACATTTTAACAACAAAAGCAAATGCCCTAAGGGCTTACAGCTTTCCAAGTTAACACTTGGTTACAACAAAAGAGTACTAACTCATTTACACATTAAGTCCTTGGCTTGAGTTTACATGTAATACATCAAAAAGTAAAATGACAAAAGTATGTCTGCCTCTAGCCTCCCAAGCTATGTCCTTGGAGGTGGCATGCTACCTGTACCTGAAAATGATATTCCCATATAGGGTGAGCCACAACCCAGTAGAAATACACTAAACCAACCATGAACAATGACTAAAAGATTAGCAATTGATAGATGGCCAACACTGATACATTCGCATAAATCACATATTTATGTCATACGACTTATGAGTCCAAGTTACTTTTCATTTTCCCTTTTTCAACAGATAGGCATATAAGCTCTATCCACATTCTCAACAGATATGTATAAAAAACTATATCCCACATTCACAGATAAGCATATAAGCTATATCCACATTCTCAACAGATATGTATAACAACAATATCCACATTCACAGATAAACATATGAGCTCTATCTTCACTTCTCTAGACAAGCATATGAGCTGTATCTACGGAGTTCATCCCCTATCTTCTCCCAACACTATCCGGTTTAGAGGTACATCCCCCATCTTCCCCTAAACCGCGGAGTACATCCCCCATCTCCTCCTCTACACATAACGTATACAAGCACATTGGTTCTATATACAATCACTCAATACATACAGTTAATGTATTCTATCAACCGTCAAATTCCATGACACATCCCATTGATTAGTTTCCGTTTGCCTAATCATCATGCATTGTCTACAACAATCACGACTATCCTCCACCGATAGCCCAAAGCAGTTATTTCTAAACAGAAAATAAATGCACAATGGATATTCAATCAACATTTCATTTCCTCATTTCTCACAATTAATTATCCCAATTAATCAAACAATGTAATTAGGTCATTATCCATAATTAACATTTCAACCCTTAGGTCCCATTTTCATCAATGATTCAACATTTATTCCATTTCTCTATGCCAAACATACTTCTAGGTTTATTATGAATAAAACCCCAACTTTTGTAAAATAACACAAAAGCCCCAAACTTTCACCAAATTACCAAACCAACCCCAACATCTCAAAATACTAAAATTTAAAGACAAAATCCATAGAGAGGAGTAGGATATCCCTACCTCGAAGTTTTAGCCAAAAAGGAGATGAAGACTCGAAGATCAACGTGCTCCAAATCCAAACTTTTTCAGATTAAGTCAAAGCTCTCAACGCCCTCTATCTTTTTAACAAAGGCCCTAGGCTAGATTCACACTCTAGGGAGATCAAATCTTAGAGAGAGTGTAAGTTTAGAGAGAGAGAGTCTCGGATCTAGGGTTTGAAAGAAAAAGAAAGTGAAAAACTGATGTTCAAAAACGCTACTGTCCGCTGATATAAAACACTCTCGCTCGAGCGAAGACTTTGTCGCTCGAGCGACCAGACACAGAAAACTCTCACTCGAGCCAAGAAGTTCTCGCTCGAGCCAAAAACTCAGAAGTGCGCTCGAGCGAAAGAATGCTCGCTCGAGCGAAAGAATGCTCGCTCGAGCTAACAACTCAAACCCTCAGGTCTGCAACCAGAAGCACGCTCGAGCGACAGACTTCTCGCTCGAGCGAAGAACAACCAGACTGCTCGAGCGAAGAAAACTCGCTCGAGCCAAGAAATGCAACTCTCAGGTCCAGAACCAGACGCAATCGCTCGCTCGAGCGAAGCCACTCTGGCTCGATCCACCAGACACGAACTCAACTCTCGCTCGAGCGACCAACTCCTCGCTCGAGCAAAGGTCCAAAAATCTGGGCAGCAGCACTAGGCTCCCAAACACAACCAACCTGTAACAAACCTGCCCAACACATCCTATAACTCAATATACAAAGTAAAGAGGATGCAAACAAGATAATAAACAACTACCAACATCCACGGACACATGTCCGGATCACTGTACAACAAGGGTAAACCCGGGATCGCTATAGGCTACAGCCCTGAATAGATTCATAAGCAGAAGTTCTGATAAGTGTAAGCCTTTCTTCAGCTTAGTAAAGAAAGCCACAGACTTCTTATGAACCGAAGAATGCGAAGCCGCCTTGGCCGACTAAAAGAAGTATTTGACCACAGCTCTAGTTCTCTCAAATCCAGTACCTGGAGAGGAGCTGTTCTTATACTTGGCAGTTTCAGAGCATGCAGTAAGTGCAGTAGTAGTCAGAGAAGAAAAAGGAGACCAAAGGGCAGCTTACTACGTGACTAAAACCCTGGCAGACGCAAAGACTAGATACTTACCCTTGGAGAAGTTAACACTGACTTTTTAGTAATGGCTTCCAAGAAGTTGAATCATTACTTTCAAGCCCACAAAATCGTGGTGTTAACTGAACATCCCTTACGGTCCCTGTTGCAAGAAGGAGATCTGACAGGTAGAATAGCTAGATGGGCAGTGGCTTTGGGCCAATATGACTTGAAATTTAGACCCATGATAGCAATCAAAGGCCAAGTCTTAGTGGACTTCGTGGCCGAGTTCACACCAGACGCCGTCATACATCGGGCTCCGTTGAGCCGAGGTATACAACGTCCAAATGAGCAAGAAAAAACCCAGCGGGGGACAACAGAACAAAAGAACAAAGAGAAACTCAGGCCCTGCAGTATTTACATCGGCGACTCTTTCCGGTTGTTTGTTGATGGGAGTTCAAACCGACAGGGAGCGAGGGCAAGGTAGTACTAGTATCACCAGATGGGCAGATACTGAAACAATCCATTCGTTTGGGGTTTAAGGCCTCAAACAATGAAGCAGAATATGAAGCACTAATTGCAGGGTTAAAACTGGCAGCAGCCATGGAAGCCGACGAGGTAATAGTCTTCTGTGGCTCCCAACTTATAGTCAACCAGGCAACAGGCGAATATGCAGCCCGAGATGAAAGGATGTCGGCCTATGCAAAAGAAGTAGGCAGGCTAGTAGCCTTATTTCAAAATTGCCGACTACAGCAGGTAAGCCGAGATGACAACAACCATGTCGATGCTCTGCCCAACCTGGCTAGTGCAATGAAGCCTGAAGAGGCAAGAACGATAATGGTTGACTACTTATCAGGTCCAAGCATAGAACCACTGAACATAGAGCGTGAAGCAATGAGTGTAGAGATGGGACCAAGTTGGATGGATGCAATAATAGTATTCCTTAGAGATGTGAAGCTGCCAGATGACCGAAAAGAAGCGCACAAGATCATACTAAAGTCGGCAAGATTCAGTTTGACCGCAAAAGGGCATCTCTACAGAAGATCTTTTACTAGACTCCTTCTGAGGTGTGTGCATCCTGCATAGGTTGAAGACTTTCTGTACGAGATACATGAAGGAGTATGTGAAAGCCATGTTGGGGGCAGGTCACTTGCTCATAGGGCCATTACTCAGGGGTACTGGTGGCCCTACATGCAGAAAGATGTTGAAGCCTATGTCAAGAAGTGTGAGAAGTGCTAAAGGTTTGCACCTTTAATACATCAACCACTAGCAGACTTGAACCCGGTGTCCAGCCCTTGGCCATTTGCCCAATGGGGCATGGATCTTGTTGGAAAACTGCCTCAAGCAACTGGACAAAGGAAGTACCTGCTGGTAGCAACAGATTACTTCACCAAGTGGGTACAAGTTGAACCCCTTGCCAGGATTCGGGACGTTGATGTGAAGACCTTCATATGAAAGAACATCATCACTAGGTTTGGGATCCCAAGAGCAATAATAGCTAACAATGGCACACAGTTTGATAGTAAGCTAATCCAGAGCTTCTGTGCAAAGTTCAAAATCAATAATTATTTTTCCACCCCAAGTTTTCCTCAAAGCAATTGACAAGTAGAACCGTCCAACAAAGTTATCTCGGATGGGATTAAGAAGAGGCTGTAAGCAGCAAAGGGAAAATGGGTGGATGAATTGCCCAGTGTACTCTGGGCATATCGGACTACGCCGAGAAGATCAACTGGGAATCCCCATTTGCTATAGCTTATGGCACAAAAGCAGTCATTCCTCTGGAGGTCGGCATCCCAGGAATCAGAACCTAGGGAGTGGAGAATGGAACTAATGATATATTTATAGCCCGAGATCTGGATCTACTAGAAGAAAGAAAGGAGAAAGCAGCAATTCAGCTGGGGGCATACCAGCGGCAACTTGCCAGGGCTTATAATAAGAAGGTGAACCCGCGAGAGTTCCAAGTTGGTGACCTCGTCCTGAGAAAGGTCGTCGGCAACAAGAACGATCCCAAAGAGGGAAAGCTTGGCCCGAATTGGGAGGGACCCAATAGAATCATCTCGGTCTTGGGTAATGGGGCATATCGGCTTAAGGACTGTGAAGGCAAAGAATTGCCAAGACCCTAGAATACTTGCAATTTGAAGTTTTTCTATCACTAGATTTTCTTGTTTTCTAAGTTTTCTTTTTGTCTTGTTATTAGCAGAAGTAATAAAGTTTTAGTTTAATCTTTAAACTTGTGTAATGTGATTGACCAGATACTTGACGATGTTTCTAAGCGAAACATGACAAATAACTTAGACTTATTATATGGCAGAGTAGAACTTTTACTTGCATATAATAGAGTTGAACTAAGTTGGCGATGTTTCTAAGCGAAACATGACGAATAACTTAGACTTATTATATGGCAGAGTAGAACTTTTACTTGCATAAAATAGAGTTGAACTAAGTTGGCGATGTTTCTAAGCGAAACATGACGAATAACTTAGACTTATTATATGGCAAAGTAGAATTATAATTGCATATGATAAAGTTGAACTAAGTTGGGATAATCTAGACTTATCATATTAGCAGAATCAGACTCAGATTGGAACTAAGTACATGTCAGTCAGATTAACAAAGAGACCGAGGTTAGTTACCTCGGCCAGTCTTTGTTTAAATCTGACCTCTGCAACAAGGTCAAAGCCCCAGGCTTAATGAGAACCCAAGTGGAACTTAGGTTCACATTAGGGGGCAGAGGGCTAGAAAATGATGCTTGGAAGATTGGTTTAACACTTGTTAAAATTTTAAGACAAATTTACAAGTTGAAGTTAAGCCGAGGTTATGTTAAAGGAAGATTGGTTTAACACTTGTTGAAATTTTAAGAAAAATTTATAAGTTAAAGTTAAGCCGAGGTTATATTCAAGGAAGATTGGTTTAACACTTGTTGAAATTTTAAGAAAAATTTACAAGTTGAAGTTAAGCCGAGGTTATGTTAAAGGAAGAATGGTTTAACACTTGTTGAAATTTTAGGAAAAATTTACAAGTTAAAGTTAAAGTTAAACCGAGGTTATGTTAAAGGAAGATTGGTTTAACACTTGTTGGCCAAAGCTGAGATGAAACGTTAGTGGGTGTAACCGAGGTGTCATATCTCGGGAAGATTGCACAGTTAAGGTGTATGTTGATACTTGCATTCAGATAAGAAAGTTCAAATACAAAAAGGCACTTCGGCCTGACATTAAAAAGTAATTGTTCAGATTGCAAAGGAGGCATGTTCGCCAAATTAAAGCTTACACTGTTTTAAAAAGAAAGAAAAAAAGTACAAGGTACAGAAAAAAGGAGAAAAACATCAAACTAAGACTCTTCGGCGTCTCTGGCTGGTTGGGGCTGGAGTTCAGATGACAGCTGAGTAGACATCTCGGCGGCCCTCTCAGCCGCGAGCTCGGCATCGATTTCTTGAAGAGTTTGATCGAGGCTCTTGTCGGCAATAGGTGCGTCCGATGTTGCCTTCTCAGGAGTAGCGTCTTTGGAGACCTCACCTTCCTCCTCATGAGACAAGTCCATGACTTGCTCATTCAGAGTAGGGGACTGGGCCCCAACAACTTCCTTCTTCTTCCTCACCAAAGCTTCCTCCTCAGACTCAAAATCGTCTTCGGATTAGCTTGGAGTATAGGGGAATGGCAAGGGAAGTCGTTAGCATTCTTGAGGGGGGAGTCCTCGGGGACATCAAGCTTTTTTAGGGCAGCCATCCAACCAAGGGTGAAACCCTTGTTGCATGCCTGCTTCACTTGCTTTTTGTAGTCCTCCTTGACGTCGGCCGCCCCCTTAGCATACGCCTTCTCATCAGTGGCCTTGATCTCGACCTCCATTGTGGCCAGGGCATGTTGAAGCTCCTTTTGGGCCTCAACCATCTTGGCCTCGGCCTCTTTCTTTTCGGCCGTAAGGACCTTGGCAATGGCCTCTGTAGCGTCGGCCTTTTCCTCGGCCTCGTCCTGAGCTTTCTTCGCCGCGTCGGCCTGATCTAACAAGGTCTTCATTCTTGCCTCGCCCTTTTTGATGGTCTTCTGTAAACCAGCAACCTCCCTGATTTTGTCGGCCAACTCCTTCCTCATTTCAAAAGCTTGCATTGAGAAGGAGTGGGCATGTTGGATCGCCTGAAAGAAAATGGACAGAACAAAAGTTAGTAAAAATTCTCTAAGTACGGAAAAATAGAGAAAGAAAAATACAAAGTGTGAGGAACTTACTTGAACGAAATACTGCAGCATCAAAGCGAAGTTTTCATACTAGCTCATCTCGGCATTACGATTGAGATCATTTGAAAGGAGCAAAGCCGTAGAGAGGGCAACGCCGACCTCAAGATCAATCGCACTATCACCAACTCTAATCGGCTTGTCCTCTATAGTGATGGGAGGGGCCCAGGAGGCATCTGATTTCATAGACCCCGAGGTTGTAGCCGACTCTGACCTCAGCCTCTTTAACCGAGTTGATTGGGATGGTTCGGCTTCGGCGGGCCTCTTCTCGGCGGCGGAGGGGGTTTTCTCACTCTTAGCCAATTTTGAAATAGGCAAGGTGTCCTCAGTGTCAATTTGAGTCACCGTTGCCTTGGGCTGAGCCTTCTTCAGTCTTTTGGGCTTTGGCTTTGGTTGAGGCTGGGATTGTGCTGGTTGAGCGTTGACGGTGTCGGAGATGTCGGCTAAAAGGTCTTTCACGACTACTTTCTTGCGACCCATCTCGGCGACAATTGCAGTTCGGCGTCGGCATCGGCGTTGAGATGGTGGGATTAGCTGTGGAGCCGAGGTAGAAGGCTGCTCTGCTGGATCAGAGGTTGACCCCTGATTTGGCTGAGATGATAAAGTTGTTGGAGGTGTGGTGGCGGACAGAGGAGACTTGCTCTTTTTCTTCTTCGGGACGTCGGGAAGCATCACCTTGTAAGTCAGAACAAAGTTGAGCAGTAAAGGAGCTCTTCGTCTCTGAACTGGCAGGTTTAACAGCTGTCTGAGGTCCTTACTGGGGAAGAAAGACTTGCGAAAGTCCTTTGGTGGTTGTGGAAGAGCTGCACAAAAGAACACAGACGTTAGATCATACAGAAAGAATAAAGTTTTAACAACTTGAAAAATAAGTCTGTGTAATACTTGGTTCTTACGATTACCCTCTACGAATACTATTTGGCTAAGAGGGTAGAGGTGAAGGTCTTCATCTGGAGCGAACTCCCAGTTGCCCGAGACAATGAAGTAATCATCCTCGGCTTCCTTATTAGAGTTTGGGAGGTCGGCAACAAGTTTATATTCTGTGGACCTCGGTTCAAGATAGTAGATGTAGCCTTTTTTCTAATTTAAGGCCACACATGGTATAGCAATACTGGATGTCGGCAAGGGTAATCCTAGCTTTCTCTTTTTTGGCTAAGGCAATTATACCATTGATAACTCGGTAAGAGTTAATGGCAAGTTATATTGGGTTCAATTTGTAGTAATGGAGGACTTCTTGGAAAAGGATATCTAGTGGAAACCTAAGTCCACATTCTGTAAAGGCGACGACAGGAAAAGGCATGAGGTTTCCATCAGGCATGATGAAGTCGTCCTCCCCGGCCAACCTCAGGTGAACGTCGGCCGGAATATCAAACTCCTGCCCGAAGTACTCTAACTTAGTTGGGGTGTCTACCCTGTGCGTCCACATACCCATGATGTCAGCATAGGGAGATGGTGTATGATTTCAAAAAGAAGTGCTCTATGAAGGTTTAGATGACCTCGGCAAAACTTAAACGAATGCTGGGGTGAAGATTTTTTGGGATCTAAAGTGAAGTTTGTTTCAGTTTTTCCTAAAGTTTGTGCGTTCTGCGACAAATCTCAAACCTAAGTCTATGTAAGCAAAGGATTGAAGGCAAGGATCTAGAAAAAAACACAGCAAACAGAAACAGGAATGTGATTCAGAATCAACAACAGTGATGAATCATCAAGAACATAGTGATAAAGTTTGTGCAGGTGTGTAAGGCCAAGAACAGTGGTAAAGATCAACTAATATGCAAAAAGTATATTCAAGAATGGATTGGGCAAAAAAGGAATCACTAAACAAACATGCTCAATACATGGTGGAAATTGAGATACAAATTAAACGATCAAAGACACGAGCAAGTTCGCAAGGGCAGCAAGTAAAGCAGTAGAGTTCCTTGAAGACAAAACAAGAAATTAAAACAAAGAGAAACAGTAACTCACCGAAGAAATGAAGCCGGTGTAGAGTACGCCGAAATCTGATGATGGCAATGACCAGAAAAGATCAGCAAAGGCTTCGCTCGAAGGGGAGAGTGGAAGTAATTGCAGAGCTCGAAGAGCTTGAGAACAATGGCGGATTTGGGAAAGTGGAGAAAAAGAGTTAGCACAAAGTTGAGGATGCAAAAGTGAAAAGACGGAGAGAGAGGGTTGATTTTTATCAAACGCGGAGAAATGGCGGCAAAACCCCATCAATGTGCCTAGGACGACGTGCTTGTCAGACGACGCACGCAAAAATGATGCGACTTGATGGGGCGTGTCGGGTACGATCCAATAAGGGAAAGACGTGTGGCAGAAACAGTTGAAATACTGTGCGTGATAGCTCATACGCGCGATAAAACTCTTGGAGTTCTTGGTTTAAAAAAGCAAAAACCTCGGCTAAGGAGGCGATCTCAGCTTAAAGAACTTGAACGAACTTGGTTGTTGGTTCCAAAGCATTGATGAAAGCAGACTATAGGTCTTGGTCATATTGAGCCGACGAGTTCTGACTTCAGCAAGGATGATAAAGCGAGCTTAGTCGACGTGCTAGATGGAAAAAATGATATAGGTTCCATCACCTCAGGATGCCGAGGTAATAGAACCTAGGGGGCAGTTGTGGGGACATAATTTTTGAATGACAACACGTGGCCAAGGTGTCACCGAAGTGCCAGCCGAGGTGCCATGTCTCCTGGTCATGACGCCGAGATGATCTCGGCTAGGCTGAGGTTATCTACGAAGATACCGGAATCCGGGATAAGCAGATAAAGGACAAGAGTCCTAGAATGGGAAAGGACTTCAGTTTGGATAAAGATAAGACTCTTAAAGAGTTTATCCCAATCCTACTGGGAGTCCAAGATTAGTAGTAATCCTAAGTCCATTAAAGCTAGGCTTCTATTAGGATTAGGTAAGTGTTGGCTATAAAAGAGAGGCACCCCTATGGGTCTACGGTATGCTTTTATGCTCTGAATAGTGAGTTAAGCACTTTGGCTATCTTTGAGAGATAACTAACTTGATTGTCGGAGTTTCCCTGGATGGACGAACCACCACTAGAATCTCATTTTTCTGTTGCAGGTCATTTAGGCGCCATCTATTCTGCTAGTGCTTTCCAGTCGAATACTTGTTTGGCAGTGTGGTCAGAAATCGACACACACAATATATATATATATATATATATATTAAAAAAAATGAGCAGGGTTTCCTTTAGTTTAAAATCTAAATGGGAGGGTGTTTTTTGAGCACGTGGGGTCTATTAGGAGTTTCATTTTATAAGGGATTTTGTGTATATTTTTTTCAAAAAGAAAAAAAATTAGGTCGATATTATAATCATATCCTATTTAATTTATAACATTTGTCTCTAAAAAAAATAGATAGTAAGTGTATTTTTAAAAATAAACCATCTTTTTTTTTTTATAAACACGATAAATTAAACATGTTCTAATTATCAGATCGATCTAATTTTTTTATATATGAATAATATACCCATAAAAAACTTTACAAAATAAAACCCATTATGAGCTCTACAAACCGAAGAACCTCCTCCAGTTTTGAGAGGTAACCCAGACCTAATAAGATTATGAAAAATGCTTGGTGACCCGAATTTGGGTGACCTGAAGGTTCAAATGTGTCAAAATAGCGTCATTTTACATTTAAAACGACGTCGTTTTGAGACATTTGAGTTGTCCGTTTATGAGCTCTACAATTATGAGCTCTTCAAAATAACCCATTATGAGCTCTACAATTCAAAGCACCTAACATTATTATAAGATTAAATTTAAAAGTTGTCCGTTTAGTTGGCCCTAAGCAAGCATATCTCACTTGCCCAGTGCTTCAGCCGCCCCTGCTGTCTCTAAGACACAACTAGCATATTCGCAAATCGTGATTATGCTTCACTAGATGAAGTTTCAGTAAGCGAAATTGAGAAATAATATTAATTAGGGTAAATTGTATTGAAACCCCTGAGATTTTTATTTAATATAGATTTTCTCCTCATATTTAAAAAATTACATTTATCTTTCTGTCAAATTAAAATGACATATTTGTTCCTTAATCTTCATGCATATAAAATAATAAAATAATGTAGATATTTTGTTCATATTATTTTAAGGAAAAATAACAATCATTTTCTTTGATTTGGCTCACACACACAAACAAAATGAGTTTTTTTATTTTCATATTATTTTATTTTTACTAAATTTTTAAAAATATTTTAAGTAATTTTTTTATTTTACTTTTTAGATACACCTAATCTAGATATACTTAAGAAATATAATATTTTGTAATTTTATTTTAAATTCGCCAAATACAATATATATATATATATATATATAAATCCAATACATTTTCTTATTTTGTTGTATTTAATGATTTTTTTTTGTACAAATTATATATTTTTTAAATATATCTAGATTAAATTGATCTAATCTAGTTATATTATGTATATAGGTGACCATGTGCATGACCAGACCCAAAGTTGAGGATCTGGTATCTCTATTTTGTCAGCCAGCCGTTGTGCCTCCGAGGAAGTTCCCTTTTGTGCACAAGTCAAGTCTAAACAGCATAAGTTACGACCTAGTGTTAATAAGTATTACGATTAAGTCTTTTGATTTATATGTTTATTGGGGTATTTCCCTTTTGTGCTACAACTGTATTAAATGTGACGAAAATTACTACATTATGATGTTGTGTATATGCATATATATTACATAAGGTTTTAAATTTTGTCCCATGTATGTCTGCATGGCTCTATGGACTATGTATTGTTGGTATATTTGCTTTCGCAGTCCCTAATTATACGTTATTCCGTTAAGAGACCTTTAGTAATCTAGGGATTACTGGTCGGTTATGACGCTAAACCTATAGGGGCGGGTTTAGGTCGTGACAGAGTGGTATTAGAGCACGTGTTTAACCGCACACACGAGTCCATAAGAGCTATAGGATGCCGTAGAAAGAACTAGGGACATTTCATCAATATGTGTGATTGCGTGATAATTGTTATACATGTGAAAACTGAATTTGAATCCGAATAAATAAAAATTAAAAGAAATGAACAAGATTATTCCTATGTTTATTGTTACCTTGTCTCTCTTTAGCGAAATGGAGAATGCAAGGGGAAATAATATAAGTGAATCTTCCGAGGCCCGAATGAACTGAATCGAACAGATGCTTGCCGCTTTAAAGCCATGACGCAGCAATTGAGACAATAACCTTTACCTCCTCCGCCTCTACCAATACTAGCTGAACCAGACAATAGTGATATCATCAATTTGACTCAGAAATTTATGAAAATGAAATCACCAACCTTCTTGGGTGGCATTGAACCATTGAAGGCAGAAACTTGGTTACTAGAAATGGAAAAGTTATTTGAAGTATTCCCTTGTTCCGCAACTCAGAAAGTACTCCTGGCCACCTACACTCTAAAGGATAAGGCTCGAAGATGGTAGCTATTAGTTCGAAACAACAACGGGGATATGACATGGGCTCAATTTAACGAGATATTCTACAACAAATACTTTCCGCATTGCTTCAGAGACTGAAAAGTGTCTGAATTCCAAGAACTTTAGTAAGGGAAGATGTTTGTAGCCGAGTATGAAGCTAAATTCACTGAGTTGGCCAGATTTGCTCCTCATATGGTCGATATAGATTACAAAAAGGCTCAGAAATTCGAAGGGAGATTAGATCTGGAAGTGTATAACTGAGTAGGTGTACTGAAATTGCCTACATATGTCGACATCCTTGATAAAGCATTGATGGCAGAGGCCATCCTGGCAACAAAGAAGCAAACCACAACTCCAATGACTGAATGGAAAGGTGTAAGGGCAATATTTAATTTCAAAAAGAGCTGATCACTTTTGAAGAAACAAAACACTGGATTCTCCAGTAGCTCTGGTCAAAGTAGTGGATCTATACCAAACTGTCCAGATTGTGGCAAAAAACATAGAGGAGTATGCTACCGTGCATCTGGTGCCTGTTACCGGTGTGGCAAAGTTGGCCATATGATAAAAGATTGTCCACTGGGGTCTGGAATGCCAGTCACCCCGCAGCAAGTTCAGCTGGGTCTGCTTCAGTGACCAGATCAAATACCAGAACTAATGACAGTGGCAACAACGGGAATGAAATGTTAAGGCAAGGGAGAATATTCGCTTTAGTGCCTGGGGATGTACAGCACACTGAATCAGTAGTGTCAAGTATAATTTCTATATGCGCTCAGAATGCCTATGTGCTGATTGATTCTAGTTCCACGCATTCATTTGTATCGCATGCTATTTCTCGAAAATTAACTAGACCGTTAGAACCTATGAACTATTTGCTATCTGTATCTACACCGTCTAGGGGTTCTATGATATGTGCTTATGTTTATCTAACATGTGACCTTATGATTTGCGAAATGACATTGTATGTTGATTTACTGCCCTTGAACGTTGATTATTTTGATTGTATTCTAGGTATGGATTAGTTGACTAAGTATTGTGCCACCACTGATTGTGTGAATAAACCTGTTGTATTTCGTCCACCTGGCTTACCTGAGTTTATGTTTACTCGAAATGGGGTAATTTCTCCCCCATAGCTGATTTCTGCCATGAAAGCTGTTAAACTGCTTAGAAAGGGATGTAAGGGTTACATGTGTTGTGTTTTGACTGAGATTTCTGGTAATTCTAATGTAGAAACTATTCTTGTTGCTAGTGAATTTCCTGATGTGTTTCCGAATGACTTGTCTGGAAACTTAGTTGATAGGGAAATTGAGTTCACTACTGAAGTAACATCGGGAACACATCCTATCTCTAAGACCCCTTACCGAATGTCAACCTCAAAACTAAAAGAATTGAAAGCCCAACTTCAAGAACTGTTAGACAAGAAATTCATCTGCTCGAGCACTTCACCTTGGGGTGCTCTAGTTTTGTTTGTTAAGAAGAAGGATGGGTCCTTGAGATTATGTATCGATTACCGGGAGCTGAATAGAGTAACTATCAAAAATAAATACCCATTGCCCCGAATAGATGATTTATTTGACCAACTTTAGGGAGCCCAAGTGTTTTCTAAAATTGACCTCTGATCAGGCTATCATTCGTTAAAAGTTAAAGCAGAGGACATAGAGAAAACAGCATTCAGAACTAGATATGAGCACTATGAATTTTTGGTAATGTCATTTGGGATAACTAATGCACCTGCAGCGTTCATGGATTTAATGAATAGGGTGTTCAAACAATTTTTAGATGAATTCATTATTGTCTTTATTGATAATATTTTGATTTACTCCAAAAGTAAGGAAGAACATGAGAACCATCTGCTAACTGCTTTACAGATTTTGAGAGAAAAAAAGTTGTATGCAAAATTATCCAAATGTGAATTCTGGCTTAACAGTGTGGTATTTTTGGGACATGTAATCAACAAAGACGGTATCTCTGTTGAGCCTCAGAAGATTGAAGCTATTGTAAACTGGCCAAGACCAATTAATGTGTCAGAAGTTAGAAGTTTTCTAGGACTTGCAGGTTACTACAGAAGATTTGTAAAAGACTTCTCAAAACTGGCTATGCCGCTGATGCAGTTGACACAGAAGAATCTACCATTTGATTGGAATGATCAAAGAGAATCAGCTTTTCAAGAATTGAAAACCAGATTAATGACTGCACCAATTTTAACTTTGCCTAATGGTACTAATGGGTTCCAAATTTAGGGCCTTGGAAGGGGAGGGGGAATGGTGGTGACCATGTTGACTTCCGAAGCTCTTGCGTTTGCAGCGCCACTCGGCCTGCATTGTTGTTACGGTTGAATGTTCTCCGGGGTTGCTCCCTATCCTGGTCAATCAGACCTTGCTTCATCGCGTCTTCGATTTGTACCCCCATCTTGTGTAAATCTGAGAAAGTGGGAAAGAGGAGTACAATCATTTTCTGCATCAACTTCGGTTGGAGATTGCGCACAATCATCCGGATTTGGTCCTTATCAGTGGGCCTCAAAGTTATCATCGACGCCTTTGCCCTCCACCGGGTTACAAAATCTGAGAAAGTTTCCTTGGGCTCCTGCCTTGTCGTTTCGAGATCACGAGTTGTAATCTCGATCTGGGTGTTGTACGAATACTGTACGACAAAGGCCTCAGCCATTTCATCCCAGCTTCTTTTTACTTCATCCTCTAACTTCGCGTACCAGATGGCGGCCACACCCGACAGGGTTCGGCCAAACAGCGAAAGCTTTTGTGGTCGGGTTAGGCCCATTGGCCGCAGGATGTCTGAGAATAGCCGAAGATGGACCATGGGGTCTCCAGATCTGTCGAAACGGTCAATTTGCGGCATCTTGAATGTATCGGGAAATGTCACAGCCACATCGGTATATCCATCCTCGATATCCGGAATAGCCTTTACCCCTTGCGATTTTTTGAAGAGCTTCTCAAGCTTGCTCAGTTTCAGAGCTGTGTGGTCGATTTCGAACTCGAAGGGAGAGTCCGGGTGGTTAGGTGTATGGGTCTTGGACAGTTGAGGCGGAAACGGGGGCGGAGCTGGCCCCGTTGGAAGGTTCGTGTCCTCTTGTAGGTTCTGGATATTTGGCATGATGTTTTGGGTGTTTGGCAGAGCGTTCTAGACAGTAGGTGCCTGGTCGGGTAAGGGAGCCCCTGGCGGAGGAGGAACTTGATGTGAAGCAGATGCCGCATTCTGCTGTTGCAGTCTGGTAATTAGCTCGGCCTGCTGGGCCATGATTGCGGCCTGCTGTTTGGAGAATTCCGCTTGACGGGCGGCATCCTCTTGCATTTGTCTCATGCTCTCCTGCATTTGGCGCATTAGGGCTTCCATCCCCGATGTATTTTGCTGATCCATCCGACTAACTAGTATGTCTATTTCTACAGCAACAGTCGAGACCTCAGTCCTATTGTCCTCTGATGGAGTAACCCACTGTTCTGACAACCTCTGTTCTGACACACTGCGCTTTCTCTGCTTTCTTCTGACAACGGGGGGTAGGGAATGAAACACTGGCTGTCCGTCAATTAGATCCTCGAATCGATTGAGTCGACGACCTCGTGTCCAAAGTGCTTGGGGAATATCTACTAGGTTTGAAGCAATCGTGCTAGAACTGCCCTAGTAAAAAAAGATAAATAAAGCAATAAGGAAATAAATAAACAGATAAATGGACAGCATAACAGCTTAAAGTAAATGCATGACACACAGCCGAGCATAACAACACACGGTCGATAAGCTGAATACACACTGTCCTCAAACACTGATTACCATCCCTGAATCACTGTCCCCAAAGACTGAATCTGATACCCGCAGATAACTGATTCTCAAACACTGACTGATGCCCGCCGGCCTGATACCCACAATACTGAACTGATGCCCGTAGGCCTGATGCCCAAACCCTGTAAATTGATACTTGCATTCGTATGGAGACGCATCCCAAAGCACATAACAGATAAGTGAGAGCCAAAACACCCCTATGTTGGGGTAGGGTTTCCCTGTCCTATTTTGTCAGGAGCTAGGGTTTCACTACGCGGTTTCAAACAACCTATAAACGGGTAAGCAACCTGTCCTAGTTTGGAATGGTCACTACGGATCCGAATATGCACTAGGTCGAATGGTCAAAAAGGGTGCCCCGGTAAAACCGGGGTTTGTGTTCCTATACTGGCAGAGCCCACAACCGGTCAGCCTTATGGTCATGTCTTGACAAGACAAGCCTCCGGCAAACCATTCAGGAATAGCAGATGGCAAACACGGTGTCCTAGGCGCACCAATGCAAATGCAATGCAAAGAAACACACAAGTGTAGTCAAAAACAGATATCAAGAGTTCGAGTCAAGTTCTCTAAATCCCCAGCGGAGTCGCCAGAAACTGTAGACGTCCCCAAACGCCCCGGGGAGGAACGAGTCCCGTTCTGTTCATTTGGGGTCACTACAGCTCAGGACTCTAAAATTGTCACGGTTCTTAATCTGAACCAAAGAGTCCAAATGTGGCAAATCGTTTTGAGAAAACAGATTTTGAAAGAAATGCCAAACATGGACTACTTTGCCAGATACAGAGTCGCCACCTAAATATTTTATTTTGGGGGAAATTTAGGAAACCCTGACTCGTTTGCCTAAGGCCACGTGTCCGTCATCACCAAAGTTGCCTCGGCTCGGGAACTTGGGTACGATTGGGGAAGGTCACTTCGTGAGCACCCCCGCTCGCCCGATCAAAGATCGGCCTCTACTAACCATGATATCTATTTTTGAAAACATTATGTGTTCTTATCCCGGTTATTAGCCTAGATTTACTATGTGATGCGCACAGCATACAAGTATAGCCTGGGTCGCCTGAATTGGAACAAAACATTTCATGTTTGTTTTTGAAAGATGGTTTGCTACTCGCAAGTAGGCTTAAAGATGCAGATTTTGCCACCCTCAGGTGGGCTTGAGAAAAGATGGTTTTGCCACTATCTAGTGGGCTTAAAACACACATTTGATGAATTGTTTCAATCCAAATAACCCAACCTTCACCCACAGGCATTCAGGCAGTTATATCACATAAGCAAATAGCCTCATGGTAAGCATGCTATTCATGGCAGTCACTCACACGCATGCAAGGATGCTAAAGCATAAAACTTACCGAGTACTCCAAGCCAAAACAAAAGCTAATTAGAAATCCATGCATGATCCTAATTATACAGAAATGCCTAATGCAACACATACAAAATGCAACTATAGCAGACTCGGCTATTCTAAACATGGCATATGAGATGCAACAGCTAACATGTATTCAATTTGGAATTAAAAATACAATGCAGTTAGTATGATGCGCCGAGCCCGGTGCATGCAAAATAGATGAATGATGCAAACATGCTGTCATACTGTATGCTAATTGAAACATGCCCTAATCTAACCATCATAAGCAGGTAAATAAAAGGGAAGAAAGACGTGGGGTTAGAAGACATACATCACACACACGCACACTTATTATACTTGTGCCCTCGCGCAGAGGGTCCGAATAAATATACAGTCCCAAATAATACAGTCCAAATAATATACAAATCCCTAATTAATTTACAAATTAACTAGGAAAGCTATAAACTGGCATGCAAGTCAGGGACTGCCTTGACTCTTCTTTAGATGATGGATGATGCATGTCTGGGCTGCCTCGCGCGGAAATCCACTAGGATGCCCCGATTAGCCTCTGTTTTACAATTATTTTTGGAAAGCGCGCTAAGCTCCGGGAGGTTGCTAATTCTTGATTTGCTGCAACAGAGAGCAGGAAAGGAGCATAGCAATGTATTTTCACAAATGTATGCATGCCTCGATCCTCGTGCCACCAATCACGCATCTCGATGCATGATGGCTGAGGAGTCGATTTGCATTACTCAATATAGAATGAATGCACATGAAAACTCAACTAAAACCTAACTCCATCATGGATAATCCGGAGTGTCGGTGACTGGGAATTGAGACACGTTCCGTCACTCGGAGTACGAAACGTACCTCGTTTCTCGTGCCCGGGCTAACTCCTATCCTGAGCACGATGCAATATGCATGACATGCATGAAATGCAACTAAGATACAACCTAGCATACACAATGCTATGAAATGGCATACACGATGCGCTAATCATACAATCTAGCATACGTAATGCTATGAAATAAAATGGCATACACAATGCACAATGGACTTACACCAACACAAGTGGACCTCAGCCACACTCACATAGGAGGCCATCAGATGAAAATGAGACACTCGAGATGCGTGCACGCATGTACGCAAACCGAGGACCGACCCTAAGGCACCAAATGCCACTCTAACAAGACATGGCAAGGCATGAAATATGATATGCAAACATGAAAATTTCAGCAGCAAAACATGACCCAAAACAGCCCCGAATCATAAACACATGGCACCCGATGCATGAAAATGGTCCCGAAATGCAAGATTAAGCACATGAAATGACTTGTAGCTACATCAAGCATGCATTATTTGATCATGACATGTGAAGACAGATTCAAGGAAGCCCCAAAAAAAGCATGTTTTCAGTTCTAAGCGAGGCCAAACAGCAAACACAAATAGGGCAAAACTAGCATGAAAAAATGGCCCTAAATATGAGATAAAGAAGCAACTCACAGCTGCTGACCCCAAACAGATTAGAGCTCTTCAACAATGTTGAAGAGGGTCCCAAAATATGATATTTTACAGTTTACAACAAACCCCAAAAACCAACACAGGTATGGCTAAGATCTCATGCAAGAAAAGGGCCAAAGATGGACAAAGAAGCAAGTAGTGGTTGCTGGCCTTAAACACAAAGGGGCCCTTCAACAATGTTGAAGAGGGGCAAAAAATAATGCACTTTACAGTTGATGGCCGGACCCAAAACAGTATGCAAGAATGCTCAAAATGCTATGCAAAATAAGGCCAAAAGGAGAGATATAACACAAAGTATATAAAAGAGACCTCAAACAGTGAAAGACCCTTAATGAAACATGAATAGGAAGTCAAAATAATGTCATTTGTAGTTCGGACCACAGCCCAAAAACAGAAGCAAAAGAGGCTAACAAATCATGCAAAAATATGGCCAAAAGAGATATATAAAGGCAAGTAGCAAATGGAAGCCACAAACAGTGATGAGCCCTTCAACAATGTTTAAGAAGAGATCAAAATAAGCAACTTTACAGTTTATGACATGCCTCAAAACAGTCTACACGTAGGCCAAAAATACTACACAAGGAATATGCATACAATAGGGATAATGAAGCAAGTGCAACAAGGAGGCCTCAAACAGTGAAAGGCCCTCAAACAAAAGTGAAAAGGAGCTCAAAATAAGCCTAACTCCAGTTAAGGTCGGAGTCCAAAACAGCAAGCAAGTATGACTTATGTATTGAACAAAATATGGACCGAAATGGGGGAAATGGAGCTTACCCTTGAAGACTTGTCTTTGGCAGCTCTTTGGCTTGAGTTGCAGCACTCCTAGGCCTTGAAGAACAACCTCCAGCTGCTGGAATGGAGGATGGAAGGGTGAGGCTTGGTGGTGGTATGAAAAGGGGTATAGGACTTGGAAGGTGTTGAGCTTGGAATAGAGAGGGAGAGAGATATAATGCCAAGGGCTTGAGGCAAAATTTTCCAACCCTAATGACAGAGCTGGAGCCTCTGTTGTAAAGGCAAAAAGGGGTGGAAAAGGGGGGGAAAAATGGAGGGAAAACCAACCAAGTTTCCCTCCAAAAAGCAGCCCCCCAGATACAGAATCTGAGGGAAAAACAGATGCATATCTGCACTGTAGATGATGTAAGGATTCTGGCCGGCCAGTTATCCAGGTTGCAGGTGGCCGGCCGGCTACTTCCCATGGCCGGCCGGCCAAGGGTCAAAAGGGTCAAGTGTGATTAATGGTCGGCCACCACAGAAAGAGAGCCTTTGATATGTGCACAACACAACCCTGTGGTTAAACACTGGAAAAAATGAACCAGGAGAGAGAACAACCCACTTTTCAAAAGGGTTCAAAAGGGTCAACAACAATTACTGGCCGGCCACCAAATATTGGTGGCCTCCCAGATGTGTACATCACAAATATAGGGTTTAGGGTTCAAGAAAATGGCCCAAGGGTGTTCAACATTGGCTCTGAAGTGAGGAAAATCGGGCGACGGAGGGCGATGAAGGGATAAAGTTGGCTGACAAAACAATTACTGGCCTTCCACCCTTCTACGGCCTTCCTACCAATGAAACAGAGGTCCCTGCCAAAAATGAACCAAAACCAATGCAAAATGAAGGTTCGGGGGCCGAAACGCGCAGTTCGGGGCCCCGAAAACGGGCTGTTAAGCACCGGGAGTGGTGTTCGACCACGAAGTCGGCTTCTCGAGCCACAGTGTCCCTCAAAAGGGAGCAAATAAGATGTACGCCAAAAATCGGAGCAAACGGAGATGGTTAAGCAGTCCCGAACCGAGGCACACGGCCAACGATTCTAAAAAATCGGAAACCGGACTCCAAACGGGCAAAAATGGCCTACGACCACGAAACGTAGCCTACGGCCACTGAGAGATGATCTACGAGACCTCTCCCTCCCTTCGCGAAGAGAAAACAGAGAAAATTGAGCCTGGTTCGCAAACTGAGGCAAAGCATGAAAGAGTCCAGAAGTCCGGAGGCAAGGCTCGCAGCCGAGACTCTGAAACTTCTAAACGAGCACGATATGCAACATCACCAAGCGCTCAATCGGTGACGTCTAAGTCTTAAGATCGGTCAAAAATGGGGTGTCTACAGCTCACTTGCGGGTAGTGCTTGACTTGCTTAGGGAGCACCGATTATATGCCAAATTTGAGAAATGTGAGTTTTGGCTAACCGAGGTTAAGTTTTTGGGGCATGTAGTGTCGAGAGAGGGGGTGACTATAGACTTCTCGAAGATAGATGTTGTGCAAGATTGGGGACAACCTAAAAATATTTTTGAGATCCGGAGTTTCTTGGGATTAGCGGGGTATTATTGACGTTTTGTAAGGGACTTCTCTAGACTAGCCGCACATTTGACTAGGTTAACTAGGAAGAGTGTCAAATTTGTGTGGAATGAAGCTTGTGAAAAGTCATTCCAAGAACTTAAGACTAGATTGACTACCGCACCGGTCTTGATAATTTCGGAAAGAGGTTTGGGTTACACTGTTTATTGTGATGCGTCTCGGGATAGGCTTGGTTGTGTCTTGATGCAAGGGGAAAAGGTTGTGGCCTATGGTTCACAACAATTGAAAACTCATGAGAAAAACTACCCCACCCATGATTTGGAATTAGCGGCGGTAATTTTTGCCTTGAAAATTTGGAGACATTACTTGTATGGTGAAAAGTTTGAAGGCTTCTCCGATCATAAGAGTCTAAAATATTTGTTTTCTCAAAAAGACTTGAATTTACGTCAACGGAGGTGGATGGAATTTATGGAGAATTATGACTTTGAGTTACACTATCATCCAGGGAAGGCGAATATGATGGCAGATGCTTTGAGTTGGAAATCCATGAATAGTTTGGAAAGTATGGCCATTCGGGAAGGGGTTATGCTAGGTGATCTCGGCTAGTTTGATTTGTACTTGGGTGAATCCGGTGAGAGTGCAACTTTGTTTACTTTGAGTGCTCAACCTACCTTGATTAGTAAGGTCATAGATGCACAACAAGGAGACCGTGAAGTAGAGTCAATCCGTGATAGAATTTTCAATAGGAAGGAAGAGAAGGGTTTGAACATTCACTCAGATCTGAGTGTACGTTATTTAGACCGTTTGTTTGTACCAGAACCTTGTAGAGATGATGTACTTCGGGAGTTTTATCATTCATGCCTTGCGGTACATCCAAAAGGCACCAAAATGTATCATGATCTTAGTCGCCAGTTTTGGTGAAGGGGTATGAAGTGGGATGTCGCTTCATTTGTATCGAAGTGCCTTACTTGTCAACAAGTGAAGGCCAAACACTAAAGATCAGCGGGTTTGCTATAACCCTTACTGATAGTTGAATTGAAATGAGAACATGTTACCATGGATTTTGTAGTTAGGCTTCCTAGAACACAGCGTGGCAATGACGTCGTTTGGGTGATTGTTGATAGGTTTACTAAGTCTACGCATTTCATTCCGATGCGCACCGGCATCTCAGTTGAGCATTTGGCAGAGTTGTACATTAGAGAGCTAGTTTGATTTCATGGAGTCCCTGTAACCAATGTGTCGGATAGAGATCCTCGTTTTATTGCCTAGTTGTGGCAAAGCCTTCAAAAGACGTTGGGAACTAGGTTGGCCTTTAGCATCTCTTACCACCCTCAAATCGATGGGCAGTCAGAGCGTACCATTCAAATTTTGGAGGACATGCTTAGAGCTTGCGTCCTTGATTTCAAGGGGTCTTGGGAGAGGCACATACCATTGATTGAGTTCACCTATAGCAATAGTTATCAAGCTAGCATTGAGATGGCACCATTTGAGGCCTTGTATGGCCGACCTTGTAGATCACTGGTTTGTTGGGCCAAGGTGGATGATACACCGTTGTTGGGTCCAAAAATTGTTAGAGAGACAACCGAGAAAGTTGCTCTCATTCGGAGCAGGCTAGCTACGGCCCAAAGCTAACAAAAGAGTTATGCTAATAAGAGGAGACGACCTTTATCTTTCGAAATTGGTGACCATGTGTTCCTTAAAATCTCATCAAGGCGGGGTTTGATGAGATTTGGTAAGAGTGGTAAATTGTCTCTGAGGTTCATTGGGCCTTTCAAGATATTGGAGAGAATTGAGGAAGTGGCATACCGGTTAGATGAGGATGCCTTTTACGAAGAGCGACTAGTTCAAATATTAGATGACTGGGAGCAAGTACTACGGGGAAAAACTATACCGTTAGTAAAGGTGTCGTGGAGATACCATGGGGTTGAGGAAGCAACGTGGGAATGGGAGGCGGAAGTCCGCTCCAAGTATCTGGATTTGTTTGAAAATGCTTAAATTGTTTTTCCTTTGTAATAATCCCTAGTGTTTGAGGGAAATTTATTGAATTGTTAGCCACATGTTGTTATGTATGTTGCTGTTTCAAGTATGAGGTTGTTGTGGGTTGTTACTACTTTTATTGGAAAACTTCATGCATATGCTTATTTTGGATAGTTATTGTTAGTGAGCTAGCCATGACGATAATGATGAATTTGGGTTGAGAATTAATATTGTAATTTGAAAATGTAATAGCGTGGCTTTGATCGCTTGAAAACCCCGTTGTTTGGGTAATTTGATCTAATTTCGGGGGACAAAATTTCCTATGGTGGAGAGGTTGTGATGACCGAGTATGTTATTCATCTCATTCCTCTTTGTTTAACCTTGGGTTTACCATTGTTATAGTGTCGGGTTTTAGTGCAAGGTTTTGATTAACCATTGGGTTATTGTTTTGAAAGCTTCTCTAAAAATTTCATTTTTATTTATTGCTATCCTGAGTTCCACGTGTTTCGGAAGGTGCGAGGTTGGGTTTGGTGTGTCTTGGGTTGAGATAAAAATTTTCCTGGCTAGAGAGCAGAGCCGCATGTGCGGGAGCCTGGGCCACACGTGCGGGAGGGGGGCCGCACGTGCGAAAAGTAGGGGATGGTCAAGTACACTACTGCAATAAATGCAGGTGCGAATGGAGGTGCACGGTAGCGGTGTCGCACGTGCAGGGGTGAGTGCCATACGTGCGAGAGGCACACTCCGCACGTGTGGGAATGGGTGCCGCACATGCAGGACTCCGCTGAGTCTGAAAATTCTTTCTTTTCCCTCTTCTTAGGCTAAGTGCATGTCACTCTATCATTATATCTCTCTCTCTAAAAACACATTTCTCTCAATTCGCTCTACATTTCTTACCAAAAACCTCACAAGATCATTGATTTCTTCAAATCCATTTGCATTTTGACCCAAGTTTCTTTATCAAAATTGGATAACTTCTCGAGGGCTTCGTTGTGTGCGGTGATGATCGGGTTTCAACACCGTTTATTTTAGGGTTTTCATCTCATTTCTTCTCCAAACTTGAGGTAAGGATTTTCTTAGAGTTATATATATGTTTTTGCAAGATTTAGTTGATTTTCGAAATTTCTTTTTGTAGCTTTGAAACTTGATTGTTGACTCAAGAATGTGAGTGATTTTGAAAGTAGGTTTACCTCTTGTTCCTTTGAGATAATTTCCTAAGAGTCTTGAATTTACTGAGTGGAAAAAGATGCTTTTGGAGAGTTTCTTTCAAATGATTTGGTTGTGTGTGTTGTTGTGGTGAGAAAAATCTAGAAATTTGGGGGTTTTTAAAAGGTGTTGAGAACACATGGTTGACATTGTCAATATATTATTTTGTGTACCAAAATGAGTAAAGGATGGAAAAATTTCTTATTTATAGATATAAATGATGAGTTTCATAAAATATGAGAATTGTTGATATTGGAAGTCGTTGTTCAAATGTTGCTATAGTCTTGAAATGACTAAATTGTTGGGATTGCATGAAATATGGAATGTGGTTATTTATTGATGGACTTAAATGAAAATGTGGTTATCTTGCGAGATAGTGTTGAAAGGAGAAATGAAAATTTGATTATTATGGAATTATTGTTTGAGATAATTGAAAGTGGAGAAATGTTATGTGGCATTCATAATTGTTGCATTGCATATCCATTTAATTGGTTATTACACATTTTGAATTGAGTTTGGAAACTTTTACATTGAGAAAAGAAAGTTTGTAAATAAATTTTTCATGGAATCACTTTGGGGTAAATACGTTGGTAAGTCCGGATAGGGGGTGTAGATGAAATTGATTAAGTTGGCCTGAGTGTCTGGGTTGAAAGATCGAAAACATGCGCGGATGAGGTACCACTTCCCTTCTGGTTAGCAACCGGTAAAGTGGGGTTTTGGTAGTGCTAGTTATGCCTACTTACAGACACCAACCTAGGATTACCTGAGTCGTATTTACCGCCCTCTTGAACTAAATTGATAAATTTTGAATTGTCGAGATTTCAAGTTATCATTGGGCATGATGGTTTCAAAAAAAGTAAATGTGATTTTCTTTCAAAAAGCATAGCATGGCATGTGCATTTGATTTTGTGAAGCTTGTATAAAATGTATATACTTTGTTAAGAATTTCTTACTGGGTTTTATGCTCACCCTATGGGATTTTGGTGTAGGCAAATATGTGGTGATTCTGCCGAGTTACGGCGTGGATGTATATGTTGAGAGCACAAGGCTCTTATTTTTTTTGTGGTATATTTTGTTAGTCAAGGGCTATAATTGTATGGGTTTGAGAGACCATTTTTGTGTAACCGGGCTTAAGCCTTGGAATTTGTAAGCCTATGAGGGTATTTATTTATTTTTGGATTGAAGGTTCTACATGCTATAGATTCATGTATTAGAAACCATTGAATGTATATTCGCAGGTGGAATTATTTTGTATGGCCCTCATGGTCTTGTAATGTAAAGGTTGGAGAATTACTTCTTTTCTTATAATGAGTGTTGGTTGGTATACTTTAATGGTGTTGTAAATTTTTGGGGGTGTTACAGACAAAATCATTACTTGTCACTAAGGCTTTCAAATCATGTATATGTTTTTGAATACTATGCAATGCAATAAAAGTAGTGGCAAAACAGGTTACTCCTGGGTGCACAATTTCAGTCCATCCTTTCCTTTTCCTCAACCAAGCTATCAACCATAGGCGATTGTAAATAAATCTTGTCACACTTGATGCTCTGAAGGCAAGCTCTTTCACATGATTCAACTTGGAAATATCACTTAACACTAAGTTCAAACAATGTGCTGCACAAGGAGACCAATTAATATTCTTGTAAGTTTGACTAACAAGCCTTTTAGCAGCAACATAATTTGCCCTATTAGCTGTCACCATGTGCACAATATTGCTTGCTCCCACACACTCAATAATTTCTTTAAACAATTTAAAAAGAAGATGAGCATCTTTTACAACATCAAAGGCATCAACATATTTAACAAAAGTGATTCCTCTAGGGCAATAGAGAAGAAAATTAATGAGAGTTCTATGTCTACCATCAGTCCAACCATCACCCACAATTGTACACCTAGTATTAGCCCAAGTATTCTTTACAGAGTCAATAAACAATTGAAGCTCTTTATTTGGGTCATTCAATAGAGGAACTTGAACTTCACAGTAGGTAGGAACTTTATATCCTGGACCAATGGTGATTACAACATCAAACACAGGCTGAAAATATATGGAATTGACAACATTCATTGGAGCACATGTATCATACAAAAATTTTGCCACAATCATATGTGCCCTATGTACAGCTTCTTTAGTTGCAAGGGCACTTTTGATAGTTGGTTGAGAGCCTGGAGTGGTCCTTGGTGCAAAAAAATTATCAATTTTTGCAGGATCCTTTCCTTTTCCTCTTTATGTCATTGTTGCCTTACTTTTATGCCTACTACCACCACCTTCATTAATTAAGATGCCCTTATTGTGTTGTGGAATTATTTCTTCAATTTCAGCATCATCCTCAAATTTGAAAACAGCTCAACCAAAGGGATTAGATTCCTCACTTCGTTTATTTTTCTCAATAATTGCTTTCAAAGCCTCTTCCATTCGATACCGAACATCACCTGGAACTTTCTTACGTGGCCCAACCTCACCAGACTTTCCTGCAAGATGTTGTTTCATTCTATTAATCCCTCTACCTTTGATAGTTTTCCCACAATACAAACATGTTAAAGTTTTCTTCCCATCGGGAGCTCGTCCCTAAGTTACCTGGTCCCATGCTGGATTAGATTTACCTCTTGTTGATGATGGGGTATTAGAGTGTACAATTGAATTATGGCCAGATGAATCCATTTCACCTAAAACAACCCTATATAATACATTTAGTAATATTTGAAATCATAAATTTATTATAAAAAATAGCATGAAATCAGAATTTTGTTATCATGTATCTAACAACTATGAAAACAAAAAACAAAAACTTGGAATTGTATAATTATATGAAAGATTATATATATATATATATATATTAATCTTTCCATTTCTCTGCAACCAAACAGTGTAACAATTACGATGATAAAGGTCAATTGTGAATTTCTGTTCTAATTTCTGTTCTTACATAATTAAATTCAAATTCACGAATCCAAATGCAACCTTCAAGAATTATTGAAATTAATATAGATGCCTAGCAAGAATAACAATGTTTAATAGAAGCAATAAAAATATAGGTGTGAGTTTAATAAACAGGGACCTTTGTTTTGGTTTGTACTATGTTGTTAAGTTGATATCAATATTTATGGAGATCTAAGAATACCAATTACTATTATCACTATTATTGAGATTGCCAGAGTCATGCTTTCCACCTAAAACACATGGAATTTCTGTTCTCATTAATTTTTTTTTTCCATCTGCAATTGTGCCCACGGTGGTGGCCTCATCATGCCCACATTGTAAAAAACTAAACTAATTACCTAGAAAATAAAATTTAATTTGCAACAAACAAAGAAGAAGAGAAAGCTCTACTCACTCACACCAAAAAAAAAATAATAAAAAATAAATAGGCTCTCTCTGATCTGATATAAAAATTAAAAAAATAATAATAAAAATTAGCGGGAAAAGAGAAAAAGCGAATAACAACAGAAGAGGAAGAGAAGGGGGAGAGAAAGAGAATACTTACCAATGAAACAAAGTAGCAGCAGAGGTCGTCGGTCGAAGTACTCACCTCACCGCCAGATTTGTGTCCTCCGTAACTTCCGTTTACCACTAGAATTCTGCAGAGAGAGAGTGAGATTTTAGGCCAAAACCAACGAGCGAAGCAACACCCTTTTGAGAGAGAGATGAGCTGAAGAAAATCTGTTGTAGCCCTAGAATTTGGGATTTTTTTAGTGTTATATATAACTTCAACAAACCCGGCCGGTTCCTCATAACCCGTCCGGGTCACTAGGTTTGCCGGTTGAACTGGCGGGCCATCCGGTTCTCTTATTTACAAATGGTTTTGAACCTCCTCCGGGTTTACAGGGTTGGCCGGACTGGAATCAGGCCCGGTTCTTAGTTCGATCGGTTCAACCAGCCGGTCCGGTCCGGTCCGGGTTTGAAAACCTTGGTTGATGCTTTGAAGGGGCAAAAATGTCATTACATACTCTTTTTTTTTTTAATCACATGGTATCTAGAAAGAGAAATTATTGGGTGGGTTGGGAACATCACTGTGGTCGTGTGCCCTTCTAATTACAAGAGTTCATTATGTGAAATTTATTTATTTATTTATTTATTTATTTTATTTTTGGGGAGGGGGGAATAATCACCAAAATACAACTTGATGGAAATTAGAGGATAGTAACATGCATCCCTGTTGTCAATTGGGACACATAATCACCAAAAGACAACTTGTTGGAAATTAGTAAGAGAATTTTTGTAGCCAAACTATAAAAAGAAAGAGAAAAAAAAAACACATAATTTTTTTTAGTAAGGGTGTGTTTGGTAACGTTTACGTTTTCAGTTTATATTTACATAAATTTTATAAATTGATTTTTGTTTATTTTTTGTTTATTTTTAGAAAAACATAAACTATAAACGCGTTTGGTAATTGACAAAATATTTAAAAAATTTAAAAATATAAAAAAGAGTGAGAAATGGCAAGTGGTGGCAAGTGGCGGCGGAAGACGGTAGTGGAAAGTGGTGACGGTGGGTGATGGCAGGTGGGTGGTGGTGGTGGTGGCAGGTGGGTGGCGGATGGCGGGTGGTGACGGGTAGGTGGCGGTGGCGGGTAGGTGGCGGTGGGTGGGTGGGTGACAGTGGCAGGTAGCGGGTGGTGGTGGTGGTGGTGGTAGCGGGTGGTGGCAGGTGGGTGGCGGATGGCGGGTGGCGGGTGGGTGGTGATGATGGGTGGGTGGTGGTGGCGGGTAGGTGGCGGCGAGTGGGTGGGTGGGTGACGGTGGCGGGTGGCAGGGGGTGGTGGTGGTGGTGGCGGTGGTAAATGGTGGTAGCAGGTGGGTGGCGGATGGCGGGTGGGTGGTGGATGGTAGCGAGTGGGTGGTGGGTGGTGATGGTGGGTGGTGGGTGGTGATGGTGGGTGGGTGGGTGACGGTAACGGGTGGTGGGTGGTAGCGAGTGGGTGGTGGCGGCAAGTGGGTGGCGGATGGCGGGTAGGTGGCGGTTGGTGGTGGTGACGGTGGCGGGTGGTAGCGAGTGGGTGGTAGTGGTGGTGGTGGTGGTAGGTGGTGGGTGGTGGTGGTGGTGGCGGGTGGGTGGTCGGTGATGGTGGTGATGGTGGCGAGTGGGTGGTGAGTGGTGGTGGCGGGCGGTGGATGGTGGTGGCGGGTGGATGGCAGGTGGGTGGTGGGTGGTGGTGGTGGTGGCGAGGGATGGGTGGTGGTGGCGAATGGGTAGCAGATGGGTGGAGGGTGGTGGCAGGTGGTGGTGGTGGGGGTGGGTGGTGGTGGCGGAAGACGGTGGTGGAAAATAGTGGCAAGTGGTGGCTAGTGTTGGGTGGTAAAAAAAAAAAAAAAACTGAAAACTCAAAACGGAAACACATTTTTAGTGTTTTCATTTTTTGACCAAATTTATAAACTGAGATCACTGATTTATAAATCAAAAATTTTATCAAAAAAGTTTTTATTTGAGTTTTTAAAATTTTTGTAAATATAAATAGAAAACTGAAAACGTAAGTGTTAGCAAACGACACCTAAGTATATACTTAAAAAATACTTACAAAAATTATTTTCCTAATCCCCTGCACAATTTGTGAACTTTAGCCAATTCTTTTTTAGTATTATATTATTTAAACAAATATTGAGAATAAAAGCACTAAAAAATGGTATATATCATCATAAAAAATTGAGTTAATGATTATTTGGGAAGGGCTAAAGTGGCTATTTAAAAGTTTTATTTATAAATATTATAGTAATTCATGTCCTATTTAAAAGTTTTTGAATCAATAAATTCTATTTAGTAAAACTGAAAATATTACCATTTTTTTTTGAATTTTTTAAAACTAAGAACATTATTAATTTTGCAAGTAATGTTCTAAATAATTGTTTTACTAACTGATCAAAAAAATAGAGCACGAGATTAAACGTTTTTGCCTTTCCAATTATTGGTGTGATTCAACTATCTAATAAAATTGAGAATATTAATAATTTTTTTTTTCAATTTTAAAACTGAGAACATTTCAATTTTTTCATTTTTGTAGTTTTTTTTTCTTCCGCAAAACAATGTTCCATCATCATACTCATTTATAGACACAAAATTTTTAATTTTGCACAAAAAAATAATTTAATTTTTTCAATTTTTTTAGATTTTTTTCTTTTTGGCACGTAATTTTTTTTTTTAGTTTAAAAGGAAATTTTGACTATTAAAAATTTAATGGGATTTGAAGATTTAAAAAATCTTAATTAAGACTTAATGGAGTATAAATTTATAAATTAAAACTTGTATGTAAATATTCTTAAAAAATTTATAAAAAATATTTATGCAACCGCATATATAACAAGATAATATTATTCTTGATTGTTTTTAATTACAAAAAATTATATGGATGTAAAAAGTAGACCATTATACAAAATCATAACGTAGAGTAATATATATAGTATATATATTTTTTGGCGTCCAAAAATGAGATACCAAAAACTTCCAATGTGAGTTAGGGGTTTGAAGAATATTTATTTATTTATTTCAGATGCATGCCCATGATCATGTTGAAGCGGTGTACCTGAGCCTGAGGATGCCCACAACTAGCAGTTCTACTGAGGCGGGGGTCTGAAGAAAATTTATTTATTTATTTCAGATGCATGCCCATGATCATGTTGAAGAGGTGTATCCGAGCCTGAGGACGGCCACAATTAGCATTTCTACTCAGCTTTTGGTTTGGGATACATTATATAAATATATATATATATATATATTATTTTTAAATTATATTATCTCTTTATTTTTTTACATATTTTTTCATAAAAAAAATTAAAAAATATAATTATTTAAATCATTTCAAATAACTCGTTATTAGATTGATTGAAGAGATATGGGATTTAGAAGTGTAAAAATGGCCCGTGGTCCGTGGACGGCCCGAAGCCTACTCGCGGAGCGGGATGGGCCTAACCCTTTTGGGTCAGGGTCCGAGCCCATCCCGAGACCTTGGGCCTAGGCTTGAGCTATCATTTTGAAGTCCAGTCAAGCCCGTGGACCCGACCCATCGGCTAGCTTAAGGCTCACTCAATACTCGGTCCGCCTGAGGCCCTGTGTATTTTTTAGTGGAAATCAATAAAATTTTGATAGAAAAAATTAAAAAAAACAAAAAAATTGTTCAGGTCCGTCCAAGCCCGAGCCCAGACTCAAGCCCATCGGTTCACCCAAGACCCAAATACCCTTAGGCCTAACTTTCTGACCTATGAGCCAGCCTGACCCTGCCTAAATTTTGGTGAAAGCCCACGAGACCTGACATGAATCAAACTGGGTCAAATTTACACCCCTAAGGTTGTTTGGGATGATCTAAATAAGTGCACTTTTTGACTTTTTATGAAATATGAGTTGGGTGGTAGAGAGGTGATGTGATTTAAATAAGATGATATAACTTAAATAAGATAGTGACTTTTTGAGATTTTAATTTTTTTGTGTTATGCCAAACTTAACCTTAGTAAAATTGGAAACTCTCTATAGACAATTTATACACGCAATACTAAAAAATTAATATGGTAACCAGGGGCGGAGGCAGCATGTGACCAGGGGGTCACGTGCCCCTTGGATTTTGGAATTTTTTTTTTTTTTGCAAACATAAAAAAAAAATTTAAATAAAAAATTACAAAAATATTATTAGAGTGAAATGTCAATAACATTTTAAAAATTATGAAAACAATAATGGTTGTTTTGATTGAAAATGAAGAGACTATTATAAATAAATTATATTAGCTATGAAATTTTTTGAATGTAACAACGATATCATTATTAGTGATATGCAAGTATAAGTAATCTCACTATAAAGATATGAAATTTATTAGATTGTTAGTTACATTTGACATGTGAGGTTCATTTTTTATACATTTATTTACCATTAGTGGGTGATATTACATACTAATAATGACATGGTATTACCATTATATTGAATTTTTAATCAAATTTTGTATCAAAAAATAGTTTATCATTATATAATTTATTTTAAGACTTACATCCATATTTTTTTTTAGTATTGTCCATAATACACTAGTTATAAATAATATTTTTTTTTATGCTTCCTGAAATCAATCGTAAAAAATTTACGTAAAATATTTTTTGTAAAAATTATTACAATTAATAAGTGCCCCCTCTAAATTAAATTTCTGGTTCCTCCACTGATGATAATATCACCTTTTAAATGAAAAATTATTTTATATGTGTACACAAATTTTAGAATGGTATGACAGTGACGTTCCAGCAAATTATGTTGATAATAAACTCATTATATTGTTAAAGAAAAATCTTAGATATCATAAATATTTTATGTCTTGTGCACTCAATACCATGTGAGTTTTATAAATTTCACATTTATGTGATATTTGATAGAATATTTAATAAAATATTTAAAATTTTTAACAATACTCATTGTTAATTGATAATTGAAATAATCTCAATTACATTGTTATAAAGAAAGATTTTTATTACAATCATGCTTTTGTAACTCGAAATTCATTGTCTCGAATTGCTAAAATATCCAAATGACGTCTTTTTAGCATATTATTTATTATTTTTTTTTTTTTCCCTTCCATCTCTCGTTTCTCTCTCAAACGTTGAGAACCAAACCCAAACAAACGGAGAGGCGAGGCGACTGTGAGAGAAATAGAGGAAGAGGAACAAAGGAGGAGGAGGAGGAGGAATAGGTGATGCCGGAGATGGCTTTGCTAGCCGAATGGGAAGCCGCAATCTGGCCATATCGGAGACAGAGAAGGAGAATGGGTTTGATTTTTCTGAAAAAATCACATCTCAGATTAGCTAAAAAAAATGCTACTACTTTGGTCTTATTTTTGCTCAAATTGCTACTGTTGTGGTGTTGTTTTACTGCTGTTTTCGTGTTGAAATTGCTGCTGTTTTTCTTTTTTTATTTTACTTATTATCATTACTGTTTTGCTGTTATTTTGTGCTGAAATTGTTATTGTTATTATTATTATTATTATTTGCTGAATTTGCTGCTGATTTGCTATGCAAATCTTGAAGGAGATGAGAGAGAGGGAGATGAATAGAGGAAGTGACAAAGGGAGATGGATAGAGTGAAGGAGATGACAGAGGGAGTGAGCTAGATAAAGAAAAAGAAAAGGAGATTCCGGCCATTCGAGTCACAGACAATTCGAGCTACCAACAAAACTTTTTTTATTATATCACAAATAATTAGTATTAAAATTCATCATTATTTTAAATTAAAAAAAAAATCATTACAAACTCTTGTGATGTAAATGAAAATAAACAAAATCGCAAATAACATTCAACCGAAGCATAAGAAAGAAAAACCCAGATAACAATTCTGAAATTTGGATAAATATTACATATATATACATCTGCACATAAATAAACCGGAGAATAACAAAGATCTTATAAAGCAATATCAGAGACCCATACTTTCATATTTGTTATCTTTTTCTAATAAAAAAAAAGATACAATTTGTTTAGAACCAGATCTATAATATATATATATATATATATATAGAGAGAGAGAGAGAGAGAGAGAGAGAGAGAGAGAGAGTGAATTAATTGAGGTCCCAACAGCTCAAGAACATGACAGTCCGGAAAGACTCCTCGGCCTGCTTTAGCTTATCACTTTTGGCTGCGGCCTTGATAGTAGTAGCAGTATTCGAATCAAGAGCACCAGTGAACCCCCTTGCTTGCTTTGAAGAAGATGAATAGTCTTTGATGGATTTGAATATAGAGTCACACTTGGAGCCCTGGTCCTTCATTCCCTGAATCACCCTCATCCGCACCTGATAAAACACCGCCCTAATCATATATATGTATCATGTATGTCTTGCAATGTTGCAGTTTTTTTATAGGGATTTAGACTTAGGGGTGATGATCCCTATATATATATGTAGAGAGAGAGAGAGAGAGAGAGAGAGAGAGAATGTTGATTTGTTTGATGGGTTATTGAAAAACCGGTGATAGTTTAGGGAGGTATGAAGGGAAACAACCGGCTACGATGGAGATGACCGGCGGGAAAACTTGGGGCTGTTGGACTTCTTGTGTCTGTCTTTGTGGGCGACTGACAAGTGTAGGTTGCATTTGGCCATGGAGGATTTGGATAAGGGCAAATGTAATGTTTACGTAAGACTTTTTTGGAAGCTTTTATCTTCCTATCCTTCCACGTAGCTGAGATTGAACCCAGATATTTAACCCTCAAAATAGAAACCACGAGGGCCTTGTTTTGCAAATATGGGATTAGATCAAATTTTTTACTTGAATTTTACACCTTCCTTTCATAATTTTCTAGATTTGATTTGGTTGTGTTTATCGTGTGAATATATAAATATCAAAGACATAATTATTAAATACAACTGTACATTGTCTACTTAGTAATTAATCACAATGCAAAAAATTTAACAAGTGATATATTGAAATTCTATTTCATAAAATTAAGTATTAAATTTTGATTGTTGAAATTTTAAAATTAAAAAATTATTTGATAAAATTTAAATGTTGAATTAAAACAAAGTATTTGATATCTATGTAATTGAATTTGAAAATTATTATTTTCAAATTGTATCTTTTAATTTTTATATTGCGATAGTAAGTTGGTGGTCGCGGAGGAGGATGTAGCACTAGATATGGCACTAATGACAGTGGTGGTAAAGATAGAAATATAGTGGCTGTGATATCAACGGAAGGGAAATGTCTCGGAAATAAAAAAAAGAGATGGCGACAATGGTATAATAATGGTGGTTATTGTAGTGGTAGTTATGGCAATGGATAATGATTGTGGAGGTGAAGAGTTGTAGTAGTTGTTATAGTGGTGGTAGTCAGGGATGGTTGTGATGTCCCGGGTCTTGGACTTGAATAATATTGTGTAGTAGGATAGTATGTTTTTCTTTTGGTGTTTTGTTTCTTGTATCGGGTCGTTGAGATTCCCTTTTTACTCCTACTTAACCTCTTTAGACTTTTCTAGGTTGAAAATTTTGAATTTTTAGTTTTTTAAATTGTTTCAACATGCAAAATCAAACTCAGAATTTCTAAACAAAATCGCTCGTGCGTAATTGGGAACTGACCGAGCGAATCTTCACAGAGTCTTTTGGGTTTTCTGGGTAGAAAATTGCTCGAGCGAATTTTGGTGAAATTTTCTAAGCAGCTCTGGAGCAATCTGCCCGTGAAGCAAAAAATTCTGCTCGTGTGGAATTGAAACCGCTCGTGCTTATTTCAACGCGTCTGTCTTGAAATTCGTGCTCTTTTCCTCAAATCTGATGCCAAAAATGAGATATACTCAGATTTTCACATTTCTCTCTCTCTCTCTCTCTATATATATATATATATATATTTATCTTTTCTCTCCATTCTCTCTACAAACACACCCAAATTTAAATTATCTCTAAGACTTAGCTCAAATCTTTAAGAGTTTGAGGGGGGCTTCTTACACCAAATCAAAGAGGGTGACGAGAGCTACGTTTATAGCCAATTGGATCGTGTTTTCGTCAATTTTAAGTTCTAGGGTTTTCTTCCTCTCCATCTCCCAAGCTTAAGGTATAGATAATCTTTGAGTTATATATATTTTTACGGGCAAATTACCTATACCTCCATTGAGATTTAGCTAAATTACAGATTTTCCCATGAGATTTCAGAAATTACATCCTGTCCCTTGAGGTTTATATTCGCATAACAATTTAACCCCTACCATTAACTAAACGTTAAGAATGGTTAGCTGACATCACCAAAATATAAATTGATGGACGATATTACCCCTATTGAAATCCCTTTGTTAAATCAACAAAATTTACAAAAGAATTATGTCAGATGGGAAAAAAAATTAAGTTTTTGGAACCATGTTTGATTTGTTGTTTAGAAAATGCCCCTATTGAAATCCCTTTGTCCCTAGAATTTTTAAAAAATGATAAAAAGTAATTTAGTAAAAATATTTATATGAAAAAATATATTTAATTTGTAAAAATTATTTCTAACCACTCAAAAGATAAAATTATATAAAAATAATAATTATTTTTTATTTTTTATTTCTTAACCAAATTAATTTTTTTTAAAAAAAAATTTAAAGTAAATTTCTAAAAATCAAACCAAACATATTCTAAGAATTTTTTGAGACCCATTTTTTTGATCTCTATTAGCGAAAAATTTGTTGCAAAAGACATTTAGGGATTAATTTTTATCGTTGCGAGGATAGTCGTTAAAATGTCGTCCTGAAAAGTAAAAAAATAAGGCTTTTAGCGATAAAATTTTAAAATTGTCAATAATAAATAAATTTTTAGGGACAAAATAATTTGGTTTGAAAATGGTTTATTTTTTTAGACAAAAAAATTGATACCAAAAAGATAAAATTAATCACTAATGTTCAATTTTTGTTGCTAAAAATATAATAATGACATTTTTCGTAACAAAAATATTTAGTCGCTTAAAAATAATTTTATCCCTAAATTTTGGTCACTTAAATCTTAATTTTTTGTAGTGTGATAAGTGTTTTTCCATTTTAATTTTCCATTTCTTAACTTATTTAAAAATGATAATTTAGCCAAACCTCAATGGGAACCTGTAATTTAGCTAAACCTCAGGGGGGAATCTGTAATTTAGCTAAAGCTTAATAGGGTGTAGGTAATTTGCCCTTATTTGTTAAAAAGACATTTTAGTCAATTTATGATATTCGTTAACAACGTTAATTGCGATAGAGCGGGATGTAATTTTTGAAATCTCAAGAGGAAATCTGTAATTTCGTTAAACCTCATGAGAGGTATAGGTAATTTTTCCTATTTTTACAAGATTATGCTTGTTTGAAGTATTTATCACATGTTGAGTTATGATTTTGGATTGTTGAACCTTAGATGATGTTAGAAAACGATTTTATCTATTTTTCCAAAACTTTTGAGAATATGAGTTATGTCTTAAGGTGTGAGCGTTATTTTGAAAAAATCTTTTCAAAAAAATGGAACAAAAACCTTATTTTGGTGGAAACCCTAAAATTTGGAATTTTGAGAAAAAGTTGAAGTATTGTGAAATTTATAATTAGTAAATTATTATGTGAAGAAATAATAGAGACATTTCTCTGGTTGTATCGAATGAGAGAATTTCATAATGGAAATGACAATAGTTGGTTTTAAAACTTATCGTTGATTTGTCTTGAAAAATCGAGTTTAGAAACTGATGTTTAACATGTGGAAAATACATAAATGTTGAGATTGTTATATTGTCTCTTGGATATGTATATTATGATGTTATATTGATAAAAAGAAGTGGAATTTGATCACAATGAAGGATTGTATGGATGAATTGAGAAATTGAGAAATTACAAGGCATTGATATAGAAATATATTGCATTGACACTTGATTTCATTATCATCCCCTTTCGAATTGGCATTGTTGAGATTATTAAATGGAACCTTATTATTCCATTGGACATTTACATCGCCATTCTATTTGTCATTGATGCAATTGATTTTGAATGTTGCATTGGAAAAGTATTGTTTTTGAGAAAGAAAATTGTTTTGTGAAATAAGATCATATTGATTTATTTTTGGGGTAAATACATTGGTAAGTCCAAATAGGGGGTGTAGTTAATATTGGTTAAGTTAGCCTGAGAGTCTATGGTGAAAGACCGAAAACACGCGCGGAGGAGGTACCGAAAACACGCTTTCCGGTTAGCAACGAGTAAAGTAGGGATTGATAGTGCTTGTTATGCATACTTGCAAACACCAACCTAGAGATTACTTGAGTCGTATTTACTACCTCTTTGAACTACATTGAAATTATTGAAATGTTAAATTCTCAATATAACATTGTGCATAAAAGTTTCAAAAGATAGAAATATATGTTTGTGACATGGCATGACATATGCATTCATCCCAAGAGATTGTATAAAATGAATATACTTTGTTAAGATTTTCCTATTGGGCTTTATGCTCACCCTATGAGATCTTGTGTAGGAAAGAATGTAGTAATCTCGCCGAGTTAAAGGAGTGGAATATGTTTTGAGAGCACAAGATTCTTTTCTTTTGTTGTAATTATTTTTCACATATAGCAATTCTGGTTTTAGACCAGACCCATGTGATATTCTGGATTTGGGTTTCTTGGTTTTGTATGGTTGTTCTCGTCTTATTCCTCTTTTCCCTCATTGAGTTTGGCTATCGGGAAATGTTGGTTGTATATGGGACAGGTTGGTACATTATTTTTCAAAAACCTTATTGCCTAGAATTTTGCGCTTACGCTCGAGCGTCACTTCTTATACTCGAGCGGAATTTGTGAACTCTCAGTACTTTTGCAGGGCTGCAAAACTATTGGGAGAGTGTATTGTACGCTCGAGCGGTGTTTCCTACACTTGAGCGGCCATTCTTGCACTCGAACGATGGTCTTTTATCTATAAAACTATTGGGAGTGTATATTCTATGCTCAAGTGTCACTTCTTGCGCTCGAGCGATGATGGCCTTTTTCATTGTGTCTTGATGCTCGAGCGTCACTTCTTATGCTCGAGTCGTAATCATTTTTGTATCCGGACGCTCGAGTGTCATTTCTTGCGCTCGAGCGAATTGTGCATATATCAGTCTGTAAAAATCACTTTTTATATCACTTTTTCATATCTCTCTCTCTCTAAACATTCTAAAAAACCCTAAGTTAAGACACACTCTCTCTAAAACTCACTCTCTATCTACAAATACACCAAGATCTACACATTTCTCCACCCTACTCCCTTTGTTAAAATGGTAGAGCTTACCTAGAGCTTCATTTTCATCCGAATATAGTTGGGTTTTGGCTTCATTTGAGTTTCATCCGTGCTTTTCTCGTCTTCTAGATTTGAGGTAGGGATTCTTTACACTCTTTTATGATTTTTAACTTAGCTATTTGTTTTTCATAAACAATATTTTCTTTTGGGAGGATTTTGAACAAACTTAGGGTTTTGGTTTTAAATTAAAAGAGGGGTTTTCAAATGGTTGTATGGAAAATGGTTGTGGGAATAGAGATGAGGTTGAGTTGTGAACAAATCGTTGATTTTGACCCTTGGACTGGATTTTGGAAGAAATAGGGTTTTGCCTTAAATGTCCTAAATATTTGTTTTGTATAAATAAATTAAATTGATGATGGAAATGTGAAATTGGATGGATATTAATATGGATGGCGGAGTTGGATATGTATTACCGCTCACATCTTAAATTTTGAAAAGTTTATCTATGTTGGAAATTTTATATTTGTTTAGAAATATCCGTTTTAGTTTATTAGTGGAGGATAATTGTGATTGCTATAGAAATTGCATGAGGATTAAATTTTGAAAAGTTTATCTGTATTGGAGATTTTATATTTGTTTAGAAATATCCATTTTGGTCTATCAGTGGAAGATAGCTATGATTACTGTAGAAATTGCATGAGGATTTGGTGAATTAAAACTAATTTCTCATCCGTATGCATTGAATGTTGTTGCTCATTTAACACATTGCAAATGTATGTGATTTTGTGAAAAAGGGGTGAAAGTTAGAAAGAAATGTGTATCACTAATCTAAGTTAGCCTATGTGTCCAGGGTAAAAGTCCAGAAAAATGCGCGTATACATGGGTGCCGATTCCCGTGGATGAAGTATCCGTAAAATGGCAATAGTGGTGTTTGTATAGACTACGTTTACACAGATGCCGTTTGACGGTTTCCCGCGGATAAAATATACGTGAAAGGTTTTACCGATTTGAGAATTCCCCTTTGTTTCAAATGGTAAAGGATATGATTTGAGAATTGTGATATGAATTGAGCATGGCATGATTTTAAGAGAGAAATGTAAACCGTTTTGACATGAGCGTTGCATATGCATTTCATCCTTATATCGTTGTTAGGATTCATATATTGTGTTGGATTATTTCAACTGGGTTTTGGCTCACCCTATATGGGAAAACCATTTTCAGGTGTTGGTGAGATACTTCCACCAAGGACTTAGCTTAGGAGGATTGTGGAGCTGAAGACTCAGTTTTGTTATTTTTTATTTAATGTTTGTACAAACCTAGGGCTTTATATGTATTGAGCTTAAGACTAACTTTAGATGTGAACAAGCATTGTCTTGGAAAGTTGTAGCCTCCAGGGTATTTCTATTATCTGTTTAACTTATAGTTCTTATTTTGTTATTGACACATGCTATAGATTCTGGGTTAGGACTTATAAATTTATATTCGCATGTGCCACCTTTTTTGTACAACTGAATTTCATGAAATGGAAAGATATCGTATTATGATTTATGTTGTTATTTAATTATCGTTACGGTTGGTTTATTATAATTATTTTGGGGCATTACAACTTGGTATCAGAGCGTATCGGGTTTGAATATTTTGGGTAGTGGGAAGTGGTTATTACCACAATGGGTTTATCTCATTTGATAGTATAGCGATCCCGGGTTTACCCTTGTTGTACAGTGATCCGGACATGTGTCCGTGGATGTTGGTAGTTGATTATTATCGTGTTTACATTCCTTTTTCTTCATATTTGAGTTATAGGATGTGTTAGGCAGGTTTGTTACAGGTTGGTTGTGTTCGGGAGCCTAGTGTTGCTGCCCAGAATTTTGGACCTTCGCTCGAGCGAGGAGTTGGTAGCTCGAGCGAGAGTGGGGTTCGAGTATGGTGGGTCGAGCCAGAGTGGCTCGCTCGAGCAAGCGGTTACACCTGGTTCTGGACCTGAGAGTTGCATTTCTTGGCTCGAGCGAGCTTCCTTCGCTCGAGCGGTCTGGGTTTTTCTTCGCTCGATCGAGAACTTCTTGGCTCAAGCGAGAGTTTTCTGTGTCTGGTCGCTCGAGCGAGCGTGTTTTATATCAGCGGACAGCAGCGTCTAAAACATCACTTTTTCACTTTCTTTTTGATCCAAAACCCTTAATCCGACACTCTCTCTCCCTAAACTTGCACTCTCTCTAAGATTTGATCTCCCTAGGGTGTGAATCTAGCCTAGGGCCTTTGTTAAAAAGATAGAGGGTGTTGAGAGCTTCGATTTAATCTAAAAAAGTTTAGATTTGGAGCACGTTGATCTTCGAGTCTTCATCTCCTTTTTGGCTAAAACTTCAAGGTAGGGATATCCTACTCCTCTCTATGGATTTTGTCTTTAAATTTTGGTATTTTGAGATGTTGGGCTTGGTTTGGTAATTTTGTGAAAGTTTGGGGCTTTTGTGTAATTTTACAAAAGTTGGGGTTTTATTCATAATAAACCTAGATGCATGTTTGGCATAGAAAAATGGAATGATTGTTGAATCATTGATGAAAATGGGACCTAAGGGTTGAAATGGTAATTATGGATAACAACCTAATTACATTGTTTAATTAATTGAGATAATTAATGGTGAGAAATGAGGAAATGAAATGTTGATTGAATATCCATTTGTGCATTTATTTTCTGTTTAGAAATAACTGCTTTGGGCTATCGGTGGAGGATAGTCGTGATTGTTGTAGACAATGCATGATGATTAGGCAAACTGAAACTAATCAATGAAATGTGTCATGGAACTTGACGGTTGATAGAATACATTAACTGTATGTATTGGGTGATTGTATATAGAACCAATGTGTTTATATACGTTTTGTGTAGAGGAGGAGATAGGGGATGTACTCCGCGGTTTAGGGGAAGATAGGGAATGTACCTCTAAACCGGTTAGTGTTGGGAGAAAATAGGGGATGAACTCCGTAGATACAGCTCATATGCTTGTCTAGAAGTGAAGATAGAACTTATATGCTTATCTTTGTGATATGTGGATATAGCTCATATGCTTATCTGTGGATATTGTGGATATACATATCTGTTGTAGAATGTGGATATAGCTTATTTGCTTATCTGAGAATGTGGATATTGTTGTTATACATATCTGTTAAGAATGTGGTTAGTGCTTATATGCCTATCTGTTGAAAAAGGGAAAAAGAAAGGTAACTTTGACTCATAAGTTGTATGACATAAATGTGTAATTTATGTGAATGTATCAGTGTTGACCATCTATCAATTGCTAATATTTTAGTCATTGTTCATGGTTGGTTTAGTGTATTTCTATTGGGCTGTGGCTCACCCTATATGGGAATATCATTTTCAGGTGCAGGTAGCATGCCACCTCCAAGGACATAGCTGGGTGGCTAGAGGCGGACATACTTTTGTCGCTTAACTTTTGATGTATTACATGTAACTTCAAGCCTAGGGCTTAATGTGTAAACGAGTTAGTACTCTTTTGTTGTAACCAAGTATTAACTTGGAAAGCTGTAAGCCCGTAGGGCATTTTGTTATGATGTTAACATGTAATACTTATGTAATGGAACTCTAAGGAATAAAGGAATGTGGTTAGTTTATATGTAAATGCATGTCTTATCTGATGGGTTTATTGTTATTATTTTGAGGGCGTTACAGATAGAGATATTATTATTGTTACATAGGAAGGCAACCCAAGAGGGGGGTGAATTGGGTAATAAAAAATTATGACCAGAAAATAAATTTCAAATGACTAGTTTAGTAAATGTAGCAGATAATCAGTAAAAACACAGAAAATAAAAGAAAAACAGAAGAGGAGCTCAAATACAAGGATGTATAATGGTTCGGCTCACCGGCCTACGTCCATTTCTCAAGATACTTTATTGAGAATTTCTTCACTATGAATCAATGCACTACTGAGCTTCACCTAGCTTATAGATTTTTACAAAGGACTTACTTCAATCTGTTGAGGACCTCTCAACTAAGATGCCTCACTTTAAAAGTGTTTCACTTAGAAAATAGGAATAGGAATAAGAAGTACAACTGTCCTCTTTTACAGATTTTCTCTCTCAAAAGATGAATATGAAAATGTAAGCACAGAGGTAATTTAAGACTCACTCAGATATGAAAATGGAAGTACAGTGAAGTATAATAAAAGCTCTTGAATGCTCTGGTGTTCTTGTGTTTAAGAGTTGTTGTCAACCGAACAAGAAGAGCTTCTTCTTTATAGCATTAATGGCTTCTAGCTATTGGAGAAAGGTAAAGATAAAACTTCTAGCCGTTGGAGCAAATCATAGAATATATCTTCCAGCTGTGTTTGATCAGTGTATGGTGTATACAAACTGTAGACAAGTCTTGGGAAAAGAAGGTACATTAAATGCACAAGCTTTTCATTAAATGCTCACCTTCATAAGTCAACTCTTGGTAGAAGTTATAGTGACAGAAAATTTGCTCAGGGATCAGAAATGCTGTCATATTCTACACATAGATCAGAAAGTGGTTGAGAAAACAGCTGTGTTAGTCTACATCTGATTTGACAGGTGTTTTTTTTTTTTTAAACCCAGATTTACTGGTGTCGACTCCTGCAGATCGGGTGTCAACCCTGTGCTCTCTTTTCTTCTCTGAGTTGAATTCCAGGTGTTCATGGTGTCGACCCTTATCATTCTTGGTGTTGACCCTTGCTGTTGGATTGTGTTTTGAAATTTAGCATCGACCCTTATTATTCTTGGTGTCGCCCCTTGCTGCTGAATTGTGTTCTGAAATTTAGTATCGATCTTTGTTCTTGGTGTCGACCCTTGCAGCTAGAACACTTAAGCATTTTGAGCTTTACTTTGGTGTCGACCCTTGGACTTGTTTTAAGCGTAAATAGCGTTGTGCACATATGTGCTAATTTTATGTTTTAAGGGGCTAAAAACTATTGGAAAACAACACTATAAAAGCATATATCTTTTAGAAATGATGAAGAACAATTGTAAAAATCATTTTGAAAACTTTGAAAAATGAAATGAGTTCAAAATATTGTCGACAATCAAAATCAATAAGAATTTAAATTCGAATAACCTTGGGGCTAACAAGTATGTATGGTATGCTATGTGATAACATACTTATGTGATTGTATGGGTATGGAATTTAATTTCTAAGATATTGATTAGGTCTACAGGTTTCTAGAAGTCCTGTTAGAAGAGCATTTGATCACTGCTGTTTCTAATTGGAACTTTGGCAAAGTCACGGGACGGTCATTATCTAGAAAGAGAATTCATATGTGCTTATATGACTACGTGTTTATGTGGAGCGAATTACTGTTGTCCACCATATTAGGACGCGAATGAATTAGCTTCGACATATTTTGTAAATGTGCTAATCTCTTTTGTTATCCTCATTAGGATGTTAGAACTTTGTCGTGGTGGTAGGTGTAGAAGGCATGAGGTGCCTCTATCAAATGAAATTCTGGCACAAGAAGAAGAAGTTGATCAGGCCAATATGGTTGAACCAGTTGGTTAGCAAGCTATAGGCCCCTTAGCCCACGAAATGGCCGAAGCATTGCGGGAACCTGTGGACATTCTCAGAGCTGAGAATCAAGTCCAGGCCCAAGTAGTTGAGGCAAGCCCGTTATTCTTGAAGTGAGAGTTTTTCGGGTCAAATCCATATGAGTTTTTGGGTGATCCAAAGGAGCTACCAAAGGCGGATGAGTGGCTAGAATAGATAATAAAGACGTTTGAGATGCTTGGCAGCGAGAACAACGGACTGAGAGTGAGCCTGGTATCCTTCCAGCTAAAGGGAGATGCGGGTCAATGGTGGAAGTATGTGTATGGGTGCATTGGAGTGACGTGGGAGGCCTTTGTCAACGCTTTCTAGGACAAGTTCTTACCTCTCACTATTAGGGAGAAGTTGAGGGACCATTTTTCTCAGCTCAAGCAGTTGAGCACACCGATGGTCGAGTTTGAGGCCACATTTACTAGTTTGTCGAGGTTTGCACCGGAACTCGTGGCGACTAAGAAACGCTGTTGTTTAGAGTTTGAGAAGAAATCGAGGATCGAGCTCATGTTCAAAGTGGTTGGGTCAATGATTAGAGATTATGGATGCCTTGTGGAGGTGGCGGCTCATCTTGAGACTATGATGCAGATAGAGGAGGAGCGGATGAGGGACTTTAGGAGGAGTCAAGAGGTTCAGGGGGACAGTAAGAAGCAGAAGGGTTCTAACCTACAGCAGTCCTATGGTGCTCCATCAAGGTCCACTTTTTCAGTCCCGAGCTCGATTTCTAGAAGAGGTGGTTAGGGAGATTTCACTTGTTTCAAGTGCGGTCAGTTGGGCCATAAGTCTCCAGCTTGCCCGCAGAGGGGAGGTGGGCAGCGATCTACGTAGTCTATGGCTTATTCTCAGAGCCAGAGCCAAGAGAGAGGGCATCCGCTCACTTGTTATCAGTGTGGGCAGGTAGGGTATATGAAGAGGTTTTTCTTACAGTTTGGTGGCACACCCGGTGTGTCTAGTTCGAGGCAGACACAGAGCCACTAGCCTACACAGTCAGCACGGGCCTCGAGGGCCAATCAGGGAGCCTTTTCGGCTTAATCAGTGCATTAGGCTTATGCTCAGAGGGATAAGCAAGTTGAGTAGAGACCTTCAGGGTGTGTGTATGTTGTTACTGTGCCAGACCTAGTACCAGCGCCTTCGGTAGCGAGAGGTATTTTCTTGTTATGCAATTCCATTGCTAATGTGTTGATTGATATGGGTGCATCTTATTCATTTATCTTGTCTACATTTGCATTGGCTTTGGGGTTAGAGTTGGCTCGGTCAGCATCTCCTCTCAGTGTAGAGTCACCTATTGGTGGTGAGATTGTTTTGGAGTAGGGGTGTCGGGGTTGTGACATAGACGTTTTCGGTCGCCGACTTCCATTTGCATTTGTATTGATTGACATGTCTAGTTTTGATGCTATTTTGGGTATGGACTGGTTGTCATTATTTCGGGCTGTCATAGATTGTTACCGTCAAAGGGTTACTGTATGTACCTTGAGCGGGTGATTGCTTTTATTTCTTGGGGCACCGAGTCGATAGAGTGTTACCACCGGTGTGTAATCCGCATGGCCGGAGTGAACTTAGTTGTCTTCTTGCCAACTTCTTGGGTAATGAGTGTGATGAAGTCCGAGTCAAATTGCCAATGGTAGTTTGTGAATACCTAAACATTTTTCCTAAGGATCTCACAAGTTTACCACCTCACTGTGAGATTGAGTTCTTAATTGATTTAGTGCTTGGTATGACACTCATTGCTATGGTACCATATAGATTTGCACTTGCCGAGTTGAGTGAGTTGAAGATTCAACTCCAAAAGCTACTAGATAAAGGTTTTATCTGCCCTAGTACCTTACTTTGGAGAGCATTGGCTCTTTTTGTCAAAAAGAAAGATGGTGCGTTGTGACTTTGTATTGATTACCGGAAGTTGAACCGGGTAACTATTAAGAACAAGTACCCAATGCCTCGTATAAATGATTTGTTTGATTAGTTGAAGGGGTATTGTTACTTTTCTAAGATAGACCTAAGATCGGGTTATCACCAATTGAAGGTAAAAGAGGAGGATATCTAGAAAACGGCATTCCATACGCGGTATGGCCATTATGAATTCCTAGTGATGCCTTTTGGGCTGACCAATGCACCAGCTGTGTTTATGGATTTGATAAATCAGATTTTTCATGAGTTCCTAGACCGTTTTGTAGTCATCTTTGTGGATGGCATCTTGATTTACTCACCCTCTGAGGAGAAGCACGAGGGACACTTGCGAGTGGTGCTTGAGTTGCTTAGAGCCTACAAACTATATGCAAAGTTTGGGAAATGTAAATTCTGGTTGAGAAAGGTTAAGTTCTTAGGCCATGTGGTATCCGAGAAATAGGTGACTGTAGATTTATTCAACATAGAGGTAGTGCAAGATTGGGAACAACCTAAGAATACTTTTGAAATTCATAGTTTATTGGGGTTGGCCGTGTATTATCGTCGGTTTGTGAAAGATTTCTCTACATTAACTTTACCGTTAACTAGACTGACGAGGAAAGAAATTAAGTTCGTGTGGAGCGAGACTTGTGAAAAGTCTTTTTAAGAGCTTAAGGTTAGACTTACCACTGCTTCAGTATTAATTATTCCGAAGAGGGGTTTGGGCAATTTGGTATATTGTGATGCTTCACAGGAAGGTTTGGGTTGTGTATTGATGCAAGAGGGAAAGGTAGTAGCTTATAGCTCGTGGTAGTTGAAAACACGAGAGGAATTACCCTACGCATGACCTAGAGTTAATGGCGGTGATCTTTTCCTTGAAGATTTGGAGGCATTATTTGTATGGTGAGAAGTCTGAGGTATTTTCTAATCATAAAAGTCTGAAATATCTGTTTACACAGAAAGACTTGAATTTGAGGCAAAAGATGTGGATGAAGTTTATAGAAGATTATGATTGTAACACCCCAAATTTCTAGCCCAAATGATAAGACAACAATCATGGCTCTTTCAAGAAAACCGAATATAAATCTCCAAACTTACATTACATGATACAATAGTTCTTCATGCAACAATACATTAATCCAACAACAAGTAAATAAACAAATAAATACCCCCAAGGGTTTACAAGTTTCCAAGGCTTGAGCCTGGTTACACAACGGTTATTCAAACCCACACAAACACAGCCCTTGGCTTACACACAGAGTCACAGCAAAATGAGAGCATTGTACTCCCAACACACATACTTCCATGCCCCTAGTTGAGTGGGATCACCATATCTTTTTCTACATAAAAATCTCGTAGGGTGAGCATGAAGCTCAGTAGAAAATTCTTAACAAAGTATAAACATTTCACACAAGTCTCAAGAGATGAAATGCATATGTCATGCTTTGCCCTTTTTGAAGATAAATCATATTTTCATCTTTTGAAAACCATCATGCTGAATGATATCATGCAATTTCAATTGTTCAAAACTTAACAATTTATTTCAAGGGCGGTAAATACGACTTTGGTAATCCCTAGGTAGGTGTCTGCAAGTAGACTATACAAGTACAACCAAATTATCATTTTTACCGGTATTAACCGGAAGGCTTGACACCTATCCATACGGGTTTTCAGTCTTTCACCCCGAATTCTTAGGCCAACTTATTTAATATCATCTACACCACCTATCAAGACTTACCAATGTATTTACTCGAAAACCATTCCATGAAAAGTTGTTTCTCAACATTCTTTTTTCAATGCAAGTTTTCAAATCAACTTTCAAAATTTAATGTAATCAAATGAATTGATATGCCAATTTCACAAGATGAATATAAATACTTTTATTCCAATTCATCATCTAAGAAATAACACAATTCCCTCTTCTCAAGTATCCTCGACAATTAGTTAATTCAAGATTATTTCAACGTTTTGAACAATAATTTTCAAAATGAACAACAATTTTCATATTTCCCGAAATTCATCATTTATATAAATACAAATAAGAAATTTTTCCAAACATCCATTTATTTTGACACACAAAATAAATATAACAATATCATTCGTGGATTTTCAGTCTCCTTTAAAAAAAATCCCCAAATTCTAGGTTTTCTCACCAAAACTATACAACTCAAATCATTTGAAAGAAAACTTTCCAAAATCATCTTTTCTTCAATCAACGAAGATTAAAACCCATAAGATCATTTTAAAAGAAAAAGAAACAAACCCACTTTCAAAATCGCTCAACTTCTTGAATTAACAATCAATTTTCAAAGCTATCGAAAGATGATTTTGAAAATCATATAGATCTTGCAAAAGTATATATATAACTCTAAAAAAATCTCTACCTCAAGTTTTAAAGAAGAAATGAGATGAAACCCCCAAAATCGACGGTGTTTAAACTCGATCTTCACCGCACATAACAAAGCCCTCGAGAAGTTAACCAACTTTGATGAAGAACCTATGGTAGAACTCTAATGGATCTTGAGAAATCAAGGTTTTGACCCAATCTGGCGTAGGGAAATATAGAGAGAAGGGAGAAGAAAGGGTTTTTAGAGAGAGGGAGATATACAAAAGTGATCTAAAATATCAGATTCACAAATTGATATAACATGGTCCGCTCGAGCGTAGAAATCCCCGCTTGAGCGTCAAATACACTTTCCCAGTACTTTTGCAAATAGGTCAAACTTCTGGAACCAAACATTCTCCGCTCGAGCGCATAAACAACCGCTCGAGTAGACAAGCAACTTCGAATGCATTTTGGATTTTTGCTTCGGGGGCGTTGCCCCTCAACCCTGCCAGGGCGCTGCCCCTTGGACCCCCGCGAGCTGATCGGGCAGCTCGATCCCCAACATACTCAGCGAAGTGGCAAAACTAGGATCACTACAACCTTCTCTCCTTAAAGAATTTCGTCTCCAAAATTTCAAATCAAACTACACAAACAAAGGGTTTCTAGCGATCAAAACCACGCTATTTCATTTTCAAATCATAATACTAACTCTCAACCAAAGTCCACCATTTCCACAATGGTTATCTCATTAACAACAACCTCCCAAATACCCATAAACATGAAATTTTCCAAAAAATAATGGCAACTCTAAGCAACCTTATGCTTAAAACAACAACGCATATATTAACATGTGGTTAACAAGTTTAAATATGTTTCCCTCAACACTAAAGAATGTTACAAAGAAAAACAACTTAAGCATTTTCAAATAAATCTGGATATTTGGAGCAGACTTCTGCCTCCCGTTCCCACGTCGCTTCTTCAAACCCATGGTGTCTCCACAACACCTTTACCAACAGTATAGTTTTGCCCCGGAGCACTTGCTCCCGGGTATCTAATATTTGAACCGGTCGTTCTTTGTAAGAGGCAACCTCATCTACCTCCAAGTCAGCCCAATCAAGCACATGACAAGGGTTGGGTTCATACTTCCTAAGCATAGCTACATGAAATACGTTGTGAACTCTCGAAAGTTATGACGGTAAAGCTAACCGGTATGCCACTTCCCCAATTCGCTCTAAGATCTCAAAAGGCCCAATGAACCTTGGAGATAATTTACCACTCTTACCAAATCTCATCAAACCCCGCCTTGGTGAGATTTTTAGAAACACATGGTCACCAACTTCAAAAGATAAAGGTCGTCTCCTCTTATCGGCATAACTCTTTTGTCGGCTTTGGGCCGTAGCTAACCTCTTCCGAATGAGAATAACTTTCTCGGTTGTCTCTCTAACAATTTCCAGACCCAGTAACGGTGCATCACCCACTTCGGCCCAACAAATTAGTGATCTACAAGGTCGGCCATACAAGGCCTCAAATGGTGCTATCCCAATTCTAGCTTGGTAACTATTGTTGTAAGCAAACTCAATCAATGGTAAGTGACTTTCCCAATGCCTCTTAAAATCAAAGACACAAGCTCTAAGTATGTCCTCCAAAATCCGAATGGTACGTTCCGACTGTTCATCGGTTTGAGGATGATATGCGGTGCTAAGAGTCAACGTAGTTCCCAACGCTTCTTGAAGGCTTTGCCATAACTAGGCAGTAAAACGAGGATCCCTACCTGACACAATAGTCACAAGGAATCCATGAAGTTGAACTATCTCTCTAATGTACAACTTTACCGAAGGTTCGACTGAGTTGCTGGTACACATCAGAATGAAATGGGTAGACTTAGTCAACCTATCAACAATCACCCAAACGGCGTCATTGCCTCGTTATGTTCTAGGAAGCCCAACTACAAAATCCATGGTAACACGCTCCCATTTCCACTCGGCTATCGGTAAGGGTTGTAACAAACCCGCTGGTCTTTGGTGTTCGGCCTTCACTTGTTGACAAGTAAGGCACTTCGATACAAATAAATCGGCATCCCGTTTCATACCCCTTCACCAAAAATGACGACTAAGACCATGATACATTTTAGTGCCTCTCGGGTGTACCGCAACGCGTGAGTGATGGAACTCCCGAAGTACTTCCTCTCTACAAGATTCTAGTAGAAACAAACGGTCTAGGTGTAGACTGTCTGAACTCGCTCCGCGCGCCCCTCTTTTCGAAGAGGGCGTGGATTTGGTTTCTAGCTACTACAGTTCGAACTCCTGTCACGGTTTTGAATCTGATCTCACAAAGTGCAATGTAAGACTGATAAATCACCAAAGAGTCCAAATTCGGCAAATTATTTTGAAAATTTGATTTTAATCAAAAAACGCCAAACATGGACTGCTTTGTCAGATTACAGAGTCGCCACCTAAATATTTTATTTTAGGAAAATTTAGGAAACCCTGACTCGTGCCAAAGGCCACGTGTCCGTCATCACTAAAGTTGGCTCGGCTCGGTAACTTGGGTACGAGAGGGGAACGTCCTGAAATGAGCACCCCCACTTGCCCGATCAAAGGATCGGCCTCTACTAAACATGATATGTTGTTTTGAAAACACATGTGTTCTTGTTCCGGTTATTAGCTATCTTACTACGTGATGCGCACAGCATATAAGTATAGACTAAATCACTCAATTTGGAACAAAGCATCTCAATGTTTGTTTTTCGAAAATGGTTTGAAGTTGCTACTCGTAAGTAGGCTAAAATGCGGATTTGCCACCCTCAAGTGGGCTTAAAACAACATGATTTTGCCACTCCAAGTGGGCTTAAAACGCACATTTTGATGAATTATTCCAATTCAAGTAATAAGTCTTCATCCACAACCATTCAGGTAGTTAAACACTTAAGCAGATAGCCTCATGGCAAGCATGCTGTCTTGAAAATCACTTACACGCATGCAAGGATGCTAAAGCATAAACACTCACAGTGTACTCCAAGCCAAAACAGAAGCTAGTTAGTAATCAATGCATGATCCTAGCTATGTCAACAATGCCTAATGCAACACATGCAAAATGCAACTAAATAGGCTCGGCTATCTAAGATGGCATATCAATGCAACACTCGATAACATGCTTTGAAACACGTATTCAAGTAAGTGTATTGAAATACAATACAGTTTGAATGATGCGCCGAGCCCGGTGCATGCAAGACAAATGAATGATGCAAACATGCAAAGCATAAGGTATGCTAATTAAAATATGCCCTAAAACTAACCATTGAAAGCAGTTAAGTAAAAGGGAGAAAGACGCGGGGTTGGAAGACATTCACACACACACGCACACTTATTACAACATTTGCCCTCTCGACAGAGGGTCCTAATAAAATGAAAGCTAACTAGCTACGCTAATTAAGCTAACTATTACAAACAAACTAATTAACTAACTATTCACGCTAATTAATTATTACAAACCAAATTAAATAACTAGCTAATCTAAGCTAACTAGAATATTACAAAGCACTAAGCTAAATTAATTACAGCACAGGTAATTAACTACAACTAGCTAACAAAAGTGATAAATGGCCTCGCGGGCGAGGGAGATATGCATGCTCGGTTGCGTCCTCCCGAAAATCCACCACCTTGCCTCAAGACGCCTCTGTTTGCACTGTTTTGAATCTTTGAAAATTACACTGATTTCCAAATTGCTTCTTTCTGATCTCAAGAACACCTTGAGGGTTGAAATTCCTCATGTTGCTACAACAAAGCACAGACAGAGGCAAGACAGTGTATTGTAAGGAAATGTATGCACTTCCACACTCCTTATCATATCTCAAGCTCAATGTATGCACTTCTACACTCATTATCATATCTCAAGCTCAAAGGAGTATGGCACTTGACTCTCGAGCCAACAACCAAGCATTTTCAATGCATGGTGGCCAAAGGATTAAGCTTGTGCAAAACTCAATGAATGCACACATAAGACTTGAAAGGCCTCCACCCTATCATGCACAATCAAGGGTGTCGGCGACCGAGAAATGTGACACATTTCATCACTATGAGTATGAAACGTCCCACATTTTTCGTGTTTGGATTAACGTCCGATCCAAGCACATGCAATACAAACTACATGCTTATCTTGGTCATGTTTTACTTAATTCATTTTGTTTACACATTTTAGATTACCAATTAGTCGCTTAATCGGTTAAGTCCAAAAGTAAGAGTCCTCTAGTTTTGAAAGAGTGAATTAGTGGGATGTAATGGCATATATTTCAGCACTGAAATGATATGCTAAAGACGCTAAATCATGCAAGACATGCATGCAAGAGATGTTAAAGGCCAAAAACACTAAGGCTAGTGAAGAGCATCACACAAGAGGCATGCAATATCAAGTACAGATGGTCAAACTAGCTATAGACAGACCTAAAACATGCCGAAATAAAGGCCGAAACATGCTAAAATGATAGCCCAAAAGTTTAGACAAACATGCATGCGAGTAGGCTCACAAGCAAAGCATAAGGCCCAAACCTCAAACACAACAAAAGGGCAATAAATGCAAAAATATCGCAGAGGTATATGGTCTGAAATAACATGCTAAATGATGCTATGCCATGCAAAAAGCTCAAATATGACATGCTAGAGGTCTCAAAGTGCAAGGCTAGCAAAGCCAAATACACTATAGCTATGCAAAGCCAAGCATGCATGACCAAAACCACTCAAATCAGACCTAAAGCATGCTAAAACAAAGCCAAAAATGTGTTGGAGTAGAGCATACACATGCTAGATCAATAGGCTGAAACACCAAATACACTAGGCTAGTGAACAAAATTACACTACAAGTGCAAGGAGCATGCAAGAGGCAACCAAACCAACCCACAACAGAGTTATGACATGGCAACTAATGGCTAAAAACATGCTTGAACTAAGCAAATTCAAGGCACAAAGACATGCTACTTTGCAAGGCTACAAGTAAGATTACACTACAAGTACAAAAAGCATGCAAGAGGTGACCAAGACAGCCAAAAACAGAGTTATGGAAGGTCTAAAAAGTCACAAAAATATGCTTGAACAAAGCAACAAAGAAATAGAAACACATGCTCTTTTGATGGGCCGTCGACACATGCAAACAAGAGAAGAGGAGGGGGGACTACCCCCACCCATTTGGGACCTCAAAACCACATTTCCACCATTGAAATTCCTCTGAGTTTCAGTGGTAAGAAGCCCAAAAAGAGATAGTCCCAAAAGCTTTTAAAAGATAACAAGAAGCTAAGCAAATAAGGCACAAAAGAGTGAGAGACACCCCTAACTCAAACAAAGCCTCAAACAAACTTTTTAAACACTTTAAAACAAAGGTTTTTGTAGTTGAAAGCAAGGCCTAAAATAGCATGCAAATGTGGCCAAATATGCAACCAAAACAAAGCTTTAAAGAGGGTATATGACTCATCCTTGAAACACAGCAAAAACAACAACTTTCTTAGGCTAAAACCAACTTTCAAAGCTCAAATATGACCTCTAAGAACCTCAGCTCAATGATGGTGGTGTTTGGCTAGGAGTCTCTTTGCAAAAGTGTGAAGAAAGCTCACTTTCAAGCACCAAAAGAGAAAAGAGAGAGGATTCTAGAGAGAGAGAGGGAGAAATTGCTCCTCAAAATTATGAACCCTTGAGAAGGGGGAGGTACCTCCCCTTTTATAGAAAATGCAAGCCAAAACTTGCTTGAATCCTTCCCTACACGTGTAGGGAGGAATCATCCTGTGCCTAACAGCTGGCACCAAAAATATCTGCAAAAATAGAAAAATGGCAGCCGACCACTTAAAGTGGTCAACCAACCACCTTAGGTGGTCGACAGGGGAAACATCTGGTTGACAGGGCAAAAAGGGGGTCTCCCAAGAGAGAAGAAGGTGGTGGCATGCTGCCGACCACTTAAGAGGGTCGACCAACCACCCACCCTAGCTAACCGACCACCAAAAGTGGCTGGCAGGGAAAAAAAGTGGTCTACAGGGGAGAAAAGTGGTCTACACTCTTGTTTCTCCCTCCAGGCAAAAGGGGCACCAAGGTTTGGCTTAAAACAAGCACAAAACCAAGAGAGTTTAGAGACTCAGGGGCAAGGCGCGCAGTTGAAAACCCCCGAGGACTCTAAACGAGTGCTAACATGCTCAATCATCGAGCGCTAACATGCTCAATCATCGAGCGCTCAATTGATGACATCCAAGTCTTTAGGACGGTCAAAAATGGGGTGTCTACACTAGGTAACGTACACTCAGATCCGAGTGAACATTTAAACATTTCTCTTCCTTTTCATTGGAAATCTTAACACGGATTGATTCCACATCACGGTCTCCTCATTGTGCCTCTATGACCTTACTAATCAAAGTAGGTTGAGCATTCAAAGTAAACAAGGTAGCACTCTCTTTGGACTCACCCAAGTGCAAATCAAACTTGCTAATAACATCTAGCATATCCCATTCCCGAATAGCTACACTTGCCAAACTACTCACAGATTTTTTACTCAAAGCATCGGCCACCACATTGGCCTTCCTTGGATGATAGTGTAACTCAAAGTTATAATCCTCCATAAATTCCATCCACCTCTGTTGTCGTAAATTCAAGTCTTTTTGAGAAAACAAATACTTTAGACTCTTATAATCGGAGAAGACTTCAAACTTCTCACCGTACAAGTAATGCCTCCAAATTTTCAAAGCAAAAATCACCACTGCTAATTTTAGATCATGGGCGGGGTAATATTTCCCATGAGTTTTCAATTGTCGTGAATCGTAGGCCACAACTTTTCCCTTTTGCATCAAGACACAACCAAGTCCATCCCCGGACGCATCACAATAGATAGTGTAATTTAAACCCCTTTTCAGAATTATCAAAACCGGTGCAGTAGTCAATCTAGTCTTAAGCTCTTGGAATGACTTTTCACAAGTCTCACTCCACACAAATTTGATACCCTTTCTAGTCAACCTAGTCAAACGTGCAGCTAGTCTAGAGAAGTCCCTTACAAAACGTCGATAATACCTCGCTAATCCCAAGAAACTCTGGATTTCAAAAACATTCTTGGGTTATTCCTAATCCTGTACGGCATTTATCTTTGAGGAGTCCACAATCACTCCCTCTCTAGACATTACATGCCCCAAAAACTACACTTCTGTTAACCAAAACTCGCATTTTTCAAATTTGGCATACAATTGGTATTTACTAAGTAAACCTAGCACTACCCGCAAGTGAGTCTCGTATTCCTCTTTAGAGGTTGAATAAATCAAGATGTCGTCCACAAAGACGACCACAAAACGATCTAAGTATTCCCAAAAAATTCTGTTCATCAAATCCATAAAGGAAGCCGGTGCATTGGTAAACTCAAAAGGATTACAAGGAATTCATAGTGGCCATAACACGAGTACGAAAGGCTGTCTTCTGAATGTCCTCCTCCCGGACTCTCAACTGATGGTACCCCGACCTCAAATCTATTTTTGAGAAGCAACGAGACTCTCTAAGTTGGTCAAACAAATCATCTATTCTGGGTAAAGGACACTTATTCTTAACTGTAACTTTATTCAACTTGCGGTAATCAATACAAAACCGCAATGACCCATCCTTTTTCTTCACAAAGAGAGCCGACGCTCCCCAGGGCGATGTACTAGGGCGAATGAAGCCCTTGTCTAAAAGTTTTTGGAGTTGAATCTTCAACTCATGCAATTCAGCGGGTACAAATCTATACGGTGACATGGAAATCGGTGCCGTGCCAGGCACTAATTCAATAGAGAACTCGATCTTCCGGTGAGGTGGTAAACTAGTAAGATCTTCTGAAAAGACATCCGAGTATTCACAAACTACCCTTGGTAACTCAACATGAGCCTCGTCACTCTCACTATCCAAGAAAGTTACAAGAAGGCCACTAAGCTTGCTCCTACTACAAGGGTCAAAAACTGGCGACAGGGCTCTATCAACTTGATTCGCCAGAAAATAGAAACGATCACCACCCGAAGTGCACACTGTAACTCTCTGATGGTAACAATCAATCACACCTTGATAAGAACACAACCAGTCCATGCCTAAAATGACATCAAAACTCGACATATCTAGCAACACAAAAGCAAACAGAAGTTGACGCCTGGCAACTTCTATTTCACAATCACGACAACCCTGGTCTAAATCAACTGTACCCCCAACAGGTGACTCTACTTTGAGTGGAGGCACTAACCGTGTTACCTCTAACCCCAATGTAGAAGCAAATGCAGTAGATATAAATGAATGAGACGCACCCGTGTCTATCAATACATTAGCCAAAGAATTACACACAATAAAAATACCTCTCATAACTGAGGATTCTGGCAACTGCTTTGGCATGATAATAGCATACACATGCCCCTGTGGCCCCTGATTGACTTGCTCCCCCCTCGGAGCATAGGACTGTTGTACTGACTGAGTTGAAGCGGCTCCCTGATTAACTCGCGAAGCTTGGACTGATTGAACCTGCTGGTGGCTCTGAGTCTGCCTCGACCCTGATGTGACACATGCGCCTCCCAACTGTGGGCAAGTTCTTTTCATATGCCCCGACTGACCACACTAATAACAATTAAACCCTTGACCTTTATTCTGAGACTAAGATTGACTTTGAGATCGGTTAGGTGGTAGTACTATTAACTACCCTCCTCCTTTCTGTGGGCATGAGAAGGCTTTGTGACCTGGTTGGCCACACTTGAAACACGAGAAGCTACTCGATGCACTTTTTCCCTGACCCGCACTAGGCAAAGGAAAAGTGGATCTAGACAGTTGTGGTTGGGACTGGGATGGATAGGTGTTCCCGCTCTTCTTATTCTGCCTATAGTCTCCTTGAGACTCTTGGCCTCTAGACCTCAAACTCCGAAGCCTCTCCTCCTCGACTTGTATGGAAATTTCTACCTATGTCGCCGTCTCCACAAGACGGTCATATTCCTGAATCATATTTCTGACAAGCTTGAACATAATTTTTATTTTCAGTTTTTTTTCAAATTCAATGCAACGGTGCTTTTCCGTTGCCACCAACTCTAGTGCAAATTTGGACAAACTAGAGAAGACCACCTCAAACTCGGCCACGGGCATGTTGAGTTGTTTGAGGTATTAAAACTCTTGCCTCAATCTTTTCCTAGCAGTGAGAGGTATGTACTTATCTTGGAAAGCAACCGCAAAGGCTTCCTATGTCGGCTCCACTCTACCCTTGGCATATTTCCACCATTGACCTGCGTTTCCCTTAAGGTAGTAACTCGCTAGTCACTTTTAGTTCACTATTTTCGATGTGAAGCATCTTAAATGTCTTCACAGTTTGTTCGAGCTACTCATCTGCTTTCTTGGGCTGGGGACCACCATGGAACTCATTCGGTTTGGCCCGCAAGAACTCTCTAGTAAAACAAACTCGCCCTTGACTCCGCGGTGTTCTCTCGGGCTTGATTCTCCACCCTTAACAAGTTCATAGACTCTCTTAAAGCCCCTGCCATTTCTCGAGCTAGGGCCTCCATTGCGGCTTGACCCGCTTGTCCCGGGATTCCTGTCTGCCCCACTTGTGCGATCGTATTAGCTTGGCCAGACTCTTCTTCTTGCACCAGAACCTCATGGATCGGTACCTCATGCACACCTCGGCGAGCCCTACCACGCCTCCCGCCTTTACCACCATGGGTTTGACCTCTTCCTGACATCCTATAAATGGCAATAGAATTAATTTAGCACACTAACCCACACGTGCCCGCAACTTGCCTTACACATTTGATCACAATAATGCTATATATTCCTCTACCATATAACAATTAAATTTCACCCCATATAAGCACTTAGTCATGTAAACACATACAGATTATACTCTTATGATGAGATTCGTCTCATGAAAAACCAAGAATTCTTAGTAGAATGAGTATTGATCAAGCACCCTTCTAATAAGACCTCAAGGAATTTAACAGGTGCAAACAACATCCCAAAGTCTAATCCCATAACCATTTAGTCACATAAGCATGTTATCACATAGTCACAAAATGCATAACACTTCCTAAGCATGCTAAATGAACCCATTGTGGTTAAACAACCACTTCCCATGAGCTCCAAGTATTCAACCCCGATAGTTTTGATACCAAGTTATAACGCCCCAAATTTCTAGCCTAAATGATAAGACAACAATCATAGTTCTTTCAAGGAAAACCGAATATAAATCTCCAAACTTACATTACATGATATAATAGTTCTTCATGCAACAGTACATTAATCCAACAAGAAGTAAATAAACAAATAAATACCCCCAAAGGGTTTACAAGTTTCCAAGGCTTGAGCCTGATTACACAAAACGGTTATTCGAACCCATACAAACACAGTCCTTGGCTTAGACACAGAGTTACAGCAAAATGAGAGCATTGTACTCCCAACATACATACTTCCATGCCCTTAGTTGGGTGCGATCACCACATCTTTTCCTGCACAAAAATCCCGTAGGGTGAGCATAAAACCCAGTAGGAAATTCTTAGCAAAGTATATATATTTTATACAAGTCTCAAGAGATGAAATGCACATGCCATGTTATGTCCTTTTTGAAGATAAACCACATTTTCATCTTTTGAAAACCATCATGCTCAATGATATTATGCAATTTCAATTGTTCAAAACTTAACAATTTATTTCAAGGGCGGTAAATACGACTTTGGTAATCCCTAGGTAGGTGTCTACAAGTAGACTATACAAGTGCTACCAAATTATCATTTTTATCGGTATTAACCGAAAGGCTCGACACCTATCCGCGCTGGTTTTCAGTCTTTCAACCTGGACTCTCAGGCCAACTTATTCAATATCATCTACATCACCTATCAAGACTTACCAACGTATTTATCCCAAAACTATTCCATGAAAAGTTGTTTCTCAACATTCTTTTCTCAATGCAAGTTTTCAAATCAACTTTCAAAATTTGATATAATCAAATAAATTGATATGCCAATTTCACAAGATGAATATAAATACTTTTATTCCAATTCATCATCTAAGGAATAACACAATTCCCTCTTCTCAAGTATCCTTGACAATTAGTTATTTTAAGACTATTTCAACGTTTTGAACAATAATTTTCAAAATGAACAACAATTCTCATATTCTCCGAAATTCATCATTTATATAAATATAAATAAGAAAATTTTCAAACATCCATTTATTTTGACACACAAAATAAATATAACAATATCATTTATGGATTTTCAATCTCCTTTAAAAAAAATTCCAAAATTCTAGATTTTCTCACCAAAACTATTCAACTCAAATCTTTTGAAAGAAAAGTTTCCAAAATCATCTTTTCTTCAATCAACGAAGATTAAAACCCATAAGATCATTTTAAAAGAATAAGAGACAAATCCACTTTCAGAATTGCTCAATTTCTTAAATCAACAATCAATTTTCAAAGCTATCGAACGATGATTTTGAAAATCATATAGATCTTGGAAAAATATATATATATAACTCTAAGAAAATCCCTACCTCAAGTTTTGAAGAAGAAATGAGATGAAACCCCCAAAATCGACAGTGTCGAAACTCAATCTTCACCGCACACAACGAAGCCCTCGAGAAGTTAACCAATTTTGATGAAGAACCTATGGTAGAACTCTAATGGATCTTGAGAAATTAAGGTTTTGATCCAATTTGGCATAAGGAAATGTAGAGAAAAGGGAGATGAAAGGGTTTTTAGAGAGAGAGATATACAAAAGTGATTTGAAATATTAGATTCACGAACTGATATAACATGGTCCGCTCAAGCGTGGAAATCCCTGCTTGAGCGTCAAATACACTTTCCCAGTACTTTTGCAGACAGGTCAACCTTCTAGAACCAAACATTCTCTGCTCAAGTGCATAAACGGCCGCTCGAGCGGACAAGCAACTTCGAATGCATTTTGTATTTTTGCTTTGGGGGCGCTGCCCTTCAACCCCGCCAGGGCGCTACCCTAGAACCCACCAAGGGGCGCTCCCCCCTAGACCCCTGCGAGCTGACCGGGAAGCTTGATCCCCGACATACTCAGCAAAGTGGAAAAACTGGGATCGCTACAATGATTTTGAGCTATATTATCACCTGGGGAAGGCCAATGTTTTGGCCAATGCTTTGAGTAGGAAATCCATTGGTAGTGTGCTAGTATTTCCATCCAAGAACGGGAGATGTTGGGTGCTATTAGTGAGTTTGACTTGCATCTTGGCGAGTCTGTTGAGTCTGTAGCCTTGTTTTCGGTAGTTGCATAACCTACACTTGTGAACTGAGTGATAGAAGCGCAGAAGTGTGATCTTGAGGTAGAAACCCTCCTGGAAAAGATCTCCAGTGGAAAGGTAGAGAAAGGCTTGAATGTGTACCTTGATTTGAGTGTTAGATACTGTGACCATCTTTTCGTGTCGGAGTCGTGTTGAAAGGAAGTACTCCGAGAGTTTCACCATTCACATCTTGTGGTGCATCTGGGAGGCACAAAAAGGTATCACGACCTTAGTCGCCAGTTTTGGTGGAGGGGAATGAAGAAGGATGTGACCGTGTTTGTATCGAGGTGCCTTACTTGTCAATAAGTGAAGGCCGAGTATTAGAGGCTAGCGGGTTTATTACAACCCTTGCCTATAGCCGAGTGGAAATAGGAGCATGTCACGATGGATTTTGTTGTGGGTATTCCTAAGACTCCATGGGGTAGTGATACGATTTGGATGGTAGTTGACCGGTTAACCAAGACGGCACACTTTATACCTATGCGCGTGAGTGACTTGGTGGATTATCTTGCCGACCTTTATATTAGGGACATAGTGAGGTTGCACGAGGTCCCAATGATGATTGTTTCGGATAGATTTATGACTCGATTATGGCAGAGCCTACAGAGTGCCTTGGGCACGGGATTGACTTTTAGCACTACGTATCATCCTCAGAATGACAGGCAGTCCGAGCGTACTATTCAAATCCTTGAGGATATGCTTCGGGGTTGTGTTCTTGATTTTAAGGGGTCGTGGAAGAGACACTTTCTTTTAGTAGAGTTTGCCTATAATAATAACTTCCAATTGAGTATTGGCATGGCACTGTTTGAGCTCTTGTATAGCCAATCGTGTAGATCCCTTGTGTGTTGGGCTGAGGTGGGTGATGCACCAATGTTAGGTCTAAAGTTAGTTCAGAAAACGACGAAGAAAGTTGCACTTATCCGTAAAAGGTTGGTTATGGCCCAAAGTTGTCAGAAAGTTACGCCGACTGTAGGAGGAGACCTTTGTCTTTTGAGGTGGAAGATTATGTCTTCTTGAAAATATCACCTAAGCGAGATTTGATAAGATTTGGGAAGAGTGGGAAGTTGTTTTTTTAGGTTTATTGGGCCTTTTGAGATCCTTTAACGGATTGGAGAGGTAGTACACTGCTTGGCTTCACCACCACAATTTTTCGAGGTTCATGATGTGTTTCACATTAGTATGCTTCGGAAGTATGAGTCGAATCCATCACACGTGTTGGATTGGACTGACCTATAGGTGGATGGAGATGCCCCGTATGAGGAGAGACCAATGAGAGTCTTGGATACTCGAGACTAAGTCTTGCGAGGTAAGACAATTCCTTTAGTTAAGGTATTGTGGCAACATCACGAGGTTGAGAAAGTAACTTGGGAACGTGAGTTGGAAGTTCGTGAGAAGTATCCTGACCTATTTATTAATGTTTGAGCATGTATTAAAACCTTTGTTGTGTTGATTTAATATAAACATTGTATATGTTTTGGAAATGTAAATTGTATATTCAGTATCGAGGACTTGTTTATCATATTGATGGGAATGAATAACTGGTGGATAGGTTACGATATTGGAATTGATTGATTGTCAAAGTTGTAATTGGTTTAAACATGGTTTTAAAGCTTGATTTGCATTTCGGGGACGAAATTCCTTAAGTGGGGAGGTTGTAATGATTCTGGTTTTAGACCTGACCCATGTGATATTCTAGATTCGGGTTTCTTGGTTTTGTATAGTTATTCTTGTCTTATTCCTCTTTTTTCTCCTTGAGTTTGGCTATCGGAATGTGTTGGTTGTGTTTGGAACAGGTTGATACATTATTTTCAAAAACCTTGTTGCCCAGAATTTTGCTCTTATGCTCAAGCGGACTTTGTGAACTCTTAGTACTTTTATAGGCCTGCAAAACTATTGAGAGAGTGTATTTTATGCTCGAGCGGTGTTTCCTATGCTCAAGCAGTCGTACGCTTGAGCGATGGTCTTCTGTTTGTAAAATTACTAGGAGTGTGTATTCTAACCTCGAGCGTCACTTCTTGCATTCAAGCGGTGACGACCTTTTTTATTGTGTCTTGGTGCTTAAGCAGTAATCATTTTTGTGTCTGGACGCTCAAGCGTCACTTTTTGCCCTCGAGCGGACTGTACGCATATCAGTCTGTAAAAATCACTTTTTACATCACTTTTTCATATCTCTCTCTCTCTAAACTTTCTAAAAACCCTAAGTTGAGACACTCTTTCCTTAAATCTCCCACGTTCTCTACAAATACACTAAGATTTGCCCATTTCTCCACCCTACTCCCTTTGTTAAAATGGTAGAGCTCACCAAAAGCTTCATTTTCATCCGAATAGAGTTGGGTTTCGGCTTCATTCGAGTTTCATCCGTGCTTTTCTCGTCTTCTAGCTTTAAGGTAGGGATTCTCTACACTCTTTTATGATTTTTAACTTAGCTATTTGTTTTTCATAAACAATATTGTGATTTTGGAGGATTTTGAACAAATCTAGGTTTTGGTTTAAAATCAAAAGAGGGGTTTTCAAATGGTTGTATGAAAAATGGTTGTGGGAGTGGAAATGAGGTTGAATTGTGAACAAATCGTTAATTTTGACCATTGAATTGGATTTTGGGAGAAATAGGGTTTCGCCCTAAATGTCCCAAATATTTATTTTGTATAAATAAATGAAATTGATGATAAAAATGTGAAATTAGATGGATATTAATATGGATAGTGGAGTTGGATATGTATTACCACTCACATCTTGAATTTTGAAAAGTTTATCTGTATTGGAGATTTCATATCTGTTTAGAAATATCTGTTTTTGGGCTATAGAGAGGATAGCTATAATTGTTGTAAAAATTGCATGAGGATTAGGTGAATTGAAATTAATTTCTCATCCGTGTGCATTGAATATTGTTGGTCATTTAATACATTGCAAATGTATGTGATTTTGTGAAAAATAGGTAAAAGTTGGAAAGATGTGTGTATCACCAATCTAAGTTGGCCTATGTGTCCAGGGTGAAAGTCCCGAAAAATGCACGTATACATGGGTGTTGATTCCTGCGGACGAAATGTCAATAAAATGACAATAGTAGTGCTTGTATAGACTACACTTACATAGGTGCCGTTAGACGGTTTCCCGCAGACAAAATATCCGTGAAATATTATACCGGTTTGAGAATTCCCCCTTGTTTCAAATGGAAAAGGGTATGATTTGAAAATTGTGATATAAATTGAGCATGGCATGATTTTGAGAAAGAAATGTAAACCATTTTGACATAAGCATTGCAGATGCATTTCATCCTTATATCTTTGTTAAGATACATATATTGTGTTGGATTATTTCTGCCGGGCTTTGGCTTACCTTATATGGGAAAACCATTTTCAGATGTTGGTGAGATGTCTCTACCAAGGACTTAACTTAGGAGGACTGTGGAGTTGAAGGCTCAGGTTTGTTATTTTTTATTTAATGTTTGTACAAGTCTAGGACTTTATATGTATTGAGCTTAAGACTCACTTTAGATGTAACCAAGCATTGTCTTGGAATGTTGTAGCCTTCAGGGCATTTCCATTATCTATTTAACTTCTACTTCTTATTTTGTTATTGACACATGCTATAAATTCAGGGTTAAGATTTATGAATATGTATTCGCATGCGCCACCTCTTTTGTACAACTGAATTTCATGAAATGGAAGGATATCGTACTCTGATTTATATTGTTATATAATTATCGTTACGGCTGGTTTATTATAATTATTTCGGAGCGTTATATAACAAGCTAAAGCCTTTACATGTGTGGGTTTGAAAAACCATTTTTGTGTAACCCTTGGAAATTTGTAGCCCTTGAGGGCATTAATTTGTACCTGACTTATTGTACCACATGCTATAGATTCATATTTTAGGAATGTTGAATACATAGTTGCATGTGGAATATCATTTGTAAATTTCTTGATGACTAATGAATACAAATGTTGAAGATTTGATGATGATGTTTATATTGAGGCTTTATTTCCGTTTACATTAAACAATTGAAGTTTTTGAGTTGGAATTCAAGATAATGAAATTGGGAGTTGATGAATCTATATTATGTTGATTTTCGAGACATGACATATGGAACTAGGAGAAAACCATGGAGGACCATGGCCTCCATATTTCTGTGAAAAATTATTTTTGCCATAGAACTTCTAAATATATATATATATATATATCTTATTTCATAAATAAAATGGCGCCTTACTATAAAAAATATATATCTATTTATTCTCCCATCATATTTTATATACATGTGTGTTATGTGTGTTTGTTTATATGGTGAATTTTTTTTTTTTTTTTTGACCCCTGTAGTGATGAAATCTTGGTTTCATTCTTGGTAGCAATGGTAGTGATAACTGTGATAGTGGTGTGATGCCAATAGTGAAATGATAATGGTGTTAATAGTGATAAATGTGATTGTAATGCGGAGCTAGAGTTTTGGTTTAAAGGGGACAATAGTAAAGTAAAATGTTATATCAACAATAGTGTTCCGACATTGTTGTGTTTCAACCCTAACAAACTTAACTCTTATTTCTATCCACAACATTGATAGAGTGTAATAATTGTCTCCAATGAAAAACAAGTATTTATTGAGAGATTTTATTTAGTGACAAGTAATTATTCTACATATTTGTAGATATATTCGTCATAGAAGAAAAAAAAAATACAAATAAAAATAAATTAGCAAATTTTATGAAAAAGAATAGAAAATAAACATTTAAAAGTAGACTTTATAAAATTATACAGGTGATTCCATCATAAAATAAACATTTGAGTAATGCAAATTATAAAAATTATTTAAAATAATATATATATTCAAATTTAGAGGGGGCAAATTGAAAAACTATTTATAAACCTACATTAAACATAAATTATAGAAAGTTAAAAAGGGACCTGTGCCCCTCCCGTCCTTGCTCTCTCCATCTTGTAGTAATAGTGACACCGAGGGTGGCATGATGGCAGTGGTAGTTACGAGTTGTCCATCATCTTTAATAAGTATGGATTGGGAGCGGGTGTTGTGACGTCTTGTATGATTTATTTTGATCATATTTTGATAATTTAAACTATTCATATTATAAGATTTGTTGAATATATTATCCTTATAAAAAATGAAATTAATCGAACAAATATAATTACATGATCATTCTAAAAAATTATGAAAACAATAATACTAACTATTTATTTTTTAAAACATAAACGTAGTCTTATTGTAAGTTACAGATATCTAATTAACTTGAATTTTTTTTATAGATGACCTATTCAACAAACCTTATACTATGAATATTTTGAATTATTAAAATAAATTCAAGATGTGCTTTTACTAATTCACACCATGGTGCTATGCCTATAAATCACTATCACCAACCTCATTCCCAAAAAGTAGCAGGTACTAGATTTGAAGATCTATCTAATTCTCTTAAATATGTTTTAAGTTGATGGTCTTCAAAAACCTAGTAACATTTGGGTCTAGTTACTATTACATGATATAAAATAGTTTTTTGCCATCAAATTTTTGGGTATATTTCGCTTACACTACCCAATCAAGAAAGGTATAATGGCCCAAGCTTCAGCCCAACCCAGCATCTCGAACCTGATATTGTAGTACCAAGCCCGCCCAAAATGAAGATTAGTTAGCAACTCAACATATAACTCAAAACACAGTTTTTTGGTTTGAATTTTTTAAATTTATTTTTTAAAAAATTTGAATTTTTTTTATTTTTATTTTTGTATTTGTTTTTGTTTTTAGTCAATTGTTTTTTTTTTAATTTTTAGATATATGTAGCATAAATACACTTAAAAAGTATAATATTTATGAAAACAATCTTTAGAAAATTCATTAAATACCAAAAATAAAAAAAAAATGAAAATTCAGTACCTTTTTCTTATTCTTATGTATTTATTGATTTTTAAAGCTTTTTTTAAAAAAATATTTTACTTTTTAGATACATCTAAGTATGTTGTATCTTAAAAAGAAAAAAAAAATTACTTAAAATTTTAAAAATACAACTAAGTAAGGTGCATCTAAAAAAATAAAAAAAAAATGTTTAAAATTTTAAAAATATTCACGAAAAATAAAAAACTCAATTTTCAAAAAATTGAATCTATAAAATTAAAACCAAAACTCAAAACCATTATAACTCAAAACCATTTTATAATATATAAAAAACGGAAGATGAAATATACATATAGGACTTATAGCCAATCCGTTGACTAGACTTATCTACTTACAAGTTTTTTTTATTATTATTATTATTTTCTTTTCTTTTTTTTTGCACTTATCAATATCCTTAAAAAGAAAAAAAAAAAAGAAAAGAAAAGAAAAGAAGAGCATTTTAAGCCTTATTGGTATATTAGAAAAATGCTAAAAATATTGGGACAAAATAAACATTTTAGGACTTATTATTGTATTAAAAAAATGTATATGAGTTATATATAATTAACTCCATCACATAGGACTAGCACATAACTTATCCTAAAATAATAAAAAAAAAGATAATTCTATTTCCACACACCAAAACATCTCACTCCACATCCTCTCTCAATACACACACCAACTAATTTTGAATTTTATAATTTTACTCAATGCACAATCTTTTTTTGTCAAAAATATCCCTCCATGTAGTCCAGATGAAAAAATTATCGGCAATGAATAATAACTGTTAAGACCTTATGTATTCATTGTAGCTTGGAAATAGAGTCCCTCTACTATCTCTTTGCCAATTTAAATAAATGAATAAAATATAAATAAATGATACACAACAGCCTGATTTTTTTCAATATTTTTCAGAAGTTCTTTTTTTTTGTTGGATAAGTAAAAGGCTTCAGAGCTCCAAGAAGATGCAAAAAAATTTAGAAACAAAATTGCTTAAATATAAGCTTGTACTTAAAACACGTGTCTGTCTAAACATGTTAATGAATCAATATGTAGACCACAGAGAGACAGAGACAGAGAGAGGGAATGGCGGTTTTGCAACGAAGATGTAGTGGAGTTGATGGCGGCGGCAATAGCGTGGGCACTGATTGGTGGCTAGGGTTAAAGTTAAGAAATTAAGGTTTTGGTGGAGAAGATAAAGACACTTTAGAAATTTTATTTTAAGACAAAACTGTAATAAAAATAAATAAATCATTAAGTGTGTGCATAGAGCTAAATAAGTGTGTGAAAATAGAATTTTTCAAAAAAAAGGTAAATTATGCCTTTAAAAGAAAAACATTTTGCCCTGCATTTGTTGCATAATTACACAAAACTGCATTAAAATTTTAATTGACACAACATTTTGTCCCATTTTAATCAACAATTATAAGTAGTCATATAGATGAAAAAATAATATTATTATCTCCTTTACATTAGAATATATTTTATCATTATTTATTCTTATATCTAGACATCATCTATAATAGTCTTGATTAGTCTACTAGTAAAAAGAAAGATCAATATAATTATGCTATACTTGTAATGCTTATTGTATGTAAAATACCCTTAAAATATTTATGTTCTACCTAAAGGCAAATGTTGTGATTAGTTGAAGTGACTGGTGAAGAGTCAAATATGATAATTAAATGATAGAATTTGGCATTAGGCTAATATAACAAAAAAATAAATAAAAAAGAGTCGCTTATAATATCACTTTCTCTATTTTACTGTATATATATTCATAAAAAATTAAAAATTAAAATAACCCATTCTTGAACGAGTTCTTAGTTTCTTTACAAGGCTTTTAATAAACATTTCTTATTCTTGAAATAAATTTAAATGACAAAGAATAAAATAAACTTTATATGTATCTTTTGTTTTTTTTAGATTCTTAACATTATATGTATCTACAATGCTTAACATTCTTTATAAACTTCGTCTCGGTCTAGGTTTGGTGGGCCATCCCAATCTCGGCCTATTAATTTTGTCTTGGGCTACACGTATTTGTCTATATAAATTTTGAGACACTGAATCAGGGAGATTGGAGGAACATAGGGTTGGCCCAAACCTATTTACGTAGAAAAAATTCAATACAGAATATAAAAATAAACTAAACATTAAGCGATATTTGGAAGAATAAAATGTACACGATTCCAATTTAACTAATAATTGAAATTTTAGGAAATATTTTTCATCAGAAAATTATCACCGAGAGCCCTTATGTATTTTTTTTTTTTTTTTTGTGGTTGAATGAGGTCATTTTTCAAAGTCGACTTTTTAAAAGATTTGCTAATAAAAAAAATTTAAATTATGCTCGTGGTTTGAGAGTGGGGCTTAATCAAAATTATTCTTTAAAAAGAAAAAAAAAATCAATTTGGTTAAAATAGAATTATGTCATAATCATGTATAGAGTTTTGGAACTGTTTAAAACATAGGGCCTACAGGAAGGAGTTGAGATCCTCTTCTCGATCTCTCTCCTTACTTCTCTACTTACAACGGTAGAGATATATCTCAAGATCATCCAACGGTTCAGATTTGGTTATTTAAAATTGTTTTAATTTTTTTTTTTTTTTGAAATAGTCAGATCTGAATCGTTAGATTATTTTGGAGTGTATCTCCACCGTTGCAAGTATGAAAGTCAAGAGAGAGACCCAGGAAAGGATTTGAACTCTACAAGAAGTGGCTTTACACTTGAATCTACCCTTAAAGAACGGAATATATATAGGAATAAATTGCACATTAGTACACAACCTTAAAATATGAAGAAATTGCATTTAAGTAAATAGTGAGAAAATGATATTATTTTTATGGTGTTTAGTGCAACTCTTTTTTTTGTGTGTAAGAGTTGCGCGCGCGCACACAAAAAAAAAAAATTTAAAAAATTAAAAAAAAAATCTATCTATAATAGTAATTATTTTAATAGTGTCTCAGTCATTTGTAAATTTTTATAAAAACAATTACATGTGAGAATTTTTTTGGTACAATCCTAACGTACAACTTATAAGAAGAACTTGAATCAAACACAGGACAGACCTATATTTCATAAAAATGAAATTTCAAATTCATGATAATTAAAATGGGCTCCTTCAGATTTATTTACTTTTGCTTCGGGTCGAGTCTAAGTTCTTAAATTTAAACTGGGCCAAGCACAAATAGGCAAATACTCAGCTCAACTGGTCTAAAATTCTAATTGTAAATTCCTAATTTAGACAATAATAAATTGTTTATAATTGATGTCCTGCCCAATAATATTCTCTCATTTTAACAAAATCTTCCGTTATCACTTCTCCCGTACTTGAATATTGCAAAATTGTTTTAAAATGAGATATGTTACCTCCACTAAACCCAAGCTAACCTCAAGCATTCAACAAATCAACAACATCCATCATCGGCAGAAACTTGATAACTGTAAAAACAACAATTTGTGCTTGCAATCAATTTTACTTTCTTGCTATGTTTGTACTTTATTATTATTTTTTTAATAAAATATTTTTTTCCTGATAAAAAATGGGCAAATTACAAAAAAAAAAAATAATAAAAATAAAAATAAAAAAATTTAAGATTTCGCGTGTTTTTCGATTTAAACCTCAGAGTTTCAATTTTAACAATTAAAACCAAAATGTTACTCCTGTATCACAATTTACCCTCTTCGTCCATCTCTGTCTGATGAACTAACGGAGACTGTAATAACCCTCGTCACTGTTTACCGAATAACCACTGATTACCGTTAAACTAAACTGATTATGACTGATAAGTGAACTGATTGAAATATTGAACTGACTGACTGAAATCTAGAACTGAATTGACTGAAGATATCTGTTTAATTGTAATTCTATCTGTTTGGTTATTTGATTATCTGTTCGTATTTTTATGGTTAAACTATTAATTGAAGGCCTTATCGGCGGCCGAACCGGAAATCGATTAGTGTTTTATGATCATCATAATTTATGTGATTTTATAGAATATTTATCTGAAAACTGATTAGGTATAATTAAATTAGATTAAATGGTACCAAATTACATGAATTGGACTTATTTACAATTAGACCAAAGTGGCCACTACTTTACACACTTTGAGCCTCATTACACATTGAATCAAAACATTTGCTCAGCTCATTCTCCTTGTTCTTGCCGACTAGAGAGGGAGAGATAAGAGAGAGAGAGAGTTAGTTTCACATCATTTGGCTTGGTTTTGCTTGGAAATTGAGGAGATTGGAAAGACTCTTGCATAATTGTGGTTCTAGATTTGCCTTTGAAGACTTAAGGTAGAAATTCATCTTCTCCTTGTTGTCCCTAAGTTGATTTTTGCATAATTTATGAGCCTCTAGTGATTTAAGTCTAGAATTGGTTCATTATTGTTGAATTGAAGCTTAATTGTTGCATGCATGGCACACTCTTGCATTTTTGAGCTTGTTCTTCATGAAATTGTACATGCATGCCCATATTTTTACAAGAGACCATGAACTTATCATGTTTTTGAAAGATTTGGCTCTCTCGAGCATGAAATTAAAGCTTTGAAGGTTTGAATTCATGCATGTTTGCATGTTCTCCATATTCATGAAATTGGTTTGAAATTGGGTTTGAATTAATCACCCTTGGGCTTTAATTTCTCAAATTGAGTTTTGAACCATGTTTAACTATGAGTTTATAAGAGTTTTCCAGAAAATGGGCCCAAGAGGATCGGTTTTGATGCATTTTAACTTGAGTTTGAGCTTGGAGGTACAATCTGGAATTTCCAGATTTTGCACTCCCGTTCGAGCGGGGAGAGTGACGCTCGAGCGTGGAATCTGAGCATCCAGTATCTCTGCACTATTTTACAGTCCGCTCGAGCGGAGAATTGGGCGCTCGAGCGGAGTCATGTGTCTCAAGCTCGAACGGGCGTCGAGCGTCCGTCGAGCGGAGATTTCACCCATTCAGTACTTTTACAGTACGCTCGAGCGGGGGATTTACCGAGCGGGGGATTTACCGCTCGAGCGTGTACCTTTGTTGCATGTCCGCTCGAGCAGGGAAACCTGAGCTCGAGCGAGACTTTGTTTTTCTGAAATCCTGAAACTGTTTTCTGATCACATCTTTGCATCCTCATCCCCATTCTAGGCATTCTTAGGCCTAGTTAAGACATCTTGTTGAGGATATAGATGTAGAACACACCGAGGCAAATTAGGGATTAAGTCATTATCCTTCCCAACTGTGTAGCTTAGCGTGTATTCAATCTGTTAACTGTGTAGGGTTGGCGACTGGGGACGCGCTCTAGCTTACTGTAGCCCAGAACTCTGTGAGTAACAACTGTGTAAAGATATGTTCAAAATGATTATTTTCTGAACAATTGAACTGTACTGCTTTTTGAACTGTTACCGTTAATTGAATGAATGTATGTCCTATATTCTGAACTGTATTGTGACATCCTTAGCAACTACTGTTTACTGTTACTGTTACAGAGATCTCTGTCGGTTCCCTCATTGGAACCACTACTGTTACTGACTGATGGCCATCATTTACTGCTTGGTCTTTTAAGACCTACTGTTTACTGTACTGTTATGCTAATGGATGTACCACATATGACTGTACTGGCTGAACGACTGAAATACTGATTTAATGAACTGTTTTCATTACTGCAAGGACATTCATTCTTAACCCCTTTACGCATTGTGTTATTCACTGGGTTTTAGCTCACTGCTCATATATATATGTAGGTGTACAGGCACTAGACCGCGGCTAGAAGCGTCGAGATAGACTCCAGTTTTGTCAAGCCAACCTATGTGCCTCACCGCGAGGTTCCGAACCTGCCATGCTTTGGTTTAGGGATCTTTTTATCTCCCCTTCTGTACTGTTTTGAGAACTGAATAGAACGTACTGTACTGTACTGTCAATAGGGATTGAGTCCCTATTCTGAATGATTGTAAATATTGTACATACTGTTTTGTTACTGACTGCTTATATATATATATAAAAAGTCTTTTTGCATACAGACTGTCACAGCTCATTGGGTACTGTTTACTTACTGTATTGGCTTCCGCCAGGTCCTGTACTCTGTTTTACTGTATTACTGTTAAGCAGGCCTTCGGTAATCTCGGATTACTGGCCGGTTACAGTGCTAAACCCATAGGGCCGGGTTTGCGTCGTGACAGAGACTTCCATTTTCAGCAATAAAATTTTCAGATTCAAACCCACTTATTCAAGTCTTTGTATCATCATCCTCGTTGTAATTCCATTTCACCTCATTTTTGTATCATTGGATTCATCTCGTGACCTAATTTTCATTTCATCCCTCATACGTCTTGTTCTATCTTTTTTTGCATGCCATCGGAGCTCTGAAAGTTGGTTAATTTTTTTTTTTTTCTTTTTTCTTCCTCTATCTTCATCACCATGGTTCTTTTTTCCTCTTTCTTTTCCATAATTATTCTTTCTCTTTTCCTTTTACTTCATGGCCCTTCCACTAAGCTCGTGGTGGCTACCGAACCTCCGACGGTGGCGGGTCCGTTATCGCCACCACCTCCCACCTTTCAGCTCATCCTCTAGCAGTCTCTTTCTCTCTCTCTCTCTCTCTCTCTCTCTCTCTCTCTTTCTGTCACGACCCATACCCGCCCCTATGGGTTTAGCACCGTAACCGGCCAGTAATCCGAGATTACCGAAAGTCTGCTTAACAGTGATACAGTAAAACAGAGTACAGGGGCCTGGCGAAAGCCAATACAGTAAATAAACAATGTCCAATGAGCTGTGACAATCTGTATGCCAAAAAGACTTTCATGCACAAATATACAGTCGGACAAAACAGTATGTACATATATACAATCACTCAATTCAGGGACCTAATCCCTATTAAACAGTACAGTACAGTAAACAAAACTGTTACAGAGACAGAAGGGGGAAAACTAAAACACCCCATAGCCTTAGCTCGACAGGCTCGGAACCTTGTAGTGAGGCACATAGGTTGGCTTGACAAAACTGGAGTTTACCCCGACGCTTCTAGCTACGGTCTGGTGCCTGTACACCTACATATATATATGAGCAGTGAGCTAAAGCCCATTGAATAACGTAATGCGTAAAGAGGTTAAGAATGAATGTCCTTTCAGTATTGAAAACAGTCAGTTGATTCAGTATATCAGTCATTCAGTCATATGTGGTACATCCATTAGCATAACAGTACAGTAAACAGTAGGTCTTAAAAGACCGAACAGTAAATGATGGCCATCAATCAGTAACAGTAGTGGTTCCAAAAAGGGAACCGACAGAGATCTCTGTAACAGTAACAGTAAACAGTAGTTGCTAAGGGTGCCACAATACAGTTCAAAATATAGAACATACATTCATTCAATTAACAGTATCAGTTCAGAAAGTAGTACAGTTCAATTGTTCAGAAGATAATCATTTTGAACATATCTTTACATAGTTATTACTCACAGAGTTCTGGGCTACAGTAAAGCTAGAGCGCGTCCCCAGTCGCCAACCCTACACAGTTTACAGATTGAACACACACTAAGCTACACAGTTGGGAAAGATAATAACTTAATCCCTAATTTGCCTCGGTGTGTTTTACATCTATATCCTCATTAAAATGTCTTAAACTAGGCCTAATAATGCCTAGGATGAGATGAGGATGCAAAGATGCACTTTAAAAGCATTTTCATAATTTTCAGGAAACAGGGGTCACGCTCGAGCGTATGTTAATCCGCTCGGGCGGACATGTAGACAAAGGTTTCCGCTCGAGCGTAGACTTACCCGCTCGAGCGTTCTGCAAAACAGTCAAAAGTGCTGGATAGGTGAAAATCACGCTCGATTGGGCACTCGACACCCGCTCGAGCATGAGACACAATGTTCCGCTCGAGCGTCAATTATTCCGCTCGAGCGGACTTCAAAACAGTGCAAAGTACTGGGAGCATGAATTACACGCTCGAGCCCCAGTCACCCCGCTCGAGCGTGAGTTCAAAATCTGGAATTCCCAGATTTGAACCTCAAGCTCAAATTCAAGTTTTAAAACATAAATTTCGATCCTCTTGGGCCAATTTTCCAGAAAACACCTCAAAACTCATAGTTTAACATGATTCAAAGCTCAATTTGTAAAATCAAAGCCCAAGGGAAGATTAATTAAACACAATTTCAAACCAATTTTCAAGAATATAAAAAACATGCAAACATGCATGAATTTAAACCATTTCAAAGCTCAATTTCATGCTCTAATGAGCCAATTGTTCCAAAAACAATATGAAATCATGGACTTAAACACAATATGAACATGCACATAACATTTTACCATGAAATTAACTCACAACTCACAATTCAAACATGCATGCATGAAATGAGCTCCAATTCAACATTATTGAACCAATTCAAGACTTACCTCTTTAATCTACCATGATCCATGCTAGAAAGGACTCAAATACACAATAAGGAGGATGAAATTCATACCTAAGTTCCTTAATTACAAGTCTAGAGGCTCAATATGCAAGAATCCTTCAATCTCTACAAGACTCTAAGCCAAAATGTGAAGAACTCAAGCTTTCTGTACCTCTCACTCTCTCAAGTCGGCAAGAACAAGAAAGATGGGCTGATGAAGTGTTGTAATGTTAACATTAGAGATCAACTAAGAGGCTCATGAAAGTCCACTAAGTGGCAAAATGACAATTAAGTCCAACTCCTGTAATTTAACTCATTTTAATCCAATTTAATCATACCAAATCACATTTTAGATAAATACACCATAAAATCATATAAATTCCAATGATCTCAAAACATCAATCAATTTCTGGTTTGGCCGCCGATAAGCCCTTCAAGTTGTAGTTTAAACACAAAAACATGAACAGATCAATTAACAATCAACAGATAGAAAATGCATTTAAACAGATACAGTCAATCAATCAGTTTCGGATTTCAGTCAGTCAGTTCAGTATTTCAATCAATTCAATTATCAGTCATAATCAGTCTTAGTTTAGCAGTAATCAGTGGTTAATCGGTAAACAGCGACGAGGGTTGTTACACTTTCTGAGAGAAAGAAAGAGAGAGAGAGAGAGAGAGAGATTGCTAGAGGATCTGAAGGTAGGAGATGGTAGCGATGATGGCACGGTGGCCACTATGAACTCGGTAGAAGAGCCATGGAGGAAGAGAAAAAGAGAGAATAATTGTGGAAAGGAATGAGGAAGGAAGAAGTATGGAGATGAAGATAGATGAAGAAAAAATAGAGGAAAAAACGAGAGAAAAATATTATTTTTTCCAACTTTCGAAACTCTGACAGCATGTAAAAAGAGGTAGAACAATATGTATAAGAGATGGAATGAAAATTAGGCCTTGTGATGGATCCAACGATAGAAAAATGAGAAACGGAATTACAACAAGAAAGATATAAAGACTTAAACATGTGGATTTGAATCTGAAAAATTTGCTGCTAAAAATCGAGTTTTCTGTTAGTTCATCAGATGAAAAGGGACGGAGGGAGTAAATTGTGACATTGAAGTAATATCAGAATTTTAATTGTTAACATTGAAATCTTGAGATTTAAATTGAAAAATATGCAAAATCCTAGGGTTTTTTTTTATAATTTGTACAAAAAAAAAAATTATACTTGCATATTCAAATTAATCTACACTCTTGACACGTTTCATCCTTGTGAAACAAGATCATCTCATCATTCAACAAAATTCAACCACTTATTTCCAAGTTTTAATAATATTGACAGTTATGTATCATATTCTATTATTAGCCTTGTGATACTATTATTAATTGATATATTGATTGACATTTTTTGATATTATTGATATATAACCATATCATCTATTTCAATACATATTTGATACCGTTGCTTAATGGCCGCTCCCCAAGGTTCCACGCGTTACAATCGCTTACCTAGCATGGCAACATCTAGTAGCCGTTATTTTATGGGAAAGTTCTGGACACCCAAAACAAACTAGCAGTGACGGAGCTAGGATTTCGATTTAGGAAGAGTAACATTAAGTTAAGATCATAGTGATGTATTACAATGCAAATAATTTTGAGGGTAAAATAACTAAAAATGAATATAGTTTTTGTAAATCAGAGATACAAAACATGCAGCGGAATAAAATGTTTAGATCATACCTGATTCGATCTAAAACCTCATGGATAAATCACGGGCTTCCAGAATCTAATCAATCAATCCCAGCAGTGGGGTGATATTACAATGGTGAATATCACCCACACAAACCACAGTGCAAAATGACTTGATCGTTGTTTCTTGGGAGAGAGTCAGTTTATGGGTTGAAAACAAAAACTACGTTGTTTCTTTCTTAGGTTACCCATAACCATATATCAGATATATATTATATTATATTATTTATCCATATCAGTTAAAACTGATAATATCTATATCCTGAGTGGTTATCCTAAATAGGTTTGAATTTAATTCAAAACCTATTTGGATAAGATCCAAATTATGTTCAAATGGTCATGCCACATGGGCGCCCATTACTAACATCTCCCACTCGCACATGAGTTGGCATGACATTGCCACATCTCTGTCTCAATCTCCCAAAAATAAATAATCTCATACTAGCCACTGCACCGTGCGACTGCTGAGAACACCTGCATGTGGGAGCTCTATACTAGAAACTCAAAATGAGCCAGCATAGAGACATCAACCCAAAAAGAACAGAAATAGTGTCTCATATACCCCAGACCCATCTAATTACACCGGTCCAAAAAACATCTCTAATCCCTCAAAAAAGAGCATGTTTGACCCTCTCAATTCTTGCAATATATTCACACTCAATTCGCCTCTCATACAGAGCGATGTGAGTTGCCGGCAGTGAATATACAACAGTGGTGTAATACTAGATGATCTTCCCTTTGCACTCATGCCATTTAGTTTAGGATTGACCCCTTTCCCAGTGATGTCCCTTAAGGCCGAATCATGCATGACCGCAGGCAACATACCAAAGTAGCAGAACATCAACCCCTCACCTTATGACATAGTCAAAAGTCACAAAAGGGTACATAAATGAAAGTCATATCAATAATGACACGTAAGACTCACATGGTGAGGAAGCAGGGATCCATTCTCTCACCTCATTACTCGGTCGCCAAGCACATATAGTATGAATACATGCTACGGTGGAGTAACTCTTCCATAAAGAGTGATGTCATACTCGATACACCGTACAGATATTAGTCTAGTCGCTTTCTAGCGCCTAACCCGAATTCTCTATTTGCTCGCCTTCTAGGCGCCAAATGAGATCTCGCATCTGGCTAATCATAACAGGCATAATATGGAAAGTGGGTACTAACATCCATGTTTGGTCCTTAACACGACCTCATCTTGGTTATAACCAAGGCGACATACATAGTGGATGATTTAAGCCTCTCTTGGCTCCAAAAAAAAAAAAATAAACCACCAGTCTCATCCTTGCTCGCTCCCAAGCGCCAAGGGCGATTGCTCGTGTGAGTGAGCCAATCTTGCCTGCTGACATCATCATCTGCTAATCATTATGACACAAACCATAATAGTGTCAACATCCCATCATCTCAAAATAAGTGATCGATTTAAAAAAAATTGACCACAGCTTGCGCAATTATAGATTCCAAACATAAGCCTTATCAGCACCTCTTGCGATAAGTATATACAACGGAATCCACCATGTGCGCCTCACATGAAATGATTTAAGATCACTACCTCTTGCGCAATAACCTCTCTAAAGATATTTCTTTTTGGTGACCAATTTGCGTTCATTCTTAATGCGCCCAACTAGCGCAGATGCGCCCAACTAGCGCATTGAATTTTACAATGAGCAAATTAATATGCTTCTAATAAAGCATTTTATCCACAGTCTAATGAGCAAGGTCAATGTCTAAACAACTCAGTTAACCATTTATCAAAGATAAAACTTATCATGCCGAATACGCCCACATAGCGTACTTTAGGCTCCCACAACAAAGAAAAAAACAAGGAATATAGGTCATCTGTTTCTCCCAAAGACAATCTGAGGATTCACTCAATAGCTAAGGCTATGGCTTTTACCGATAGGTAAGTCAATGGGTTTGCAATTTTGCATCTAGAATCGTTCTAGGATATTCCTTATGTAAGTCATCGAAGACAAACCGAGAATTTTCTTAAAACAATCCCTAAGGATCGTACATCCGAGCATATGAATTACATCACCCATGTCCATCATATCTAAAATGGAGGACTGCCCACCCTAGGTGGCGACAACCTTATAAATTCCTGGCTCATAATGACTAAGTAAGGAAAAACTTCTTTTGGACCATTGATCATGCCTCAGTGGTCTTCATCGATCATCGTTGCCCTATCATGGCTTGACGAAATCTAAGAACCACTGTTTGGATAACTGCTTTAGGCTGTAAAAGATTTATTGGAACTAGCAACCTTTTTGCGCTCCTAACTTTTCACCATAAAAGCAGAAGGTAAATCCCTACGGATCTACTTATCCAATTCTCTAATGAGAAATCGGGTCACAATGTCCACAAATCAATGTTCCGAACTTATGTCAATTATAGCCTAAGTCAAAATAACCTCACTCCCCAGGAGGAAGTCTTCTCATGGTCTACACTTTCCTCAATGGTGCGACCATTCGGTATCTAGCGAGCCTTATGCCTCAACAATGACTATCCAAATTACGCATAACTTTATAACAGTTTTGCGTCATAATGGAAAGTCAACCAATTATAAAAAATGGTTAATCCTCAAAGACTTTGTCTTAAACTGCGCAACATGGATCCACTTTTTAAAAACAGGGGACTAGAGCCTTTGGCATTATCCTAGGCTCTTTATCATCTTGCGGAGCAATCATGAATGTTTCCCTCTCAATCACCCAGTGATGACGTGGAAAATTTTCACATTTGCTACCACGCAACTAAGAATGTAGAGTATTCTGCTCTAATGGAGTAATCCATTAGTAGACACATCGCTCCCACTGTCCCTAGGATATTAGAAATTTCTTTCCATTCTCAACTAGGCTACATAGAGCGCTATGCTTGGAATTCTCCATCTTATAGAGTTCCAAAAACTCTATTCACGTCACCTTTACTAATAAAACTTTATGTGACTTAGTTACACTACCACAAAGCTGCTTACCTATATGCACATGACCCGGAGGGTTTGCGTGACCGCATACAATAATGCGCCACACGACCCTTTGTGTTTACAAGACAGCATACAATAATGCGCTATAGAACCCTAGGTCTTAACTTCACAATCTTCTGAGAAGTAGAATAAAGATAAGCTGCTTAATGGTTACAGATCGCCCATAGATGGCTCTCTGCTAACCCATTACTCAAAATGGAGTGTAAAATCTGATATGGAGGGCACTTAGTTAGGGATATAGGCAACAAACTAGTGCAATTCCCAATTGGGAAACATTTTGCGCCATTATCTACCTAACATTAACAATATTTAATTCCTTATCTCTACTACACCAGTGTGTTGTTGAGTACTAGGAATAATCAATTTCTAAGCATCCATCTCTCTTCACAGAGTTTTTCTGAAAAAATAACTCAAATAGATACTCGCCACCTTGGTCAAAACTAAAAGCACAAAAAACTCTTATCTAATTGATCTCGACCTCATATGTGCAATGTCAAAAATCATCTCAAAACTTTTGACTTATGGGAGATCAAATAGTCTTGACTCAGATGCGTATCGTAATCTATAAATGTGTCGAGATTGAGGCTTAGCTATCATACCCTCACACATATCTAGTCACAAAATATCATAGTGGACTAAATGCGCCAAAACAAATGACCTTCTGCGGCTTTCCTACTTACTTGTGCGCACCCATTGCGAACAAAGTTACACATTCGCATGAGAGCAGGATGTCATAAGTGAGTGGGCCCGAGAAGGCCTACTCAAACCATCGTGTCATCATCTCATTAATGTGATTAAGTATAATAAGCCACTGGTTCATGACCAATGTCATAAACTAATTCCAATCATCTTAATGTGTGAGTTCTCGAAGACAAGTTTTAAAGGTTTAAGCCCAACTAGGTAATGACTCACGACTAAGTCATATTCACTAGATCATAAAAAGGATGTCATGGAGATATCAACTACGCCTAAGTCGCAAATTTAACTAGTAAGTGCTAATCCCCTGCACCTTCAAGTCAATTTTATTCTCCATACACTTTAATATATCTAGTTGAAAGATGACGATACTCCTGTTGCCATCTCTATTTCTCGCTTCATAGTTACTTGCAATTAATTCTACTATCCATAAGAAGGAGAGAATAAGCTATCAACTATGATAGCTCCTGAAGTAACTTAAGCGCGAATTAGGCTAAAGAGTCTAATTCAACACAATGCTCTTACAAGCGATGCGTTAAATTCTTAGAGTCATAACAACCTTGTCAGCCTTAACCTTTTCATTACTATGCTGCAACGTTTGCGCTTAGTGGTAAATGTTATTCAAAACGTTAGCCTAGTAAAGGAATCACACAAAGAAGCATCTCATCCATGTTTCACACTCAAGTGTGGAAACAGTAAGTGTCCACACTTAGACAAGTTGGCAATGCTAATAGATTTTGCAGCCACTAAGCGCCAATCTTTTCACTCAGTGTTAATAGATTTTGCAGCTTCTAAGCGCTAATCTTTTAACTTCACGTGATATTTCAACGCACACTATTATAGTGCATGAAATTTCGCTCAATCCACTCCCAATAATTGGGTAGAGAGCAAAACACTGCTCGTACTGGCTACTCGTCTTACACTTAATGACTAATTTATTTAAGCTCGCATTTCTTGGATGACGTGACTCTTGAATGTTACTTCATCCAATGATGTAACATTATTTACAAGTCAAATTACAAAGTCAATCCGCGCAGCTCATTAGTCAAGATCATATACAGATCTATTGAGGGCTTACTAATTTCATAACTCCAAAACTCGCCAACCAAAACTATGTAGCGTGCCGCTAACTATAACGCACACATTAGTTTTTATTGTGCCAAACAAGGCAACAAAAACACGGCGACTTTGAGTCATGTTTCCTTACTTTGGCTCAATTAAGGTTTGACCTAAAGTCTCCAAGACTTTGTTCACATTTGAACATCTCTACTAAGTTTAGGTCAACCAAATTAACTTCCATAAGCTAAATCAATTTAGAGAGAAATTCGCATTGGGATTAATTTGATTAGCATAATATAATTTTGCCGCAAAAATCTAAATTAAATAGTGACAATATTACACAAGTCGCATGATCGAAAATCCGCTATGCTCGTAATCATCTCTTGCGCCACAGGTGACAATTATCCAAAATTTAATTTAATTTATGCGCAAAATATTAGTTTTCGGGAGTTAATCTACAAAGATTTCTCTCAACTGAATAACCTCCCACTGACTATGGCATATACAAAGCATGATAAATTCCATACAATAGCATCTTAATGTAAATCTACAAATAACTCATGCTATATTTATTTAATAATGGAATTCTAATAAATAAATAAATAAATAATCATGCTTTTGTAATTACAACATATTACAAATCCAAAAAAAAAAATATGTTGTATTCAATATTCAGATTATGCCATAATTAAAGTACATCATCCTGAAATTTTCTGAAATTTTAAATAACTAATAAACACACATAAAATTAGAAATAAAAAATCCAGAAACTGATAAACTGAAACAATATTACCAGTAGATAGTAAAACATTTCATAAGTCCACAATAAAAATTTCAACCCCAGAAAATTAATTATGCGATACTAGAATCATTTTAAAGCAAAAAAAATGCATTATTAACACAGGAAAAATATTAAATATTTTCGTAAAATTTTACAGAATATAGAAAAATTAATTCTGAGTCTAAGGGTACCAACCATGCTTAAAACAAAGCTATAAGGAATAAATTATGGCCAATTAACGCAATTCAGAATTAAAAACAAACAAACAGAGCCTTAGAGCCAAGCCAGGCGGGAAAAACGGCTCGGCTCGGCTCGGCGCCGCTCAGCGCAACTCGGCGCGAGTCGGCTCAACGAGCGGCTCAGCGCGGCTCGGAGCGCGGCTCAGCCCGCGGCTCGGTGCTCGGCTCCAGCACGCGGCGCGCGTGCGTGGCGCGGACGGCGCGCGTGCGTGGACAGCGCCGCCGACGCGCGCGTGATGGCGCGTGCAGGCGCGTCAGCAGAGTATTCGGTGCGTGGCGGCGCGTGGCTGCGCGTGGTGGCGCCGCTGGGAGGCGTCATACAGCGCGTGTATCACACGCGCCGCCTTCCCGGGTGTTTTCTGGTCCGATTTTTGTACTGCCGGACTCCTTTTTTCAAAATAAAACCGTTTATGGTCTTAAAAAAAACATTAATGAACATAAAAAAAATATTTATGCTCTTAATCTAATCAAAATAGATTTTTTTTTTCTTTTACAAACATTCATGTATATATTGTAAACATACACATGTAAAAATAAACACATGATTAAAGAAAACACGAAAATATCCATCAAAGGCTCTGATACCAATGTAAATCAGAGATACAAAACATGCAGCGGAATAAAATGTTTAGATCATACCTGATTCGATCTAAAACCTCATGGATAAATCACGTGCTTCCAGAATCTAATCAATCAATCCCAGCAGTGGGGTGATATTACAATGGTGAATATCACCCACACAAACCACAGTGCAAAATGACTTGATCGTTGTTTCTTGGGAGAGAGTCAGTTTATGGGTTGAAAACAAAAACTACGTTGTTTCTTTCTTAGGTTACCCATAACCATATATCAGATATATATCATATTATATTATTTATCCATATCAGTTAAAACTGATAATATCTATTTCCTGAGTGGTTATCCTAAATAGGTTTGAATTTAATTCAAAACCTATTTGGATAAGATCCAAATTATGTTCAAATGGTCATGCCACATGGGCGCCCATTACTAACAGTTTTATATTTAAAATTTTAAAGTTATGCTCAAGTTAGTTAATTTTTTTGCTTTATGTTTTTGATTTTTGATTGTTTATTTATTATTAATATGGTTTGCTATTTTAGTTTTGTGAACATGATGATCATTATAATTTAAAATGCGATCACGTGCTATTTGTGTGTATCAATTTCCGACCACACTGCCAACTTAGTACTCAATAGATTAAGCCCGAACGACCTGCAACAGAAAGAGAAGATTCTGGCGGTGGTTCGTCCACTTGGGAGTACTTCAACGATCAAGTCAGTACTCAATATCTCTAAAAAATAACCAATAGTGCTTAACTCACTAGACAGAATATCAAAAGCATACCTTAAACCTATGTGGGTGCCTCTCTTTTATAGCAAATTCAATCCTAGTCCCAATAGAAGCCTAGCTCTAATGGACTTAGGATTACTGTTAATCTTGGACTCCCAGTAGGATTAGGATAAACCCTCTAAGAGTCTTATCTTTACCCAAACTGAAGTCTTCTTCCATTTTAGGACTTTTGTCCCTTATCCGCTTATCTCAGATTCCGGTATTCTCGTAGATAACCTCGGCCTAGCTGAGATTACCTCGGCATCATGACCAGGACAAGTGGCACCTCGACTGGCACTTCGATGACACCTCGGCCACGTGTTGTCATTCAAAAATTGTGTCCCCACACTATTATTAAAAATGAGAATGACAAAATTACACCAAACTACACCCCCAAAAAAAAAAAAAAAAAAAAAAAAAAAAAAAAAAAAAGTGGAAGAGAAAGACATGAAAGAAAAGAGAGAAATAATATAGAATTTAAAAGAAAATATTTTAGCAAAATTAAATATTTAGAGTGACAAATTACAAGAATTTGTATTTTATTTTTGATTAATGAATCATGTTATAATGAAACTAATGAATTATAATCATAATGAAAATCAATACACCATATAACTAATATAAATAAATATTTTCAAAAATAAGAGAGCAAAATCATAAATAAATAATAAGGGAAATACGATTAATAACCAGATTGAGATATTTGATCCTCTAACCTCATAATGAAAAATGCAAGAATTTTGACTAATGGGTTAACATTATTGGTTTTGCAAAGATTTTGTCCAAAAAAAAAAAAAAAAAAACAATAACAACAAAAAATAAAAAAAGCAAAAGTAGAAAATGAAATATAAAAAATTGTGACATCATTTAAATTTTAAAAATTAATTACTTTTCAAATAAGAATAAAAATACAATTTTCAAAAATTGAGGGGACACATGACGCTCATCCCAATATGCCCCCGCCCCTGCAAGCCGAATCCGGATCCTCGGTAGCATTTTCCTATCGCCATTTCCTGTAGCCCCCCAAAACGACGTCGTTTTGGGGGGTTTTTTTTTTTTTTTTTCTTTTCTTTTTCTTCTTTCTCTTCCGTCAGCCATTCATGGCGTAGAAACCAGAGGGGGAGGAGAGGGGAGGGGAGGGGAAGAAGAGAGAGAGAGAAGCTTCTCGGGGTCACAGCCGGTAAAAACCAGAAGGGAGTGGAGGGGAGGGGAGGGGAAGAAGAGAGAGAGAGAGAGAGAGGAAAGGAGCTTCTCAGGGTCACGGCCAGCGAGGAGCTTCTCGGCGATGAGGAGGGTCACGGCCGGCGAGGCCGGCGAGGAGCTTCTCAGGGTCACGGCCAGCGAGGAGCTTCTCGGCGATGAGGAGGGTCACGGCCGGCGAGGCCGGCGAGGAGCTTCTCGCCATTTCTGTCACTCTCTCTCTCTGGTTTCAGTCTCTCTCTCTTCTCCCTTCCTCTCTCTCTTCTTCCCCTCGAGCTTCCATTTCTGTCCCTCTCTCTGTCTGCTTTCACTCTCTCTCTCTTCTCCCTTCCTCTCTCTCTTCTTCCCCTCCCCTCCCCTCCCCTCCCCTCCCCCTCTGGTTTGTACCCCCTCTGGTTTCTACCAAACACAGACGGAAGAGAAAGAAGAAAAAGAAAAGAAAAAAAAAAAAAAAAAACCCCCCAAAACGACGTCGTTTTGGGGGGCTACAGGAAATGGCGATAGGAAAATGCTACCGAGGATCCGGATTCCTGCAAGCCAGGATATTTCTTCTTCTCCTTTTCAATCATAATATTAGTTTATTTCCTTAAAAAAAAAAAAAAGAAAGAAAATATTAGTTTGTTGTAGTAGACGAAGCATTAATTTGGTAAGACCACGTGGTATGTAATAGAAAGAAAATAAAAGAATATATATGCATAGGATTGTATATATTAATAATGTAACATAGGGTTGGTTTGGGAGGTGGATTAGTTTTTTTTATTTTTTGATTTTTTTAGCTATTTTAGTTTGGACTAAAAAGTTTAGTTTGGAAAAGACTTTTTGACTTTTTAATTTTTTTGACTTTTTTTATTAAAAAAGAAGGTAATGATTATGAATTGAATGTGATAGTTTATCTTTTGTGACTAAAATAGTCTATTTTGTCTTTTATGACTAAAATAATAAAAAAAACCCCCAAATTCTTCTTCCCAAACGGTACCATAGCAAATGCCTTAGCATCCACAAATGATTAAACAATATATAGATATGCATGGGATTGCTTTTTATAGTAATTACACCACACATCATACACATAATTCGGATCTCGTATATGAAAATAGCTCTAAACTATGAGTGCAAGACTGATCACATAATATTCAACGTTTGTTGGAGCAATCCAACAGCTCACAACAAAAACTAATAATATATTTAGATTTAAAATATATATATATATATATATATATTGTATCGTATTGCCCTCAACAAAGCCCTCGATTTTGGACAAGTAATTGCCCTATCAAGTATAGCATGTGACGTGTACAAGCCCATAAAGGTCATGAATCACTATGAACAACCCAAACCCATCACTTGGAGTCCAATACATAACCCAGCTGGTGAGGTCCAGAACAGCTGGAATCCAACATGGCATAAAGAGCCAATGACATTCAGACACATGGCAGGTGAAGGACGAGCCACATCAACAGACAAAGATCTGCAAAGTTATTGCCACTGCACATCACCATTAATGCAGCCCATCACAACATTTATTACGACAACACCTCTCCGTCAGAACAGGACCCTCTTACCCTGAACAAGGTAAGCTACAACATAGACTTTCGGCGAGGATGGCAGGTCGGAAGGGACAACAAAATGGTTACCAAAGGATATAAGCAAACGTTGAAGACAAGAAGAAGGTTAAGCTTTCTATCTCTAATCTCTCTCTACACCCTACTTCTCCTTCTAACTTGCTCGTTGGAGGGTTCACTAGGGGACTACCCCGTTCCCCGTTGGACTTGTTTGCAAGTTATCTGGTGGACTTGATCATTTGGACGTGGGCCTGAGGAGCTTGGACTTGTCTGATCTATTCACTGGAACAAATTGTATCATCAGCATGTAAGCATTAATCCTTAATTTGGTACCTAACACTTTATGAGTAATTAGCTGCATAAATATATATATGAAGCTATGGAATTGGTTTGGCTAGTCTTTATTGTGCGACAAAAGTAGACTAGATCAGGCTGATCTTGTGGATCCATTTTAGAACACGTTAATGATTTAATTTGTTCATTTTAAATATTTTTTTTCTTTTTTATTGTTGTAAATTATCTATATTAAAAAAAAAGGCAAATTACAATTGTAGTTCTTATAATTTGTTTTTTTATGTCAATTTGATTTTTACATGTTGTATCAATTTAGTCCATTTGATAACACGTTTTAGAAATTGGACTGAACTTGAAAGGCAAAATATTTCATTCAGTCTCCCCAAACTATTTGAAAGGTGAAATTTAATTTGAAATAGTTCATTTCTTTTTTAATAGACTATTTTGTCTTTGATTTCTATCTCTTTTCTTAACAGATATTATTAATTAGATTAAATTGATACAATGTGAATAATCAAAGGTAAAAATGAAATAATTAAAACTATAATGGTTAAATTGATACAAGAGACAAATTATAGAGGGTGTCTCTATTTACACACCACATTTATTCTTAAACCGCACCACTACTCAATTCACACCTTTAATAATTTAAAAAAACATAATTTTTCTTAACACACACCACAACGTTCCATTTTTGTCCTTACTCCCCACCACTTAGTACACACCTCAAACTAAAAAAAAAAAAAAAAAAAAAAAAAAAAAAAAAAAACCAGAATACCTTAATCTTTCCAACTCTTTCTATGCGTCGTATCTCATCATTATCATCTTCATCACCTTGATCATGAAAAATGGAAGTTGTAATGGATCATTCAATGCCAAAGTGCCACAAACCTCTTGATAAACCCCAAATTGCAAAACAAACCCTAGGCCATAACGTTGCCAACAATCTCGAACAAGAAGAAAAAAGATAGGATCAGTGATTTGGCAGATTTGATTCTCTGCCAAATCCTCCAAAAACTCCTCACCAAATTCACCATCAGCACCGCCATTCTATCCTCCGGATGGAAATCCCTCATCTCCCAAATCCCTAATCTCAGCATCTCTTTCACCGGCCACAACTGCGAACACCATCTCGCACTGTCACCATTACTCCCAAAGAGCTCGTAACCTTCTTCCGAGACATGGCGATGATGCGTTTGATGGAGATCACCGCCGATTATGCTCTACAAAGCGAAGCTGATCCACGGTTTCTGCCACCTCTATGACGGCCAAGAAGTTGTGGTGATCGGAATGGAAGCGGCGATCACCAAGAAGGATTGCATCATCACCACCTCTTCGTTGGCCGGAGTTGGGAGCAACCGACGAAAGTGCAACACTGGTTAGGGTTGGTGTGTAATTAGAATTCTGTCCAAAATGGTAATTTAACTAATGAAGGTTGTGTATTCAACTAAGGTGTGTCTTTGGTCATTTTGGTCATTTTAGATAAGGTTATTATTGTAATAAAAAAATAACTAATTAATAGTGTGCCTTGAAACAAAATGGGGTGTGTAAATAGAGGCACCCAATTATAGAAGCTAAATTGATACAAGTGACAAATTACATGAACAATAAGTATAATTTACCATAAAACAAAGCACAAATCGAATTGATCTAATATTATAATCACATAATTTAATAATAAACATTTTAAAACAAATTGACAGTGTTTTCTAAAATCTTATGTCATCTATTTTTTTTTCATAGTTTGCTATATTTTGATAAATTATATGTGCCACGTGTGCTTGCATGACCTCGTGCATGGGAATATTAATATAAAGCGTATGGAATTAGGATATCTTTGTTTATAAATCAAGCATGCACTCCGCTCATTCTTTTTAAAGTAAACTATCAATAAGTCATAATAGTTGAATTTAATTTTCATCAAAATTTATTAAATAAGTTTTGATAAAATTGTCACTAATTTTTTTTTTGTGATAATTTTTTACACACGTCGTTAAAATTTGACAATTACTGACTTTTTTTTGTCATTTTTTTTATAAATTATTGCTAAAACTTACAATTAATGACATTTCTTATAACAAATTTTTCTCATAAGACCTATTGAATAATAAGTCCTTTTATTATGACCTATACGTAAGTATCCATTATTTCTAAGGTAAGTTCTAGAATAACAAATGTAAATAGAATAACACACTTTTTTCCTATAGAGTTTTGTTAACAAGTATTTTTTAGGTAAAAAAACATAAAAGTAATGAACAATACGAGATATTTTTACCAATTCTAAAATTATTTTTATTTTCAATTGTATAAATTTTTAACATTTAAACCTATTTGCAAAATAATTTCATCAAATATTGATACAAACAAATCTCCCTGAGCACTAATTAGTATTTGTCATTTGTTTTTAGGGTAAATTGTACTGACACCTCCTGATATTTGGTTCAATTACATTCCATCCCCTGACGTTCTGGAAATTACATTTGCACTCTTATGGTTAATAGTTTCATTTCACAAACTCCCTATATATATAAAAAACAACAACTCTTAGTAGAAAAACATAGAAAATTATATTAAAAAAAAAAGTAAAGCAAAGGAAAGGGGAGGGGGAGAAACAGAGGAAGTAAAGCAAAGTAAGAAAAGAGATAGTGCATGAGTTCAATGTCTTCTTTCCGTCTAAATAATTACAATGACAGGGAGTTAGTGTAATTTTTCAAACATTAAAGGGTGATATGTATTAAATCCAAATCTCATAGAGTGTAAGTGTAATTTATCCTTATTTTTATTATATATGAGTTTTGTGAACAAGTATATTAGGATATTTATTAATAAGTTTAAATAATTATACATATTTTTGTAGGTATTTTTATACAAAATATATAATTATTTCAAATATATAAACAAATGCTTAAAACATTTGTTAACACAAATCGAAAAAAGATACGTACAATAAATTTACTCCAAAAACAAAATGTGTGGTGTATATTCAATTCATGAAAGTGGTTCATAAATTTTATTTATTGAGTATTTTATTTTATTTTCTTGTGTACAGGTAAGTGTGGCATGCAAACAAGTAACGGAATGTTGGGAACAGTAAAAAATAAACAGTAGGTATTACAACAGAATCAAAGGCAAATCTGAGTAGATGAATAAAATAATATTTGAACTTAGAAATAGATACCCATGAATTAGAGGTTTCACATGAATTTACTCTCCCAATAAATTATAAAATATATAAATATATACTGTAAAATAGAGGGGGCCTAATTGATGAGAGTGATGTAAACCAAACAGCAAAGTGGACACCTGTCCGAGATTTGTCATCATCCAAGCTTTTGAAGTTAGTTTTCCATACATGCACTAATCAAAGCTTAAAAACATGAAACGCAGTCTCAATTTGAAACATTATTCTGTTCAGATATCTTAAAATCTAGTTATTTTGCTAAAAATAATTACCGTACAAGAAACAAAATTTTGGGTTGAAATTTGATAGATAAAATTTTACTTTCGTATTCAAGATTAACTTAAAAACGTATGAAATAAAAACTTAATGAGAACTATTACATGTATTCATTTTAATTCTTTTATTTATTTTTAACTTTTTAGCATTTGTAAATATTATCATAATTACATGTGTTTTTATAATTTTATTGTGTATGTCAGTGCATGTCAATGGGTCGAATATCAAATAGTCATACTATGAGATGTATTGAACTCTTCATAGATTACTCATTTTTGAGTTAAGACGACTTAGTTGGCTCAAATCGCAATTGAATTAAGTTTTTAGACATTAATTAGAGGTACAACATATGGACAAGTGCAAAGCTAAGTGGGAAATTTAACCCATTGTTACAAATAGTGTGCTATTTTTTGTAATCTAGTGGAAAATAATTATTAAAAAAGAAAAAATTCATCTAGAATGTGTAGTAGTGATGTGAATCAAAATAGTAGATGATTTGTTTTAGGGTTTGGTTATAGTGTGCAACTTACACCTTACACCTTATACCTTACACTTACACCTTACACTTACACCTTTTGTAAAAAATTAAACCTTACACTTACACCTTTTTTGAGGTTGCACACCATGTGCAACCCACTTACACCTTACACCTTACACTTACACCTTATACTTATACTTACACCTTACACTTACACTTTTTGTGTAAGTGGCACATGGTGTGCACTTGCACACTTAAGAAAACTCCTTTGTTTTAAAATAGAAGAATTTTAAGAGATCATATCATTTCATACAAAAACAATTTATATATATATATATATATATATATTGTTACTCACTCTAATTAATTTATCTCATAAGACTATATAAATTATAAATAACAATTATTAAGATTCGAAAGATTTTTTGGGTGAATAAGACTCGATAGATATTCTCACATGAAATTGAAATTTAAATGAGCCTGTTACAAATAATCTATGTTTCATTATTTATGTAAATATTTTATACATAACTAGTTTCTATGCTTTTGAAAAAGAAAATAATATATAAGTCTATTTTTTAGATCTATTTTATAAACTTAATGATGTATAAACTCAATGATTGATTAATAATTAGAGAAGATACAAGAGATAGTGTTACATTTAATATCATAATTGATTGCCCTAGGACTTGAAAATCGAGTCTAATTTTTTGTCTTTAATAAAAATGTTTATAAGTCTATTTTTTAGACTCATTTTATAGATCCATTGATGTATAAATAATTTGATCGATTGATAATTAGAGAAGATATATGAAAAAGTATTAATTTTAATATCCTAATTAATTTTCACATCACTAAACTTCAAAATTGAGTATAATTTTTAATCATGAGTAACAATGCTCATTAAACAATTATGCGTCATAAGCTGTTACGTGGCACAAAATTGATAGGATTACAAATTTCCTGAATTTTTTTATTTTTATTTTTTTGTTATTTGTAATATGGTCCCTCAATTGGATAGCTATTGTCCCTCAATGTATAATGTAAAGTTCCAGGTAATAATACCACATTAATTGGATTACTTGAGAAATAATCACTGTATTTGGTTTTAATTTTTTAAATTTAATTTTTTATTTTATATATATATATATATATATATATTATTTTTAGTGAATATTTTTTAAAATTTAAGTAATTTTTTAAAATTTTTTTAGATGCACCTGACTTAGATGTATCTAAAAAGTAAAATATTTATAAAATAATATTTTAAAAAATCAATAAATAAGAATATAAAAAATGTATTGAATTTTTGTATTTTTTTTGTATTTTTCATATTTAGTGATTTTTTTTAAAGATTTTTTTTCACAAATATTACACATTTTAAGTATATTTATGTTGTTAAAAAAATTGCTTAAATTATTAAAAAATTCAATAAAAACAAAAAAAATATGCAAGAATAAAAAAACTCAACTTTCTGAAAAATGAATTCTGAATTATGAAACCAAACAAGCTGAATAAAACTTTAGGGTATGGCTTCTGTCTAGTTTGGGATCGGATTGGACCGTGTTGTTGGGCCCGTGGAGGCCCACCATGGGTCCCGTTTTGATAATCTGAACTGTTCAATGTGTAGAAATCGTCGAGTACTATATGCCTGTAAAAAATCACGTTAATCGGATATCGATAGCTATATGATCAAATCAGTTTCGTATTAAAAAAATTGAGTGGTGAATAAATTAACGGTTGACAAAAAACTGTTTTGATCACATAGCTATCGATATCCGATTAACGTGATTTTTTACAGGCATATAGTACTCAACGATTTCTACACATTGAACGGTTTAGATTATCAAAATGAGACCCGTGGTGGGCCCTCATAGGCTTAACAGCACAATCTAATCCGATCTCGGACTGGACAGGAGCCCTACCCAAAACTTTAATATAATAATTGAATTTGACGATTGATTTTGATTCAAGCCAATAATGGGCATGTGATCCGCTCAAAGCGAATAAGTATTTCTGTTGCCAATCTTTCATTAATTTTATTTGGTGAGAATCATATTATTACAATTTGGAAGTTAAAGTGTGTTTGGTATGTTTTTTGAGATAAATTTTCAAAAAAAAATTTGGGGAGAAAGTTAAAATTTTTTTTTAGTTTGTTTGGTTATATATTTTAAAAATAGTTTTGGAGTTTGTGAGTTTGAGATGATTTGATATTTTGTTCTAGTTAAGTAAATGTGTGTGAGAGAAAAAATGATTGAAAATGAGAGAGGAGAAAGAAAAAGTAATTGATTGATGTGTAGGAAAGAGAAAATGATTTTGAAAATTTTTTTCAAAAATTTTCAACCAAACAAAATTTTAGAATTTTTTTTCAAAAATTGTGTTTTGAAAGTTAAACCAAACAAGGCCAAAGGTTAATGAGTGTTTAGCTATAAATTTTTTAGAATTTATGGACAAATAAGGTAAAGGGTAAAAATTTTAATTGATGTGAAATGACATGTGTTTGGAATAACTTGAGATTCAATAGAAACATAAAAAACGATGTCACGATTAATACCCATTGCTTTGTCATGTTGTACAATGAATTTTGGCCAAATTTCACTGTTTAGACTGCTAAACAACGTTTTTGCTATTTTTGAAAAGATTTGTTTTTCTAATTATTTGGAGAATCCGTTTGAGGCTAGGTTTTTTCTTTTTTAGAATATTTTAATTTTTATTGTAGTTTTTAGATTTGAGTTTAACTCAAATCTTTCTATTTTTGGTAAATTTTGTATTGTGTTAGAATTAGGCTTGATTAATAAGTTTTTTCTTTTTCCTAACTTAGGCCAAGTTTGGCATCCCAATATAATTCATCTTTTTATCTTTTTTTCATCACATCACCTCTCTACTTTTCTGCACATCTTTTCATAAAAAGACAAAAAGTACACTTATTTAGATCATCTCAAACAACCCCTTATTTCCTATTGTAATTAGGATTAGCTCTTCCATAAATAAGTGCGGTAAGCCTTTGAGCAAATCAATTTATTATTGAGAATTAATGGCCATGTTTGGTTTGTCTCTTGCGAGGCAATATTTGAAAAAAAAAATTCAAAAATTTGTTTGGTAAAAAATTTCAAAATCAATTTTTTTCTCTATTATACATCAATCAATTATTTTTTTTTTCTCTCATCTCTTTTCTCACATTTTACACATCAATTAATTATTTTTCTCTTACACCCATTTATTTAATTATAAAAAAAATTAAATTAAATCATCCAAAACTTTAAAATTATTTTCAAAACATGCAACCAAACAAATTTTTAAATTTTGTAAACTTTTTTCAGAAAATTATTTTTCAAAATTATTGAGTGTTTCAACGCTCTTCATAGCCTTCAAAGCCTCCGTTTGGAAAGTAGGTTGGCTTTTTGGCTTTTTAGTTTTTTTGGTTATTTTAATCTACTCTAAAAAACTTGATTTGGGAAGGAATTTTTGACTTTTTGACTTTTTTTGTGAGAAAATAGTGTAATAATTATGGATTGGATGTGATGTTTTGTTTGTTGTGACTAAAATAGTCTATTTTATCTTTTGTAACTATTTTAACCACAAACTAACTTGCCAAACAAGTTGCTCCGGCAAAGTCTGATCCAGATCCAAATTGCTCCGGCAAAGTCTGATTCAGATCCAAATTCCTCTTTACATCATTTTCAACTCAGCTTCGGCTGGAGGCGATTTCTGCCAGCAATTTCCAAATCCAGTCTGACGATCAGATCACTTGGATGGTTGGTAAGAGAAATAGTAAGGAAGAGAGAGAGAGAGAGAGAGAGAGAGAGAGAGAGAGAGAGAGAGAGATATGAGATCTGAAACAAAACTGTGTGAGATCTAAAATAAACAGACACTGCTGGAAATTAAGCTTTTAGTGGCGTTTAAAAAACGCCGCTATAGCTATCAAAAACGCCGCTAATTGTTTTTGTGACGTTTAGTACCAGACGCCGAAGATGCGGCCGTCGCTGTAACTTTATGACGCTTTAAAAGCGTCGCTATATCAGTATAGGCGGCGCTTTAAAAAACGCCGCTAAATGTGCTTCAGAATGATGCAATGACGTCACTCCACATTTAGCGACGTTTTAAAAACGCCGTGATAGATCATTTTTATTTTAAAAATATAACCGTTAGTATTCTACATTGGCGTTTAAAAACGCCGTTATAACTTCATTTTTTTAAAAAAAATTAATAATAAATTGTGCTAATTCTGTGAAATTTAACCCAAAAAAAATCCCTTTTATAAAGATGAAAAATATACAATATATTGACTAAATTTAGGCAAACATAATACTAGATCAATTCATGCTTCTCAATACGCAAAAATATTTCAATTCCAAGATGAAATAAAGTTAACCTAGTGGTAAGTTGAAAGTTATTACAAAACAAATCGGCACAAAAGATGCAATTCAAACTAATTATACATACAAGTACTATGAAAGCATCTACTAAGAAACAAAAATTCCCGGGTTCTATAAGGAAGATGATGGTCCTTTGTTCACATCTCAGCATGGTTGACACATCTTGTGCTGTCACCTACCAAGCATTCACCAAAATAGGTGTTAACAAGGACAAATTTACCACACAACCAGTAAGTACAGAGAATACAAATGTAGTTGCCTAAACAATCACAGTAGTTATCAACAAGAAGTTAATAATCTAAAATGAGATCAAGACACTAACCTTAACAAGAAGGCTGCGGAACCGTGACTTAACCTAACCCACCATGTGGTCTCTGTTACCTATGAAATACACATAAAAGAATTAGCCTTATTAAGTCTCTGTTACCTATGAAATACATAAACACACACACACACACACACACACACACACATGTATATGTAAAATTTAAAGTGCCCCTATCTAGCTATGATACAGGTTTCGGCATCAATTGAAACATGTCCAATAGCAGTCTAACAAAATCATGTAGCCATCTAAAAGCACTAAAATAAATCTGAAACTCTAAATGTTCAATTTTTCTTTGTTTTCTCCAAATTCTACTTCCCTTTTGTGAGGAGGTGGGTTCCTTTTGTTTTTGACTCCATTTTTATGGGAAAAAAAAAAAAGAGGAATCGACACTGAGATGATAAAATTACAAGCATTAAACACACCAATATCACTTCAACCACAAGTACAGGCAGATGGTTTGGACCAACAAAACAAGGAATATACTTGAGAAAATCTTAATGTAAATTGTAACGCCCTCAAAATTAACCCATTATATATCATTGACATGCATTATTTAAAGAAGACAATATATTAATCCATTCATCAGAGTATTACTAAATAAAGCATTACATGTAACATCGAATAAAATGCCCTACAGGCTTACATCTTTCCAAGCCAGCACTTGGATACAAAAATATGAGTTCTAACTCAATACAAGAAAAAAAACCCCAGGCTTGAATGTTTACATGTACTAATAATTAAAGACAATTAACTAAAGGTAGTCTTCTTCAATCAAGAAGCCAAACCCTCCCAAGCTAAGTCCTTGGAGGTAGTTTATCACCTGAACCTGAAAATGATGTTCCCATAAAGGGTGAGCCACAGCCCAGTAGAAATATACTAAACCACATATAAGCAATGAATAAAGCAATAGCATTCAACAGATGGTTAACCAAAATAACCAATTACTTCATTTTACAACCTCATGACACTATTGCCAAAGATACGTTTTACTTTTCAATTTTATCAACATGGCTCAGAACCTGGCCAAACTTACATCAGTGAATCACATATATCATATTCACATCCTTCCAATATCAACAAACAAATGAGACTCAAGCTCAAATCAAACACTTCATACTTCCAGATTGATACACATTTTAGTGCTGTATCAATAAAACACTTCTATATAAATAAGCACACATAAAAGTGATGCTAATGGAGTCCATCCCCTATCTCCTCCCAAACAAAATCCGGTTTAGAGGTCCATCCCCTATCTTCCCCTAAACCGTGGAGTACATCCCCTATCTCCTCCCACACACAAAACAATGTATGCAAATGCAATGCTCAATCAATACACGTATTTTCTGTATCAACGCCATAGTCAAAATTAATGACTTAACCAATGTGATTAGTTTCAGTTATTCCTAATCCGCATGCAATGTCTACAACAATCACGACTATCCTCCACCGATAGCCCAAAACAGTTATTTCTAAACTGAAAATAACTATGTAAACAATTCAATAGACAAATGATACCAATTACCCAATTACGCCATTTAATCAATGAATTCCCCAATTCCATGAATTTAACCCTCTTTTCCCAATTCCATGAATTACTTATACAAATTAATTCAATAATAAAACTAGGGTTTTTCCCAAAATTTACCAAAGTATCCCAACATATCAAAATACCAAAACTTAGGACAAAACCTATAAAATGGAGTAGGAAATCCCTACCTCGAAGAAAACAACACAAATGGTGAAGACAAAGATGAGTGCCCAAATACCAAAGTGCTCCAAATCGCCAAATGTTCAGATTAAATGAAAGCCCTCGACTCCCACTATCTTTTTAATGAAGGATCTAGGGTAGAAACACACCCTAAGTGGATCAAATCTAAGAAAGAAGGTGAGTAGGGAGAGAGAGAAGTCGGACCTAGGGTTTGGAATAAAAAAGAAGATGAAAAGGACTAATCAAAACCCGCTGCTGTAAATATATACTGGACAGGCTCGCTCGAGCGAAGCCTTTGTCGCTCGAGCGACCAGACACAGAAAAGATACGCTCGAGCCAAGGGAACCTTGCTCGAGCCAACAACCCAAAAGCTCGCTCGAGCGAAAGAAAGCTCGATCGAGCGAAGAACTCAAAACCTCAGGTCTGTAAACAGACTCACGCTCGAGCGAAGGAACCATCGCTCGAGCGAAGAACAAACTAACTCGCTCGAGCGAAGAAAATATCGCTCGAGCCAAGAATGCAGAGCTACAGGTCAAAACTGGACGCCATCTCTCGCTCGAGCGACCAACTCCTCGCTCGAGCGAAGAACCAAAATCCTGGACAGCAACACTTGGTTTCTAAACCCAACCAACCTGAAACAAACCTGCCCAACACATCCTATAATTCCAAATGAGAAAATAAAGGACAACAACAACAATTATTCAATGACAGAATCTACGGAACCTAAGTCCGGATACAATAATCAAATGGGAAAAGACCGGGGTCGTTATAACCTCCCCCCCTTCAAAGAATTTCGTCCCCGAAATTAAGCAAATTTTTTTTTTTTGAAAACAGGTTTTTCTCAATTCCCAAAAATATTATAGAACAATAATAAACAAGTTGACCCATTACTGGTCACTTCAACTCTTTATCAAGAGGCACCTCACAATATATATAAACAATACATATTTCAGCCTGCATCACTATTATGCATTATTCCTTTCAATATTAGCACTTTCCATATCATATTCAATTGCATGATATATACAACACATTTAACAATGCAATCAACATATGCAATGTTACACTAAACTTCTATAGTGAAGCAAGTTTCAAAATGCACCCATTTACCAAAACATACTCAATGTTTCACAATTTAAGACATATGTAAAGCTCTTAAGTTCAACAATATTACAAAATCTAAATACAAGATTACAAATTAATAAACATGTCCGGGTATTTGTCGCGGACTTCCAATTCACATTCCCAAGTGGCTTCCTCCACTCCGTGATGTTTCCACAAAACTTTTACCAAAGGGATAGTCTTGCCTCGCAAAACTTGATCCCGCCTATCCAAGACCCGAACCGGTCTCTCCTCATACGAGACATCCTTATCAACCACTAAATCGGTCCAATCCAACACATGTGATGGATCTGGCTCATACTTCCGAAGCATACTCACATGAAACACGTCATGTACTCCGGACAACTGCGGCGGCAAAGCTAAACGATAAGCAGCCTCGCCAATCCTCTCAAGGATCTCAAACGGACCAATGAACCGAGGGGACAACTTCCCACTCTTCCCAAACCTCATCAAACCCCGTCTAGGTGATATCTTCAGAAAGACATGATCACCCACCTCAAACACCAAAGGTCTCCTCCTACGATCGGCATACGATTTCTGACGACTCTGTGCTGTAACAAGCCTCTTACGGATAAGCTCAACTTTCTCCGTCGTTTCCCTCACCAACTCCGGACCCAACAGAGGTGCATCACCCACCTCAGCCCAACAAACAGGAGATCTACACGGTCGGCCATACAAGGCCTCAAATGGTGCCATACGATACTCGACTGGAAGCTGTTGTTGTAGGCAAACTCCACCAACGGCAAGTGCCTCTCCCACGACCCACTAAAGTCTAGAACACAACCCCGTAGCATATCCTCAAGGATCTGAATAGTACGCTCGGACTGCCCATCAGTTTGAGGATGGTAAGCCGTGCTAAAGGTCAACCTAGTGCCTAAGGCACTCTGCAAACTCTGCCACAACCTGACAGTAAAATGAGGATCTCTATCTGAGACGATCGTCACTGGAACCCCGTGTAACCTCACTATGTCCCGAATATACAAGTCGGCAAGATGATCTACCGAATCTCTCACGCGCATAGGAATAAAGTGCGCCGACTTAGTCAACCGGTCTACAACCACCCAAATAGCATCACTACCCCGCTGAGTCCTCGGAAGACCCACAACGAAGTCCATAGTGACGTGTTCCCACTTCCACTCAGCAATAGGCAAGGGTTGCAACAAACCCGCTGGCCTCTGATGTTCAGCCTTCACTTGCTGACAAGTAAGGCACTTAGATACGAAAGCTGCCACATCTCTCTTCATACCCCGCCACCAGAACTGACGACCCAAATCCCGGTACATCTTAGTGCCTCCCGGATGCACTGCAAGGCGTGAATGATGAAACTCTCGGAGTACCTCCTCTCGGCAAGACTCCGGCACAAACGGACGGTCTCGGTATCTCACACTCAGGTCGGAATACACCATCAAACCCTTCTCAACCTTCCCACCGGAAATCTTCTCACGGAGAGATTCTACCTCAAGGTCACCTCTCTGAGCCTCTAACACTCGAGTCACAAGTGTAGGCTGTGCAACAATAGAAAACAAGGCCGCAGCCTCAACGGACTCGCCCAAAAGTAAATCAAACTCCCCAAGTGCACTCAACATCTTCCATTCTCGGATGGTTATACTAGCTATGACACCAACAGGTTTTCTGCTAAGGGCATCGGCCACCACATTGGCCTTTCCCGGATGATAATGCAATTCAAAATCATAATCCTCTATGAACTCCATCCACCTCCTCTGCCTCAAGTTCAAGTCTTTCTGTGTAAACAAATATTTCAGACTCTTATGATCCGAGAATACCTCGAATCTCTCACCATAAAGATAATGCCTCCAAATCTTCAAGGCAAATATCACAGCTGCTAACTCTAAATCATGCGTAGGGTAATTCTGCTCGTGAATTTTCAACTGACGTGAACCATAGGCAACTACTTTCCCTTCTTGCATTAATACACAACCCAGACCCTCTCGTGAGGCGTCACAATAGACTGCATAACCCAACCCTCTCTCTGGAATAATCAATACTGGAGCGGTAGTCAGTCTAACTTTCAACTCCTGAAACGACTTTTCACAAGTCTCACTCCATACAAATTTGACTCCCTTCCGAGTCAGTCTAGTCAACGGTGATGCTAACCTGGAGAAATCTTTCACAAATCGTCGGTAATACCCAGCTAATCCCAGAAAACTGCGAATCTCAAATACACTCTTAGGCTGTGCCCAATCCTGCACTGCCTCTACCTTGGATGTATCAACAGACACTCCTTCACCGGATACCACATGGCCTAAGAATTTGACTTCTCTCAGCCAGAACTCACACTTCCCAAACTTGGCATACAGCCTATGGGCTCTAAGTAACTCAAGCACCACCCTCAAGTGTGCCTCGTGCTCCTCCTCAGAAGGCGAATAGATAAGGATGTCGTCCACAAAAACGACTACAAACCGATCCAAGAATTCCCGGAAGATCCGGTTCATCAAGTCCATAAAGACTGCCGGTGCATTGGTGAGCCCGAATGGCATCACCAAAAACTCATAATGGCCATACCGCGTACGGAATGCCGTCTTCGGAATATCCACTTCCCTGACCCTCAACTGGTGGTAACCCGATCTCAAGTCTATCTTAGAGAAACAACGGGAACCCTTCAACTGGTCAAACAGGTCATCGATACGAAGCATAGGGTACTTATTCTTAACCGTAGCCTAATTCAATTTCCGATAATCTATACAAAGTCTCAAAGCACCACCTTTCTTTTTAACAAAGAGGGCCGGTGCTCCCCACGGCGAAACACTAGGGCGTATAAAACCCTTGTCTAGTAACTCCTGGAGTTGGATCTTCAACTCAACTAACTCGGCTGGGGCAAAACGATAAGGTGCCATGGAAATCGGCGCCGTGTCGGGCACTAGGTCAATAGAAAACTCAATCTCCCGATGCGGTGGCAAACCTACAAGATCCTCGGGAAAGACATCCGAGTACTCACAAACCACCCTTGGCAACACGATCTGAGTCTCATTATCCTCACTAATCAAAAGGTTAGCAAGTAGCCCACTAAGCTCACTCCTTCCTCGCGGAACATACCCCGGTGGCAACACATCACCAACCCGGTCCCCCAGAAAATGAAAATACTCTCCGCTCACAGTACAACAAGTGACCCTCTGGCGGTAGCAATCAATAACTGCCCGGTATGATGATAACCAGTCCATACCCAAAATAACATCGAAACCCCTCATAGGCATAGCGACAAAGGAAAATGGGATTCTATGATAATCAACCTCTATATCACAACCCCTAACGCCTTGTTTCAAAATCAATTCACCCCCAAGAGGTGATACTACACATATAGGAGATGCTAACTGTGCTAACTCCAACTCCAAAACAGATGCAAATGCAGCAGACACAAAGGAATGAGATGCACCCGTATCAATCAAAACATTAGCAACCGAGTTGCAAAACAAGAAGGTACCTCTCACAACTGATGGAGCCGGTACAAGATCCTGCGCGGTAACAGCGTACACGCGCCCAGACGACCTCTGATCAACCTGCTCACCCCTAGGAGCATAAGATTGCTGCACTGACTGGGACGGTGAAGCCCCCTGATTAGCCCTCGAGGCCTGACCCGACTGAGTTGGCTGCTGACCCTGAATCGGCCTCAAACCAGATGCACCAGATGTGCCACCCAACTGCGGGCAATACCTCTTCATATGCCCTGGCTGACCACACTGATAACACGAGAGTGGCTGACCTCTACCCTGACTCTGGCTCTGAGATCGAGCCGAAGAAGATGCTGCTCTCTGAACTCCTCTCCTCTGAGGACAAACTGGAGACTTGTGGCCCAGCTGGCCACACTTGAAACAGGTAATGTCTCCCTGACTGCCTTTCCCCGAACTAGCACTCGGTACAGGAAAAGTCGATCTAGAAAAGCTACCCTGAGACTGCTGGGGATTAAAACCCTTCTGTCTCCTACCATCATTCTGACCATCCTGACTCCTCTTGGAGCCCTTCTGCCCTTCCTCCTCCTCCTGCATCATGATTTCCATGTGGGCTGCAGCATCAACCATACGCCCATAATCCCGAATCATAGTTCCCCCAACTCTCAGCTTGAGGCCACGCCTCAACTTCTTCTCAAACTCAATACAACGGCGTTCCTCAGACGCCACCAACTCAGGTGCAAACCTGGACAAACTAGTGAATGCAGCCTCAAATTCGGCCACTGAAGAACTCGCCTGCTTAAGCTGACAAAACTGGTCCCGCAGCTTCTCCCTGACTGTTGGAGATAAGAACTTCTCCTGGAAAGCATTAACAAAAGCCTCCCACGTACCTCCTATACGTCCCTTAATAAATTTCCACCACTGACCTGCATCCCCTTTCAACTGGAAGGATGCCAAGGTCACTTTCAACCCCTCGTCTTCGATGCCAAGCATCTCAAACGTCTTCGTTGTCTGTTCGAGCCATTCATCTGCCTTAAGCGGCTCTTTAGGATCACCCACAAATTCATCCGGATTAGACCGAAAGAACTCCCTCTTCAGAAAGGAAGGTCCTGCATCAGCAGCAACAACCTGAGCTTGATTCTCAGCTCTGAGAATGCCTACTGACTCCCTGAATGCTCCTGCTATCTCTCGAGCTAAAGCGCCCATAGCCTGCTGGCCTACTGGCTCGGCCACATTGGCCTGGCCAATTCCCTCTTGAACTGCCGGAATCTCCTCTGGCACAGGCACCTCCTGCCTACCCGGCCTACCACGCCTACCGCGTCCTCGTCCTCGTCCTGACATCCTAATAAAGGAAACAAAGACATTAGCACATTAATAAATGTACCGAAGCTAAACACTCGCGTCCTAATGCAATGGACAACAATAATTCATTCCACGTAAGCACATAATCACATAAGCACCTACGAATTTCATTCCCGGATAATGATAGTCCCAATGCGTTACTATAGTTCCGGTTGGAAGCAGCAGTGATCAAGTGCCTTTCCAACAAGACTACTAGAAACTCAAGGGTCCAATCAACATCCTAGAAACTACATTCCATACCCACATAATCACATAAACATGTTATCACATAAACATATAACATTACACTAAGTCTCTATCAAACGAGACGAACCCAATGTGATACTAATCACTTCCCACGTACCCAAAGTATTCAAACCCGGTACGCTCTGATACCAAGTTGTAACGCCCTCAAAATTAACCCATTATATATCATTGACATGCATTATTTAAAGAAGACAATATATTAATCCATTCATCAGAGTATTACTAAATAAAGCATTACATGTAACATCGAATAAAATGCCCTACAGGCTTACATCTTTCCAAGCTAACACTTGGATACAAAAATATGAGTTCTAACTCAATACAAGAAAAAAACCCCCAGGCTTGAATGTTTACATGTACTAATAATTAAAGACAATTAACTAAAGGTAGTCTTCTTCAATCCAGAAGCCAAACCCTCCCAAGCTAAGTCCTTGGAGGTAGTTTATCACCTGAACCTGAAAATGATGTTCCCATAAAGGGTGAGCCACAGCCCAGTAGAAATATACTAAACCACATATAAGCAATGAATAAAGCAATAGCATTCAACAGATGGTTAACCAAAATAATCAATTACTTCATTTTACAGCCTCATGACACTATTGCCAAAGATACGTTTTACTTTTCAATTTTATCAACATGGCTCAGAACCTGGCCAAACTTACATCAGTGAATCACATATATCATATTCACATCCTTCCAATATCAACAAACAAATGAGACTCAAGCTCAAATCAAACACTTCATACTTCCAGATTGATACACATTTTAGTGTTGTATCAATAAAACACTTCTATATAAATAAGCACACATAAAAGTGATGCTAATGGAGTCCATCCCCTATCTCCTCCCAAACAAAATCCGGTTTAGAGGTCCATCCCCTATCTTCCCCTAAACCGTGGAGTACATCCCCTATCTCCTCCCACACACAAAACAATGTATGCAAATGCAATGCTCAATCAATACACGTATTTTCTGTATCAACGCCATAGTCAAAATTAATGACTTAACCAATGTGATTAGTTTCAATTATTCCTAATCCGCATGCAATGTCTACAACAATCACGACTATCCTCCACCGATAGCCCAAAACAGTTATTTCTAAACTGAAAATAACTATGTAAACAATTCAATAGAAAAATGATACCAATTACCCAATTACACCATTTAATCAATGAATTCCCCAATTCCATGAATTTAACCCTCTTTTCTCAATTCCATGAATTACTTATACAAATTAATTCAATAATACAACTAGGGTTTTTCCCAAAATTTACCAAAGTATCCCAACATATCAAAATACCAAAACTTAGGACAAAACCTATAAAATGGAGTAGGAAATCCCTACCTCGAAGAAAACAACACAAATGGTGAAGACAAAGATGAGTGCCCAAATACCAAAGTGCTCCAAATCGCCAAATGTTCAGATTAAATGAAAGCCCTCGACTCCCACTATCTTTTTAATGAAGGATCTAGGGTAGAAACACACCCTAAGTGGATCAAATCTAAGAAAGAATGTGAGTAGGGAGAGAGAGAAGTCGGACCTAGGGTTTGGAATCAAAAAGAAGATGAAAAGGACTGATCAAAACCCGCTGCTGTAAATATATACTGGACAGGCTCGCTCGAGCGAAGCCTTTGTCGCTCGAGCGACCAGACACAGAAAAGATACGCTCGAGCCAAGGGAACCTTGCTCGAGCCAACAACCCAAAAGCTCGCTCGAGCGAAAGAAAGCTCGATCGAGCGAAGAACTCAAAACCTCAGGTCTGTAAACAGACTCACGCTCGAGCGAAGGAACCATCGCTCGAGCGAAGAACAAACTAATTCGCTCGAGCGAAGAAAATATCGCTCGAGCCAAGAATGCAGAGCTACAGGTCAAAACTGGACGCCATCTCTCGCTCGAGCGACCAACTCCTCGCTCGAGCGAAGAACCAAAATCCTGGACAACAACACTTGGTTTCTAAACCCAACCAACCTGAAACAAACCTACCCAACACATCCTATAATTCCAAATGAGAAAATAAAGGACAACAACAACAATTATTCAATGACAGAATCTACGGAACCTAAGTCCGGATACAATAATCAAATGGGAAAAGACCGGGGTCGCTATATAAATCCACATAACCCTTCCACTTTCCCAACTAATTTTTCCTTCTTTTTTTCTTCCAAGAGATGCTTGAACATGTAGAATTTTATGAGACATTAAAATTTGGTTGGAGAATGGTTTACAAGGTTTCAAATGCCTCTATAGATTAAAATCACCCAACAATAGTTTCTGAGCAAATAAAGCCTTATGCCTCTGCATGAATAAACATTGGGTACAAATGGAAAATCTACAGCATTGGTATAGAAGAGTAAGCATGCCCATCACTCGTTGTACATAAATAAATGTCTCAAAAACTTGAATGCCACTAGCAATTCATGAAGAAAAAAAATATGGAAGAATACTGTAGTAGGATGTGCAACAAGATTCAATGCTTACCCAATTTTCAGTATAAGGACAGGACAAGCAAGTGCAAGTTCTGTAATTAAAGCATTTTGTACAGTCACAATAGAAAATAAATACTCAAAGAATAATCAAACAATTTGAATCATGGCCAACTCTACCAAGCAACTGATGGGGAGCCATCTCCCCATCAGCTTGCCAAAAGCTTTTGATTTTTTTTTTTAATGGTAAATGTTTTACTTAATAATCAATTGACCCCAACAAATCAATGGTTGAATGATTGCTTGATAATATATATAGAAAATGATGTGTTTGACACTATTGACAATGAATTTATCATGCAAAAATTTCAAAAAATGGCACCTCATTGAATGTAATTGTAGAAGCTTACATATTTTTTTGATTTGTTAAGACACTAGTTTTTTATTAAAAGTTTATTTTACTTGAAGTTGAAGAAGTTTAAATTTTAATTAGTTTAATTTTTTTTCTCATAAAAATTGGGGAACTTAAGTTTTTGGAGTGAACCCCATCCTTATAAAAACCTGGAGTCGCCACTGATTTGAATCCAATAAGATTTTAAAGTAAATTGATGCTTAGATTACATACCCAGATTTTTCTAAATTATTAGTGTGTTTTTGTTAAACTTTAAGAGAGGCTAATATAATTTATTATAAAATTAAAGAATATATATATATATATATATATATGAAAAAAGACAACGCTTATGTGTCTAGAGAGCACAAGTGTCATAATTATGATAATAATGACATGATTTCAAGTAAAAAGATATATGTGGTATGACAAAAACAATAACAAAACTCCTCATACAGGTATATATGTGACGCTGAAAGTAGTATTTCACGTTATAGATACATACCGGCCTGGGGATGAGGAAACCAGAGAACAAGTTCCAAAAACTGAAGAAGAAGGACATGACAATAGCCGCAATTTGATGGTTAGGAGTCAAAGCCACAACCATCATTCCATACATGGAGAAGTAGGTAAAGCACATGAATATGAAGTAGTAGAAATAGAAGAACTTGACTGCTGTCCATTCAAAGCCAATCATCGAGTAAAGGAGAAAAGCATAGATAAAGGTCTGAATTACAACATAAATTGTTTCTATGGCCACCTGTAATAGAAAAAGTACCGTGTAAATATTGGATGTGGGAGACCATATATACACATTCTTCTTAGCGAAAAGAAGAGAGAGATGTGATGTAATGTCTTTTATCCTTTACCTGAGCAAATGCGTAAGGCAACTCTGAATACATCCCAGCTGCCCTTTCACGGTAAAATACTGTTCTCTCAACTGCTACAACAATTTGCACCGCATTAGCATTGGAGGCTCCAAGGAAAAGGACAACAGAATAGGTAGCTCCAAGCAGATTAAGCAAGTCTTGTTGTTGGTGTCTGCTGACCAAAAATTATACAATTGATCTTCATGTTAGTATTGACGTCAATTGATAATAATAATAATAATTACCACAAATGTGATAACTAGAGTGTAAATGCCAAAATTATAGACTTGCATTTTGCTTCCTTTGCCCAAGAAGATAACACCAAAAATAATACCGATGACAATTGTCATGAAGAATCTGATAGCATTGTACTGTGAGTTCCTCCAGTATGACCAGTGTTGTTTCCAGAAGCAAGCCAAGCATTGAGTTAGTAAGGATTGCGAGTATTTGGTAGGGAAGTAGAGGTCATTGGTACCTGGTGCTGGAGTGCTTAGTTCCTTGATAAGTTCCTGATTTCTCTTGGAAAAGAAAATCATGAGAAATATCAGCACGCACTCGGACAATGAGAGAGAGAGAGAGAGAGACAGTGATAAAGTGTAAAGGACTCAGTACTGTCTATAAACATACTGGTAGAGGCCAGAATTGGCATAAATTTCTGCAAAGTCAACATCAAGTTGTGCCTCAACTGAAGTAGAGCTGACGTCCAACATCCAAGTAGCTGGATTGTAACCCTCAGTAATCTTAGGAACCCCTGGAACAGCCTTCAGGAGAAGGTATTGATTCATCATATTTCGAACTTTCAAATTGATAATAGATGACTCTTTAGAAACTAGCTATGGAGGAAAATGAAAACTGACCTCAAAATATTCAACAAGCTTGTGAGAATGGCGACCGAGAGGTCCAGCATATATCACATTCCCTCCTCTCTTCATCAATAGAAGCTGCAAGGAAGAAAAATTCGTACAAATATATGAAGAATGCAAACTCCATATGGAGGCAAACTCTTAACATATTATGGAAAGAAGGACAAACTCTATCAAATTAAGATTGTGGTTACACCGTCTGATATCTGTTAAAGAAGCTAAATGTTAAACTTTGCAAAATGGTTCACAAACGGAGGAACAAAAGAAATTATCACTCCTCCTAGAAGGATTAAAAAAAAAGCTACATTTGCATGCCCTGGAGAAATGTGATACAGACATTGCTCACTATAAGAAACAGCTGGACTTGCACATAGTGCTCAGACATTAGCTTATGACAGAACATCTGGAACACCAAATTGCACTGAAGGGTACATAAACAAGAAAAGGCTATAGCGTTAGAGTAGGACAAACCTGAGCAGCCATAACTGGATGAACCATATTTTGAATTTGGCTTAAACATGACTCCAATGTGTTTCGTATTTTTTCACATCTCAACAAAATCTTATACCCTGTGATTGCCTGGAAAAATTAGTTAAACTAACTGTTAGACAAAGAATGATATGATTTACACCTACACTCTCCCAAAAAAAAGAGGATAAAAAGCATGATTACATTGAAGAAGGCAAACAAATAATGTATATAATGGGTTTTTTAGATAATAAATCACTTCACAAAATAAACAAGCTAGAACTACATTACAGAATCCCCAAGCATCTTCAAGTGGATGTAAAGTTTGATTCTCTTCTGGAGACTACTTTACATTGTAGAATCCCCAAGCATCCTCAAGTGGACGTAAAGCTAGAACTGCTTTACATTATGTAAAGTTCGATTCTGCTGTGACCCATTTTGTTTGGCTTTTGGAAGTATTTGAGGTTGAAGATTGAATGAAAATTTTCTTTCAGTTGATGAGGTGGTTAATGGAAACTCAATCCCACACATTAGATTGACAATATATGTATAAGCATGTTCAATCCCACACGATAGATTGACAATATTGGTATAAGCATGTTCAACAAAAATTAAAACAAAAAATCACAACAGTTTAATCAATTATGTAAATAGTAGTGAAAAATACCAAGTAGAGTTTACTAGACTCAGAGCAGTGCAGAATAAGTGAATTGGCTCTCTCCATGGCAAGGTGTAAAGCGCACAGAACCTTCATTCCCGATTGGCATCCTGGTCGAGAAGATTCAATGGACGAAAATATCTGCGAGATTTTGTCGATGCATTTCTTAAGCTCTAGGCACATTAAACGATGCACCTGTGGCCATCAAACATAGTCATAAAAATGTGTTGAAAGCAACAGCAACTTTGGATGAAGTGATTGGGTGCACCCTTAGCAGTTAATAAAGAATCACCAGCATATTAAAGAAATTTGGGAGGATATGCTTAGTTTATTTCATTCATAAATCTTGAAATACTTAATTTGGTGCAACTAAATTGCGTTAAATCTTGTTCTCAACGGACAAAATAATACTAGAGATGCTAAAATGATAATTACATATCCTAAAACTCAAAGACAAAAACTACTATTTACCTTAACGGTACAATATGGAAGTTCCATAAGGTCAGCACCTCATTCACATTTTTTAATATCTGTGGCCTGCACATTGAAAGTGATAATCATAATGTCTTCAATTAGTGTTCCTGAAAGAATAAAGTAATTAATGACTGAGCAATCAAAGTTGATAAAAGTCACATGAACCCAAACAAATAAATAAATAAATCAAATTCAATTTCTAGGTATGACTAGAAAGCTGTATGTGAAATTCAGGAATACATGCTAATTGCAGACATCCAAAAAAGGAGAAAGTCAATTGCTGTTGTGACTCTAAAAGAGTAAGCTATGAAGATATTAAAATAGTTCAAATAATGTGACTTTAAAAGAACATACTTTTCTGAGCCACCAAACATGAACTGAGAAAATAAACTATCAAAACTAGTGTTTCTCATGTAAACGTATAAAAACTGCAAATTGCGAAATTCATCCCGAAACTGAAAGCCATCTAGCAAATAAACACAAAAACATTTATGCACTTGTTTTCAACCTAAAGGGTCCCGAAAATAGTATGAGGTTCGATTATTAGGACCTTCTCAAGTGTCTAGTAAAGAAAATCAGCTCAACCAAAAGTCAATCATATCTGGATTCACCTATAACAATAATGCCATGGGCAAGTATATATCCCGTGATAAGTATTATGTCTATGAACACTTTTCTTCCACCAAATCAATCTTCATAACTAACCTCGTATCTATGCCGATGTCGTTCATCCACATACTCTGAATTATGGTACCTAGAAATAAACAGAGAATATTGTATTATGCATGCATGAAGGAAGATGAAAAAATCAAAGAAACTTGATTGGAAAATGTGGACATTCATATCTCGCAGAAAGGGATGTTGGGTTCACTTTTGGAAATTATTAAATGGAGCATTGATATCTCTTACAGTTTTGCAGTGATACAATCAGGAGTCTGAAACGGCGTTTCACGACACCCCAGTCTCATTGTGCTTCCCATATGTGTTCTTGAACCCTGTATAAAAATAGAAAGATGATGGTTATTAATTTGCTATAACCAGTGTTTCTTGCAAAGGAGTAGCTCAAAAAAATGCAATACAATGCAAGCACCTCTGGCATGAAAATTACAATAGGATTGGGTGTCTCGTTGTCAAATTCTGTACTATTTGCCTTTTCCCAACCCAAAACCTAAAACATGTGATGAAAATAAGGTTAGTACATGGTCTGTCATATGAAACATGTCAATCTATTGGAAGGAAAGTCACTTACAGATCTACCATACTCAATAACAGAAATCTGCATGGTCAAGCAAATCCCAAGATATGGAACTTTATTTTCTCTGGCATACTTTGCAGCTAGCATCATTCCTTTCACACCACGATCTCCAAATCCACCAGGAACTAAGACACATGCTGCATTCTGAAAATGTTTGGGTAACCAAATTTGTATGATTTGGTGAAAATGTTCTAACTAAAAAATTAATGGCAGTCCTACTCAATACTAGCTTAAGAACAATCAAGATGGTCATTGCTTAGGTTTGAACAAATAGTATGCTCAACACTCAACTATCAAAAAGATTAAAAATATAATAAAAATAAAAGGAAGTAAGAAAAACATGCATCTATAGATAACATGTATCCTGGTATAAAAAATAACATGGCGTGAACGGAAGAAACATGAAACAGTGAAACAATCACAAACCTATTTATACCAAATTCCAAACAAATCAGAAGACTGCTGGGAAAGAGGAAAATCAGAAGATTTGGCCATATAGCCAACAACGAATACAAAGAGGTTAGAAAATTCCCAATAATGTTCTTCTGTAATCATGAAAATAAATAATGTAAATAGAGACAAATTATGTGAGGTGTGTGTATATTCTTTGTTTCTTCTGAAAAGTACTCAACTCAGCAAATCAATATCCCAATTATTTGGGGTCAATTATTTCCTCCAATTGATTCTATTTGAAGTTATATCCTCAATTAAATTTAAGTTAATCATGTTATTTCTTAACACCACATCTCAGGTTCTCCTCGGTTTTCCTCTATTTTTTTTTTAATCACCCTCCACATGGATCAAATTACTCCTCAATTCACATGTTCAACTTAATAGGAATCGTGCAATCACACAACCATCTTGATACTTTTCCACTTTTTTGTACAACTGGTCACCTCATCCACATAGAACTAGTTTCCTATTTCAAAATCCATTTCTTCTTAATTATTCTATTCTTAAGGAGAGCTAAAATTTCTTGTCTTTAAAAAAAAATGTATTAGAAAAAAAAAATCAATGGGGATGCCACTCATGTAGAAAAAGAAGAAAAAACAAAACAAAACAAAACAAATCAGGAAAAGACACACACGAAAAAATAAAGGCATATATATCACCTCTGATATCAAAAGACTCTACAAAATTCACATATTGAGTAAGGCTCAAGGCAACAATTCCCATGACCCAACTACATGAATGCCACCTGTATATCATGTGCATCTTGAACCATATATGCAACCAGAGTCAACACACAATCAGTCAACAAAAAATTCAACCAATGATCTGGTCTAGAAGGTCTTTAAAAACTTGGTTTTTCATGTTATGTAAACTATGTTATAAATAATGTGATTCGCAAAACAAGAGAGTTCCCATTTGAATACAAACAAATTATTGAAGATGTGTGACCTATTGGGAAGAAAAATATAAGAACAAAAAGAAGATGCCACACACCAAAAAACTAAGGCAAAAAAGAAGAAGAGAGAGATTCCATAAAACTTACCTTCAATGCCTCTCATGCAGTAGCATGATCTTCTGGTGCCTGCACAAGGAACAATGAAATAACACATTGTCCTCAAAAACATTTGATAGAATATCCAACATATAACTAGTAAAGGCCCAATGCCAATTTTGCAGTTTCATCTCCAAGGTCTGAAGCTGCAATCCAGTCAACTGATGGCTTCAATGAACATGCAATACAAGCATGTAGATAGAGAAAAACGTGGGGTGCCATTAAAATAATTCATAGCCACATCATTACTTGAAAGGGAAAAATCGTAGATATTTGGTATATTTACATAGCAGATAGCTTTGAAAAGAAAGAGCATTCATGGTAAAAACAAACACTCATCATCCTATTGTCCTAACAGTTGATGAAATAGAGCTTCTTATTCCTAGAGAACAAGTTTATCAGAAATTTCTTGCCACAAGCCTAAGATCCTACAATCAATTTTAACAGCTTTTTCCTTGGGCTATATTTCGATCATTGACTTGTGGTGGGAAAAGTCAAGAAGAAACTGAAGTGAAATAAGACTTTTTTTTTTTTTTATTTTCCACTTGATAAATCCATGATCTGAACATAACACTAATTTGTGTTGGTGTGATCGTGCAGGTTTGTCACTTCTGAAATCCCAACTAGAGAATAACAGCCATACTGAACAAGCATAAAGGATATCAAAACCATTCAAAAGCAGCATAAAATGAAATATTTTCAGAAACAAAATATGAACCAACAAACAATTAGCACGTTCAGTGAGAAGAAACAACAGGGCATCAACATTCAAATATCAAAACCATTCATAGAATTCACAGGATTGATTTCAATAACCAAATCGACATTGCACCATCAGTTCAGCTTGAGAGAGAGACAGAGACAGAGACAGAGAGAGAGACAGAGACAGTGGAGCTCACCGATCTAAATCGCTGAGATGAACTTCGATTTCGATTTCGAGAGAGAACTTTGAAATGGCTCTGATGAATCACCAATCTGTTTCGTTGAGACCATGCTGAATCTCTGAATCACCGAGCTGAATCCCTGAGATTATTAGGGTTTAGACAGCAGTGAAGCTCACCGATCTGAATCGATTCACCGATCTGAATCTTTGAGATCATTAGGGTTTAGACAGCAGTAGAGCTCACCGATCTGAATCGATTTTGAGAGAGAACTTCGAAATGGCTCTGATGAATCACCGATGTAAGATCTTCGAAATGGCTGTGACTTCGATTTTGAAAGATCTTAGACAGCGCAAAGAGAGAGAGCTCGAGATTTTCATTTTCGCTTATCAGATCAAAATAGCTTATTATATTCAAAATAAAGGTTGAAAAGACGGAGATAAAGAGCGCGTGGGACAACACCATTTGAAGGCGTTCAGAAGCGTCTTCTATTCATGAAACGGCGCCGTTTTGATTAAACGAAAAGGTGACGTTTACAAAATGTCATTAAATATTTGAAACAGTGACGTTTTCAAAAACGCCATTAAAAAAACGCCTCCAAAACAGATATTTCTTGTAGTGAGAAATAAAATGCTTAAGAGAAGGCATAGGTAGTGGAGGGTATTTTGGTCATTTGGCGAGAGTTTGTACTTATGGACATTATTGTTTAGCCTGTAGACCTCTAGGCAAAAGAAATCTAATTTAGACTTTTGTCCCAAACGCTCTATATTTTAGATTTTTGACCCGAACGTTCTATATTTTAAGAGGGAGTATTTCTTTAATCAAATTCGTTATTGTTTTTTATATTTGGTTTTCATCCCTTATAACAATAATACTAAGTATTAAGAAAAGTCTTTTATGAAAATAATTATGAAAGATTTGTGACCTTTGGGTTACACTTCGAATAAAGCATCACATACTAATCAGGGTAATCTAAAGGTCACAAAACTTTCATGATCATTTTCATAAAAAATTGTTCATGATCCTTAACATTTCTCCCCTTACAATTCCCCTCGTTAGGAGCATCCTCATCTCTCCCCCTAAATCATCCCTTTACCTTTTTTAGGAGGTTACAACTCTTTTATATCACCCCCATCAATTCCCTTATACCATACACTAAACTAATATTTGCTACAGTGACTCCTTATTTGTAGAGAGTCACTGTAGCTCCCTTATATATATTGCTCTGTTTTGTTTTGTTTTGTTTAGGGATTGCAGTACACATTTACAATTTTTATTTTTTTTAAATTTATTATTAAAAATAATATTTTAATAGAATAAAAAAATTAGGAGTTTGTTAATAGAATATAGAAAGAATAATGAATTTGTTGATAAAGTAGATGAAAATATGATTTCTAAAATAAGAAATAAATTTTTTAATACTGTTTTAGGGTAAAATTTAGGTAACCTAGTAAGGATGCTCTCAAAGCCTAGTCATTAGTATGAGACTATGAGTTGTTTTGGGAATTGACTTTATAAGTAAATTTTAATTTTTAAAAAAAAAATTGTACAAAAAGTAGAAATAAGAATTAAGGCTGTGTTTGGAATAATTTTCAAAATATAATTCTATCCACACATTCTAACTTCATGTTTGGATACAGCTTTCAAATTGTATTTTCACAACAAAGAGAAAACTCTGTAGAAAACTGTCTCAGGCGCGATTTTCAATTTTTTTTTTCAAATTTGGCTTAAACGGTCGTCCCACTGGACGTCCGGCCGGTTGACCGGAACAGTGTAATTTTTTTTTTTTTACAATTGATATATGTTAATTTTTATATATTCGAAAAAAATATTTTCTGAATTTTTAAATTTTTTTTTATGTGTTTTAATAAAATTTTGAGTTATATGTTTAGTTATGAGTTGTAAGTTTTTGTATTAAATATCATATGTCACATAAAAAATTTCCCACTCAATTCAAATTTCTTTTCAAAACTCTTTTTAAAATTCTTTCACCAAATAAATTTTTCACATTTAAATTATAATTTTAAAATTTATAAATTTAAAATATAATTTATACTCTCAAATTATAGTTAAAATTTTTTACCAAACGTAACTTAATTTTTTAATAGTGATTTTTCAATCCATTGGAGCATTTGGAGTACTATTTTTAATGAGACTAAGGTGTGTCCTGAGTCCATCTGTAGGTCGGTCGTAGCTGAGGCACATGGATTTCATCAGTTGATTGGGAAGGGCTCGCCGATTGTCTTGCTCGTAGGGCGGTGGGTGGGGAGGGCATCTGCTTTGCACATGGATTGGACTCTTCATTAATGGTTTGATTGATTATCTTTGCTATCAAAAAAGCTGTTACCATTTAAAAAAAAAAAATAATAATAATAATAATAATAATAATAATAATTAAATTATGACTTTTCAAAATTGACTTACATATAGTGACTTGGCAATTTGTAATTGCAATACTTGTGGGTAACATGGGAGATATTAGATAAAAAGACGTGTCGAAGATATGAGAGGCAATGTGGTTTAAAATAAATTAAAAATTAAAAAGGAATTTTTAACGATCTTTTTAAAATAACCCTCAATCTTTGGATATCATCATCTCATCTTATCTCATCCAATCTATTTATCTATCTATATATAAAGAAAATGTGGTATAAGACCTCTAAGAGTTTCAAATTTCCAATCTAAAGTTTATAATTTTATAATTTTTAAAATTTAAAAAAATCTTCTATTGATTAGTTTTTATTCAAGCAAAAAAAAAAAATAAAAAAAAATAAATAATAACAATAATAAAATAAAAATTAATATATTTTGATTTATGACTTTCAAATGGAAAGTATCAAATCTAAACAAAAAAAAAAAAAGAAAAGAAATTATACTAATCTATTTCAAAATTCAAACTCGAGGGTCACTAAATACAAAAAAACAATCTATTAATTTAAATTTAAAATTTGCACAATATATATTTAAAATTATAATGATCTATCACATAATTTATAAGTTTTAAATACAAATTTAAAATTATCATAATTAGCTCATGATTTTTGTATATATTATAATTGCAAAATGTTGCCATCATTAAAGTCTTTTTGTGATTATTTTAGCCCAAATGTGGTAGGCCAAACGAGCACCACAGTGACTCTCAAATTTGAATTTTGAAATGGATTAGTATAATGTCTATTTTTTTTTAAAAAAAATTTGATATTCTTTTCATTTGAAAGTCATAAATTAAGGGATATTAATTTTTATTTTATTATTTTTTTGCTTGAATAAAAGCTAGCCAATAATTTTTTTTTTGATTTTTAAAAATCAAAAAATTATAAAATTTAGATTAAAAACTTGAAACTCTTAGAAGTCTTATGGGTTAGAAACCCATCAATATTCATTCCTTGATTTATGCATCTTTTATTAAATTATAAAAGATGCATAAATTAAGGAATGAATATTGATCTTATTCTAGTAACATAATTTAAGAAATAATCTAAATTTAAAATTTTATTCTAAGAATATAAAATTAATTTATAGACCAATCATATTGTGACACATATTAATAAAATTAAACAAAATAAAAAATGTTTTGCAATTATAATGATAATTTTAAATTTGTATTTAAAACTTATAAATCATGTGATAGATCATTATAATTTTAAATTTATATTATGCCAATTTTAAATTTAAATTAATAGATTGCTTTTCATATTTAGGGTCTGTTTGAGATGTGGGTTAACTTTTTGGTTATTTTAGTCTGAGGCTAAAAAGCCTCATTTAGGATAGACTTTTTGATTTTTTTGACTTTTGTGAAAGAAAAAATGAAATGATTATAGTTTGGATATACCATTTTATCTTATTGACTTTTTAGCTCATAATTTTTGTATTAAGGAGCAATAACAGTGACATTGAGATTATTTATATATTTTACAGAAGAATGTTTTTAAAAAGAGAAATTATGAGAGTTTTAAAATCTCATAAAATCTATATACTAATATAATTGCAAATGGTTGTCATCTCATTAAAGGTAAAAATTGCAATTCTTTATTTTATTTTGTTTAATTTTTGTTAATGTGTCACAATATGATTGGTCTATAAGTTAATTTTATATTATTAAAATAAAATTTTAAATTTAGATTCTTCCTTAAATGATGTTACCAGAATAAAATCAATATTCATTCCTTAATTTATGCATTTTTTATTAAATTATATAATAAAATTTTAAATTTAAATTGTTTTTAAAATTATGTCACTACAATTAGAATGAGATCAATATTCACATGTGTCATAATATTATTGGTCTAAACATTATATGTTATTAAATACACGTATTCAAATTATTAATCACTATTAAAAGTTTATATTTTTATTTTTGTCATTTTTGGTTTTAAATTTTATACTCTTTTATATATATATATATATATATATATCTTTCTAAACTACAAGGACTTAAACAATAATTTTTTTTATTACAAATATTGTTTTTTCACAATAGACAAAAACATTAAGAAAATGAATGACTTTTTTAACAATTGCCAAATATAATGGATTCTATTATTATTATTTTTTTTTCAATCTCAATTGTCAATTAAACAAATTAAAATTAAAAAAATAATTTTTTTTGGCTTAAATAGTTAAGAAGTGACTTTTTCAAATAAAAATAAACATTTTTTTTCCTTATTAAAAGTAATAGTTGGTGAAACTTATTTTTTTTATATAATAAAAAAAAAAGAAAATGGGAGTTACATGTGATAATTTATTATTCTAGTAATGCTACAGGCCTACACTTTCACACACAATGATGTAGTAAGAGAGTTGGTCCCCATGTCATTGAGTGTATAGCAAATCAAGAGTTGACGGGGGATTCTATTTACACCCAAAAAATCATTAAATACTCCCAATTTCTAAGTATACCCTGTTTAATTATTTAAAATCTTGTTTTACGCTCATTACATCCTATTATTTTTCCCAAGTTACCCTTAAGGTAAACCCAAATAATAAATAATAAACAAACTAAAAAAATTAAATTATTTCAAAAACTTTTCAATGTAGGAACAACAAAGGTAGACTCTATAATCAGAGACACCATCGACAAGCTTCTCCTCCTTCACTTCGGTCGATCTTTCAGTCCCCTCTATCGCCAGCTCAATGACATTGTACGTTTAGGGTTTTCTTTTCTCTCTTCTCTGTTGTTTGATTTTCTTTCTGGGATATATAATGACTTAAATGTTGATGGAAGACCTAATTTGAATCGCAAATGCACACGATGAAAAAAAAGTCTCAATTTTGTTTGTATCTCAAAATTCTCATCTAATCATGAAGCAATACAGTTTGATTCTATAAATCAAAACTTAAATAAATAAATAAATAAATTGCTTTCAACATTGTTAAAATGACTTATCGCTTGTATACTTTGCTTATCATATTGCCTTGCCTCTGATTTTTTGTGTCTCTTTCTTATCTTATTGTTTTGCTATTCTAATTTGTTGATTACTGTGTGACAATTCTCTTGCTGTTTTGCTATTTCAACTTGTTGATTACTATGTGTTTGAAAAAATGCTTGAATGAGAAACGCTCTACTACCTTGCTTGGCTTACCTCTTTTATTGAATTTTTTTTCTATATCTTTTTACAAATACTATACTTTTTAAGTGTATATGCATATTAAAAAAAGTAAAAAAAAATTACTTAAAATATTAAAAAAATTCACTACACAAAAAATGGAAAACAAAAAATTTAATTTTCAGAAAAACAGTTTAAACTAGATTGATGGTGCAATGAGTTTTCTTTTTAAATATGAGTTTTCTTTGATTTTCTACTATTCTGAATTTGTTGTTTCACTATTACAAGTCTGAAACTCTTCAATTTTTCGCCTTGTCTAGCTCACAAAGAATAGTTATGTCTGCCATGCTATAATACTAAGGACAACTCTGAGAAATCTAGATATCCCATAAATATTGATTTGTGATTATGTATCAATTATGTATCAGTTTTAAGTTGTAAATAACAATCTCAATTAAACAATCAAGATAAATCGACAAAACAATTTTACGTGGAAAAATCACAATTGGAGCGCCTTCAATTATGATAAAAAACCATGGGCAAAAGCCACAAAACAATCCACTAAGAAGACATAAAAGAATTACACAAGTGTACTCTCAATTACCCACCTAATCCACGCCCGAATTGAACCGACCCCTATGTGCCTCTTCCAGCCCCGTCTTCACCTCAGAATTTTCTTGTACAACGTTGAATCCACAACGCTGATGTCGAATCCACAACGATGAGCCACTCTAGAATCCACCACGGCTTCAGGCCCAAATTTCAGTGAATCCATCGAAGAATTACTCTTTTTTTTTTTTTTTTTTGAATAAAACAAACTAAACAAACCCTTTGATATAATCCACTCAATTCATGATTAATCTCTCACAGATATCAAAGGAAACAAGTAAAAGAACTCTAGATGAAAAGCCCAATACCCAAGAAGAAGATCTGGAAGCCGTAACCCTAAAATCTGATTGAATCGCATATTTATAGAAAACAGATCCGCGATCTCTACTCGAGTGCAAGAATGGCCGCTCGAGCGGACCTCGCTCGAGCGCAAAAAAGTTCGCTCGAGTGTAAAATCCCAACTTCCAGTACTTTGCAGACAGGTCAAACTTCTGGAACCAAACATTTTCCGCTCGAGCGCACAAACGGCCGCTCGAGCAGACAAGCAACTTCGAATTCATTTTTGCATTTTTCTTCAGAGGCACTGTCCCCTCGACCCCGCTGCTGTCTGGGACCCATCAAGGAGCGTTGCCCCCTGGATCCCCACGAGCTAACCAGGTAGCTCAATCCCTGACATAGTCAGCGAAGTGGCAAACAAGATAGGATAAGATCATAAACTCCTCTGCATAGGTACAATTCGGGTTGGATTCGCATTTAAAACTCATAACCTCACCGAAATAAAAAGATCGAATAAAATTACAATTGAAAGATGTTTTGTCAAACGGGATTACTAAGAATAAAAATCTAACAAACTCAAATTAGGAAAATTTGTAACTTGAAGTTATAAAAACTTGGGAATAAAATTGGACTGTACTACTTTCTGTTCACATTGTTTTGCTTTAATGTAAAAGAAAATCCAAAGTTTGTGTGCTTTGTGATCTTTGAAAGGTGGATTTTGTCACATTTGTCACTTGCATGACATTTATGTGAACCTTGTTCTTCTTTATTATCCATATAGTTTTCCCTTCTTTTTTCCTCTGCTTTCATTCTTGGAAGTTGTTTTGCACTACTTTGTGAAAAAGGTTGCCAAAAGCAATGAAAGCAATGAAATAAGAAATAAGAAATAAGAAAGCAATGAAATAAGAAATAAGAAATAAGAAAGCAATGAAAAAGAAAACTGTATTTACCATTTAATGGTTATGTTTTTGCTCATTGAACATTTGTCATTTGTTTATCCTATGTTGCTTTTGTAGAGGATTGGTTCTCAAGAAAGAGAGAAATGTGTGAAAAAGATTTCTTGCTCGCCTACTATCAGCTACACGCTACTACAACATATAAGAGTTTTAGAGACCAAATGTTTTGGATTTTAAAAGTGAAAATTTTGTTACAAAAGACATTTAGGGACCAATTTCTATCATCATAAGGATAGTTGCTAAAAGATCATCCAAAAAAGTAAAAAACAAGGCTTTTAGGAACACAATTGTGAAAATGTTAGACTTTTAGGGACAAAATAATTTGGTCTCAAAATAGTTTATTTTTGAGACGAAAAATTTGGTCCCAAAATGATAATAATTCGTCATTAATGTCCAATTTCTGTTGCTAAAAATAAAATAATGACACTTTTCACGACAAAAATATTTAGCCCCTAAAAAATAATTGTCACTAAATTTTAGCCTATAAAACTTTGATTTTTTGTACTGCGCGAGAAGAGAGGCAAATGCCAATCTCAAGATCTACCAACAATCTGATTTGTGAAGGATATGAAGCTTACAAAAATCTGGGTCCCAGCAGGACCTAAATCCTCTCAGGGCCAGTCGCATGTGCAAATGGAACTCTACTTCTGTTTTAGATCACAGAAGTAAGTTTACAGCCAAATGGATAAGTTAGTCTATTTTTTATTCAAATCTAACATGACCTGAAAGAAGCTCAGTATAGTTAATTTCACATTGAAAATTTAAAATTTTAAGGTATTCTAACCTTTCTACGTCCTTACAAAACTATAATGGGCGAATTAATCTTGTGTCATTGTACATGGGTGTGCCTTCACATGGTTTTTTCTTCATATTGAACTAGTCAGATAAGTGAAGAACTGGAACACATAATTGGAATTATGGAAACTTCAGTGAACAGGTGTAGAATGATCTTGGATTCTGTTTAAAGAGATATCATGCGAGTAAACAAGGGAACGGAGGAAGTATTAATGGGGAGTAAGTATCTCAAATCTCAATTGCCAAATACATTGGTATATAGGAGTTAGGACAGTTACTTGGTTCGGTAATTATTGTTAGATATACACTTATCTGTAATCACTTGTTTGTTGGCCGTGACCAGGTACATGAAGTCTCTAAAAAACATTTGAGTATTACTTTTGTGTTTTCAAAGTGACCCAAGCCTTTTTTATTCAAGTATTAAGAACTGAAAATAGCGTAATTCCACCAATTCAGTTGAAAATAATATATCATTGCTTGGCAAGGAATTTGATGTAGATGGTTTGTTTTACTTAAATTTAGGTGTATATATTTTTTATGATGAACTAATAGATATCCTTGGTTTGGCTTGCCAAGAGAATATTAATCAATTGTCTAAAACTCACATTTGACAAATTATGAATTGTGTAAAGAAGCGCGCACACACACAGTTGATAAATTACATTTTACAAATGACTTCTTGATACAACTCGAAAATTATGCCCAATTAGTTGATATCACCTCTTTTTCAATTTGGTATTTGCTAGATTACATTTTACAAGTTCAAAGGCAATTTTCTATTTGCTAGATTACATTGTTCTCTTTTGTTGAGGGTAAATTTGAAACAATGTATATAATATAGCCTTTGACTTAATGATAGTATAACCTTCAAGCTGTTTGCCTTCGAGTTAATGATAGTATACCTTTCTAACCGTTTGCCTTTGAGTTGATGATAGTACACCCTTCAAACTGTTTGCCTCTACAAAGATCAAGTGATGCCTAGCTTTCTTTTTAGTCCCTTAGAGTGAGTACCATCGCTTTTGTAATTTATTTTTTATTACTGGTTTAATTATTGTTGCCTCTATCCTTTCAAGTGGCTAAAAGGATTCTTCTTCATTTTAGCCCTAAAGTGCATCCGAAGGTTTATGGGAAAACAACTCTGATTCCAAAGATAGAATCGGGAAGGTGGACCTCTGTCAAACAGAACAAGCTTCTTTTAAAAATGGGGGCCCTAGTAAGGAGCACAAACAGAAGTCTCTCATTGAACCGGTAAATCTCAATTCATTTTTCTTTCATTTTGCTCACTTCTTTCTTTCTTTTTTTATTTTTTATTTTTGTACATGACTTAGTTGATTATCATTGTGAAAACTCTATGGATACTTCAAACAGTATATATCTTGTTTTCTATGTTTAAATTGAGGTGGTTGATGATGCAGGAAAGAGAATGGGAAATTCCTATTGAAAGGAACTCTGATCCCAATCAGCAGGCAGGAAATTCAGCCCCAAAGGCAGCTTCGGATTCCAGCATCATTATGTTTTGTAGATCTTGAAACCAAACACTCTAGGAACATAACTAACATCATTTGTTGGCATGTCAACATTGTATTGTAATAATACTTTAAAACATGGCCTTTGGATATTTTAATTCTTATATTTTATATTAATACCTTAATATATGTTGTTCCTTTATATATTATTTTTCTGCTAATCAAGTAGACGTTACATTGGCATGAAATGAAAATTTTCAACAATCAAATAGCAGAACGGTGTCCAGCGATGGAAAAAAGAAAAAGAAAAACATAGCATTTGAAATAAACTAGGTTGCTTAACATTTATGTTTCAACCATTGATTTTAATGTGCTTTCTAAGTTTTCAATATTGTATTTTATTGTTTGTGGATTGTTGCCTTCATTGTTTTTGTTAATGACAACAACTTTTTGAGGATTGTGGGAGCATTTTGTTGGAAATTTCTGTGAAAGTAGGGATTATTGTTGAAGTGTTTTTTAGGTTATGTTTGGAGTATGAATTTAAGTCAGAATTTGAAAAATAAAAGTGAAAAAGTTTGTGAAATGTATATTAGGGGTGAAAGAATAATCACTAAAACTGAACTGACTGCACTAAACTGAACAGCCTGTTTATGGTCTGTTTGTTTCTCGGTAATTCGGTCGATCGGCGTGATTTTTCAAAATTTTCAATTTTCGGTTTCGGTTAAGTTTAGGTGAATTTTACACCGAGCCTCACCAAATTAGACTCCCATTTTTGCCATCCACGTTTTTTAATCCTAGCAGCCCACTCTTTTGGCCTTCCCATTTTTGCCATCCACGTTTTTTAAACCTTTGACAATGTATTTTTCTATTAGTTAAAATTTGTTCTTGTTATTATTATCATTTTATTAGTTACTGTTTCTTTTTTTTTTTCTTTTTTTTTTTGATAAATCAAATATTACTTGTTATTATGTTTAGATGGATGATTTAATTTCCCATACACAAGGCCCCAATGAAAACACTACAACACAAGAACATGAGAATGAAAGTACAAAAAATCAGCCTAACAGTGTCAAGGGTAAAAGAGAAAGATCTTTGGTTTGGGATCATTTCACAAAATTGAAGTGTGAATCTGGTAAAAAAACTAGTGCCTCTTGTAACTATTGTCGTACAACTTATGCATGCGATCCAAAAATTAATGGGATAACATCAATGTGAGCTCATATAGAATCAAAGTGTAAGAAGTATCTCCTAAGGCAAGCTGAAAAGCAAACTACATTAGGTTTTAAACCAAAAAATGAAACTGGTGATGGGAAACAGTTGGTAATCTTGTGACTGTAAGCTTTAGTGTTGATGCATGTAGAAAGGCCCCAGCAAAGATGATAATAATAGATGAATTACCATTTAAATTTGTGGAGGGTGAAGGATTTAGGTAATTTATGCGTGTGGTGCAACCCAAGTGGTTAAAAATCTCATCTAGGATTACCATTGCCAAAGAATGTATGTCAATATTTGTGAGTGAGAAGAAGGCTTTGAAGAATGCACTTAGAGGTCAACGACTATGTCTTACCACAGACACTTGGACATCCGTGCAAAACTTGAATTATATGTGTCTCACTGCACATTTGATTGATTGTGATTGGAAACTTCATAAAAAACTTCTGAACTTTTGTATAGTTCCAAATCACAAAGGTGACACACTTGGTAAGGTGATTGAGGATTGTTTGGTAGCATGGGGAATTGATAAGTTTCTCACAATCACGGTTGATAATGCAAGCTCAAATAATGGTCCCATTAATTTTTTGAAGCGAAAGACGAAGAGAAGAAATAATACCATATTAGAGCACGACTTTTTACATGTGAGGTGTTGTGCTCACATATTGAATGTAATTGTTTGTGAGGAATTGAAAGAAATTGATGATTCCATAACAAGAATTCGGCGTGATAAAATTTGTGAGATCCTCTCCATCTAGAATGGCCAAGTTCAAATTATGTGTTGAAAAAGAGGGCATTGAGTTTAACGGTAAACCTTGTTTGGATGTGGCTACCCAGTGGAACTCTACGTATTTCATGTTAGAAAGGGCTATACAATTTCAAAAGGTTTTCGAGCAGTTAGATGATGATGACACCCACCTCCGCTCGAATCTTAGAGAGGATGAGGTTGGTGAGGTTAGTGAGATTAGTGAGGTTGATGAGATTGATGAGGTTGATGAGGGAGAAGTTAGTGACATTAGTGAAGAGGATGAAGTTGCATTAAGTAATAATACACTACAAGAAAAAGGGGCATATAACACGGAAGTATTTGCGACGGCACTATTCCCGTCGCAAAAAGTGAGTTTTTGCGACGGCACCAGTTGCCGTCGCCAATAAATCGGGTTTAAGCGACGGCACTACTTCCCGTCACAAAAAAGCAAGTTTTTGCGACCGCATGAACCACCGTCGCAAAAAAAAAAAAAAAAGCGCAATCTGAGTGCTCAGCTTTATTTTTCCCTCCGCGCTCGTTTTTCCCTCTCCCCCTCCCCTCTCCCCCCAAAAAAAACCCTATCAAAAATCCACCCTTACCATCTGCAGTGGCCACCAGCGGCTGTTCCTCCACCTTCTCCTACTCCCACGGCTGCTCCTCCTCTTCACCACCATTCCATGCCCATGGAAAACCCTAATCGCCTCTCCAACGACGAGGTACATTTTCAATTTCATCTCATCAATTCGATCGATTCATTTTCAAATCATTAGTAGATCCATTAGATTCATCACTGTGTTTGGTTTCTAGGTTCGAATGATCAAAAATCCACCCCTACCATCCGCAGTGGCCGCCGGTGACTGTTCCTCCACCTCCTCCTACTCCCACGGCTGCTCCTCCTCTTCACCACCATTCCATGCCCATGGAAAACCCTAATCACCTCTCCAACGGCGAGGTACATTTTCAATTTCATCTCATCAATTCGATCGATTCATTTTCAAATCATTAGAAGATCCATTAGATGGTTTTTAGGTTCGAACGATCTTCATATCGGGCCTTCCCGAGGATGTGAAGGAGAGAGAACTCCAGAACCTTCTCAGATGGTTACCTCGTTACGAGGCTTCGTAGGTTAACTGCAAAGGTGAACATCCTATGGGTTTCGCTCTCTTCACTACTCCTCCTTTTGCCATTGCTGCCAAAGATGCCCTTCAGGTTCTCATCTTCACAATCTTTACCTATATTATTTGTTTTGATTAATCGATCTCTGTTGTACTAAATTATTATTGGGTTTGGTTTTGTGGTTCAGGAGATGGTGTTTGATGAGGAATCAAAGTCTGTTTTGCACACAGAGATGGCAAAGAAAAATCTATTTGTCAAAAGGGGTGAGTTTTCTATTTTTAATCGAAGCTTTCTTTACTTCAAAAGTCATGTCAGAAAATAGGGTTAAATATTGTAGACTTGTAGTGTTATTTTTTGTTTGTTTTCTTGTTTCAAAATAATTTGAAGCCTCGTAACTAGACCAGAGCTATTCGAACCCCCATAAGCCTAGCTAATTAGTTGTTCCTGCTAATGAGCTTTGCACTTTAGTATCTCTGTAATGAGTAAACCAATTTGGAAGCAAGTTTGTCTGCTTACTGTGTTTCTTAGCTAACTTTTACTTGAAGTAACTCAAACCTGATGAATTTAACAGATATTATCAGTGTGACTTCCAAATTGCATGTTGTACACTTCTATATAAGGAAAAAGATGTCTCTGTGGGCCAAATCACTCATACAGTACTTTGACAAAGTTGCTTGATTACTTTTTAAAATCTGAAATGACAGTTGGGTGAAGATATTAACTAGTTCAAGAAAATTCAAACTCATCATAATTAAGTTTCTCTTCATTCTTCAGAATTTGGTTCATTACTCCATAGTTGTAAGATCTGTTTATAACAGACTGTTGGTAAGAGACTATCACGTATTGTCTGGGGTGTGTCTGTAAAAAATTTAACATTCTTTGTTCTTTCATTGTTTTCAAGTAACAGTAGCTACAACTTTGCTGAATAGTCTGGGATTCTGAATTCTTATTTGTATTTCAGGTTGACCCCCGATTTGTTTGGAACAGAAATATTTTAGAGGAGCTCATTGAGAATAAGGTTAATATTTCTTATGTTCAAAAGATGTTATCATTGCTTTGTACTCACCTGTCTTTCCTTAGGAAACAAATATTGCATTAAGTTTTCAATAAAAAACAAAGCAAGTACTTCTAAGTGATTAATCAACGTTGCCTATTTGGACATCTGAAATATGATCACTAAAATAAATTCTTTGTCTAATATGTTTTATTTTTCCTATGCAGCTTGATGGATTTATCATCCCTCTGTTACAAGGGAATATCCTGAAGCTTTCCAATGCTTATTTTGTGTGTGTGTGTGTGTGCGCGCATGTGGTTTATGCATGAGCACATGCGTGCATGTTAAAGGTAACTATGGATGCAATAGTAGTTTCTTATTTATGGTGTTTTCACTTAACCAAGGCATAAGCTATCAGACTGGACAACTCAAGCTGTAAACTTCACCAGCCACAATTACTTTAATTTCAAGGAGGTGTACACGACGCCTAGGTAGTGCAATAAAGACATCACTGGGTTTTGTTCCTATTAATATGGCAATGGCAAAACATTGTAGTAACTGGTTGTTATATTGAATGGAGGGACCCGAATGTGGAGAAGAGGGGCTAACCTTGAAGGTTCTATGTCTTTATTTTTACAGGTATTATTTCCACAGGAAATGTGCCTTCAGATACTGATTGTTCCGGTTAATATCTTTTCAACCCAATATCTTAAGTGGACCAATTCACTGGCTAACTTGCTTTTTTCTTCTCTGGACCCTAAAGTAAATTTCTGGCAAGTGAACCAATGAGTAACAGCTACTTCTTAATTTGCTTCAGATTCGAGGTTCAATTCCACTCCTTTGGGAGCAAATTGTTGATTTGAGCTATAAACCACGACTTAATATTATTGATCATGAGCAAACAGTATGTATTTTCTTCTAGATACAGCTCTTTATGTTTAAGTTGTGTAATGATGAGCATCTAACTGTGTTTTTCTTCCTTTAGTCAAAGGTTGTGGAGCGCCATTTTCATGATATTATAGAAAGATACGGAGAGACTGTAGTAGTTGACCTAATCGATAAGGTAAGACTTTCCAGCACCACACTAGGACATTAACCTGGGGCGTAGTTTCAATATGATTTCCTTACTGGAAGTGGAGAAATCCAGGTAACAAATATGAATGTTGTTCTTTGAAGTCTATTTTTTTATGTAAAAGAAACTCTATGATGGTTCAAATAGGAAATTATCACTATGGTAGCAAATTTTTTTTTACATTCTTTGAGTCAGTTTCCATGACATTGTCTGGGTCAGCTGGTCCACTTTATGGAATTCCAAACTGATAATTTATGGACATAAGTTTACATATAATTTTATGCAATTATTGTTTTGTATTCTCCAATTGCAAATATTCATCTTTATGTTATCTTGTGTTGTAGCATGGCGATGAGGGTCAACTGAGTATGGCATATGCTACTGAAATGGAAAAGCTGCCAAATGTGAGGTGATTTTCTTTTCATGTTCATTGCAATTTGTGAACTTTTTTTAGATTTCTATGAGTATGGAAATCTTTAATTTTGAACAGATAATATCCACAGTGATAGATGTTTGCTTAGACATCCACTGATCGGTTTGGTTTGGTTTGGTTTGCAGCATTATTTTTTGAATTTTTTTGAAAAAAACTAAAATCTAATTTAGTGAAAAAATAATAAGAAAAAACACTCATCATTTTTATATAGTCTTACAATTTTTTAGGAAGAAAATAATTTTTTAAAATTCAAAAATATCATTATGGTGTTTATTTTTGTCAAACTAATTTCTATTTTTCAGAAAAATTTTAGAAAAACAGATGTCTGGATCTAATGTTATAAAATGTTGAAAAGATTGTATTTTTAGTAGAAAGAGATGTATAAATGCAAAAGAGATGTGTCATTGTCTCTTTCTGCTTGAGTTCCAATTTTGGTGTTGAGAAGAGGTTCTACGATATGGGCCTGTACTTGCGCTTCAGATTATGCCATGTTTCGGATGCATTGATTGGAATATATTTTATATTGTCAGTACATTAGAAACCATCTAGGTCAACATGTGACTTGGATGACTGAAACACATCATAAATAGAATATTTGTTTGCCTTTTCGGTTTCTGAAAATCTTATTAACAAGATACCTGAGAGATAAACTAAAGAAAGATTACAGGAAAAAAAAAACAGTGAAAAAGATTGGAGGAGATGAAAGCAGGTGACAGCTTCAGTTGCCATTTGTACATGATCAACTTTTTGTTTCTTCTTCAACCACCATTATCACGTGCAATTAGGAAGGATAAGATTTTCTGGCCTTGCTGAAATTTGAGAGATAGATTGAATCATAGCAGCTTTTCATTTTTTATGGAAAATCTATGCATATTACATATCATTTTCACATGCTCTATTTCTAAATGAAAACATCATCTTTTAGACTTTCATTCCCTACTTAATATAGGGGAAGTTTTAATTTATACTTCTTATTGATTCAGATATATTTCATTTGATTTCCATCACTATTGTGGCAACTCAAACCTCGACAATATACAAGTTCTCTATGACCAAGTCTCTGAGGATCTTCAAAAGGAAGGGTAATCAACAGAACCAGAGTATAATTTTCATAATTTAGAACATTTTTTGAATAAAATGTCACAATCCAGGTATATGGGTTTTCCATAATTCTGTTTTTAATCATTATTATTCCAGCTGAGCAGATACTTTCTCATGGACGCAGAAGGAAAGATACAATCAGAGCAGAAAGGAATTATTAGATCTAACTGCATTGATGGTTCATTTTTTTTTTCTTGGGTTTTTGTTACAGATGCACAAATGGAGACAGTGTCTGATGATGCTTATGGTTCAATTATTGGTTTTTGTTTGGATTGTTTTTGAGAAAACAATGGAAAGTATATGGAGGGTTTGTGAGGGGAGAGAGGGTCCACAACTTGAGCGCTTCCCGTCTCCTCTAAAATTGGGAGGAAATGGAGGGGAAGCGAAGTGCTGGTTTTTAAATATAATTTTAATACCAATTATACCCTCATTTTAAGAAAACATAAGTATATAAGGGTCCGTTTGGATAGATATGGATTTCAAATCAAGGGATTTGAGGTTAAATGAATAGATAAAAAAGATGTATATTTTAGAAGGATCCTTATATTTAGAAAGATAATTCTTGGCATGATTTCAAATAACTAGTTTATATAATTATTTCAAATCTATTATGATAAAACTATTTAACTCAATCTTGAAATACATAAATAAACTAGCATTTCTAAATTTGAGTTATTGTCCTTGAATGATCAAGGTCAAATCCCTTGCTTTTTGAAATCCATGTCTATCCAAACAGCCCCTACTTTTTAAACATTACCTATTTGGCTTTTGTACCTACCTTCCCTTTATAATTATTGTCTAACCAAACAAAAGGGCGGAAAGGTCACCCTACCTACCCCTTGGTTAATTATTATCTAACCAAACAAGAAGAGGGGTATCTCCCCTCCCTTCTCTTTCCATCACTAATTTATACTTCCCTTCACTCCCCTTTCTGTGTATCTAAATGTAATGCAAGTGTATATGATGTACAGTTGATTGATCTCTTTTGTACTTTTATCGGGTTGCATTTTTTTTAGGATTGCTGATGCTAAAGAAAATTTAGGTGAAAGCGAAATTAGAGAAGCCCATTTAGCCAAGTCATTGTTTTTCATACGAATTGGCGACAAGGTATATAACTGTTATGTCTTTCAATTCTTTAATCATCTGCTTGTTTTTTACGCATTTCTGTAAACTTCTTTTATTCCTAACTTGTCGTGATGTAAACCCAGGAGAAGGCTTTGGAACAACTCAAGTTAACAGAAAGCAAGACAGTAGCTGTTGGGCAGAAAATGGACCTGGTTTTCCATACGCTACAGATTGGCTTTTTCTATATGGATTTCGATCTTATTTCCAAGAGCATTGATAAAGCAAAGAAATAAGAGGTGGTGGCCTGAGGAGGGAGGTGACTAGGAAAGGAAGAATCGTCTAAAGGTGTATGAAGGCTTATACTACATGTCTACTCGAAACTTTAAGAAAGCCACCAGTTTGTTTCTTGATTCGATCTCAACTTTCACAACTTATGAACTTTTCCCATATGACAACTTCATATTTTACACAGTCCTTACCAGCATCATATCGTTGGATAGAGTTTCCTTGAAATAGAAGGTACGCACAGTTGCACATTAGGGTTTTGGCATGGAATTGTTTTCCCCTTGATAATTTTTTAGAGAGATGCTTGGCTGGCAGTATTTTGGTTTTCTTTTCTTTTTTTTGATTGTCTTTACTTTCCTTTCCTTTTTTTGTTTTTCCTAGTGATAAAGAAAGAAAAAAAGGGAGGGGGAGGGATTGTTTATGTGGCATGTTACAATGCCTGTGTTGCTACATGTTGCAGGTAGTTGATGCTCCTGAGATCTTCACAGTTATTGGGAAAATCCCGCATCTATTGGGGTTTTTGAACTCTTTATATGATTGTCAGTACAAGTAATTTTTTTCAGCATTTGGTAAGTACTTATCTTGTATATCTCCTATTTTACCCTTGCAGTATTATATATTACATAGATAGGTAAACAAAATGTTGGACGTATTCATATTTTGCCTTTGATTATAGAGCTTCAAATCTGTTTACACTGCCCATAGAATGAACTGGAAATTGAATGGCTGAAGTAGTCTAATCATGATAGATTTGAGTATGTGGGATCTATATATAAAGGAGGATCACAAGCCCTTTCTCATGTTGACACAAGTACATACAATGCATGTATAAATGCCCCACTACTGTGAAGCTGATCAATTGCTGAAACTATTGTTCCAATCTGAATATGTTATCTTATAGTTTATTCCAATCTGAAATTTTATCCAATTGATTTTCAGCTGGCCTGATGGAGCAAATAAAATTGGACCGTTATTTGCATTCCCACTTCCGGTATACATGAGGGAGGTTAGGACCGTGGTTTATTCCTAATTCTTGGAATCCTATAAGAGTGTCAAAATTGAGGCAATGGCAAAAGCATTTGGAGTAACAGTGGAGTTCATTGATTTGTAAGTGATCTCATTTTCCTAGATACACTCACTAATGCTTTTGATCTTTTCTGTAAGATTGTTATTGATTTTTATTGTGAACCATTGGTGTTTAATTGAGTTCCTCGTTTGCACCAGGGAACTGTCATGTTTTATTGCAGCAGGGAAGCTTCACTACAAGATTGATAAAGTTGCCGGTGTTTTGGAAACTAACCGTCCAGATGCAAAGAATGCTCTTTATCAAGCAACTATCAAGCAAGGGGACTTCCTACTAAACCGAATTCAGAAGCTTTCTCGTGTGATTGATCTTTGAAAGCATTTCTTGCGTTTTGGAAAATGATGCCCCAAAATGGGTCTAGGGACTTCATGCTTGTTGCTTTATCATGCTACACTGTATTCTTAGTGATCTTTGAATTTACTGAAAATTTTAAAGGAATAGGAATATCTTCTCCTGTTTAGGTTTCTTTCATTTTATTTATTTTTAAGCGGGAGATTGGAAAGCAGGCTGAAACAGGATAATTTTTTTAATTGATCTAAGGATAAATTCATATTTGTTGTTTGGGCAAGGCAAAGAAGATGGTTCATTGGATAAGGAAGCACAAGCAGAGACAGTGTCTGATGATTTTTTTAAAAATATTTTTATTAATTTTGTTACAGGTTTTACTTTTTGCGACGGCATTACACTGTCGCAAAAAATAGAAATTTTATTATTTAAAATAGAAATTTTATTATTTTTAAATACTTTTTGCGACGGCATTACACTGTCGCAAAAAATATAAATTTTCATATTTTTAATACTTTTTGTGACGGCACCACACCGTCGCAAAAAATAGTGTTTTTGCCATTGCCAAAAAAAGACTATTAGCGACGGTATTTTTTGCAGTCTCAAATAATATTTTTAGCGATGGCAAAATAGTGCCGTCGCAAAAAAGTTAAGAAATTTCAAACGTTATTAGTGACTGCATAGTGCCGTCGCAAAAAGGCAAAAATGCCGTCGCAAAACATTAGCGACGGCACTGTGCCGTCGCAAAAACTCTTTTGCGACCCCCTATTGCCATCGCAAAAGGTCATTTTGCCGTCGCAAAAAGTATTAGCGACGGCATTAGGAGTATTAGCGACGGTATTTTACCGTCGCAAAAAGTCAATTTTTTTTGTAGTGATAGGAAAGGAAAAGTGAGAAGAAAGACAACCGGGACGCCTACAGAAAATGATTGGAAGAAGGTAAGATTGTATGTCAAGTTCTTAAAATTGTTTTACAATGCCACATTATGTTTTTCAAGTTTTTTATATGTTACTTACAATGCATTTTTTTTTATTGAGATTATGTTGATAAAAAATGCAATCATTGAATTGTGTGAGAATGAATATGTAAGCTTGCATTTAATGACACGTGGCATGAGTTCCAAGTTTAATAAGTATTGGAGTAAATTTGACAAGGTTAATTTGCTATTGTTTGTTGCGATTGTTATTGATCGCCGTTACAAACTCAATTATATTCAATGGTGCTTGGAAGAAATTTATGAAGCTAAGCATGTTGATGATTTGATGATGAAACTAAAGAATGAGTTGATACGATTATATGATTGGTATGCTTTGAATGTTCAAAGTGGTAGTGTGCATACACAAACTATAGAGAAGTCATCAAGGGCGATGGATTTGGATAAAGAATATGACATGGATGTTCGAGCAAAAATGAAATCCAAGTATAAGATGCATTTGGAGAAACAAAGTAACATGGTTAACAAATCTGAGTTGGATAAGTTTTTGCTGGATGATTGTGAATAAGATAATGATGATTTTGATATCTTGGGTTGGTGGAAGGCTAATTCCACTAAGTATCGCATCCTCTCTCTCATAGCTCGGGATGCTCTAGTTATCTCTGTGTCACTACAACAAGTTGGGTCTTAAATGACGTTTTTTTTTTTGCCTTCAAAAAGCTAATTTCATCACTATAGATATTTGTGAGGAAATATTTACCTCACTAGTTTTGTCATTGAATGATTGTCACTAAAAATCACTGTGAGGAAAAATAATTTCATCACCAAAAAAATTACTTTAGTGACAAATTTTTTTGTCACCAATAGGACAACATTTTATCACCAAAAATTGTCATTTTCGTCACCAACTAGTTACTCAATACCGTATATGTCACAACCCAAACCCACCCTTATAGGTTTAGCATCGTAACCGGCTAGTAATCCTCGGATTACCAAAGGCCTCTGAACATGATAAACAAATTACAAGGGCTAGTGGAAGCAAATAATAAAATATAGTGTCCATAGCACTTTGTAGACATACATGGGACAAACATTTTAAACTTCAATTACATAAATGTGATGTCATATAAACAAGTCTTACGTCACTTCACTATAGATAACCAAAATGGGACTTAGCCCAACATACAAATGAAACAAAAGAAAACTTAAATGAAATTTTGAATCACAAAATATCGACCACAAGTAGGTTTCGGAACCTCCACGGGAGGCACTATGGTTGGCTAGACAAAACTTATCTCCAGGCAACAGTTAGACCTGGTCATGTGTTAGATCACCTATATATATAAATAATATAGTGAGCTGGAGCCCAGTGAATAACAACAAAGTAAAGGTTTTATAAATGATGTTCAAACAATCTCAGCTATCAGAATTCATATCAGAAACATATTAAAATTCATATACTTATCAGGAATCATAAGCAATTATATGTGGTGCATTCATTAGCCATCATATCATCTTGGTCTTGGGACCCATATGCATAGTCGGTACTGACAACCCCAAAGGTCCATATCTTGTGCACAAGTAGCCACGGTATTGTTTCCCCCGGGTAAGGGCCATATGATTATGAGCCGCGGTATTGTTTTCCTCGGGCGAGGGCTATATAAACTAAGGATGCCACATATACATTTCATAAAAACGGACATTCATTCATGATTCATAAAATAGCATTTCATAGAACAAATCATATCTTATCCTTCGTAAAACACTTATAATCAACGATCTATGGCGCGTGACCTACACAAACACATAATGGATACACATTGAAACACATGCTCGGAAAACACTTAACTCATTTCTTTTCTATCTTGGTGTGTTTCTGATTCTTATCCTCATTATTGTGTCTTAATTAGGGCTTAGGAATGCCTAAGATGCAATGAGGATGCCAAAATGTAACTTAAAACACTTAGTCCAATTTTCAAAAACAGGGCAGTCCGCTCAAGCGCAACTTCTGTCACTCGAGCGGTCTGCAAAAGTACTGATTGCATGATTTTTTCTGCTTGATGGACGCTCGACCGTTTCTCGAGCGCAAGACTAGATAAACAGGGTCTTCGCTCGAGTGCAACTTTCTATGCTTGAGTGGTCTGTAGAAGTCTGTAAAACTTCTGGAAGCTCTCATTTTACGCTCGAGCGCAACTTTTGTCGCTCGAGCAGAGGGTCAAAAACAAGGGTGGTCACTCGAACGCAGGTTTTGCAGCTCGAACCAACCCCTAAACTCTGCAAAAGTACTGAGAGCTCGCATTCTCCGCTCGAGTGCAGACTCTACCGCTCTAGCGGAGGGTGAAAATTCTGGAATTTCTAAATTGTTGATACAAGTTAAAAATCCATTTTCAAAGCATCAAAATAGATCCTTTTGGGCCAAAACGTAGTAAAAATTTGAGAAACTCATAGCACATGATGAACTACAAACCATTTCGCAAAATCAAGCCCAAAAGCTTTGCCAATTGTACAAGCTCAAGTTTGAAACTTTGAAAACATAACATGCATGTATTTTCTTGAGTTCAAACTTTCCAAATCTTGGTAAAATGAGATGTTTAGTACAAAAACATGTTGAATTCTTCAAACAAAACCAAAACATGAACATGCATGTAAGAATTCCTTGGAAACAACTTCAAAATGATGTGTTATATGCATGCATGTATGTCATTGGCTCATTCCTTCCATGATTGTCATGATTCTAACTTGTTCTCTTCACTTTCATGAAATTACCTATATATAACACATGAATTCACCTCTTATGTACTTTATTTCCAAGAATTAAAGGAGGAGTTCATACCTAAGGTGTGAATTCAAAGGATTCAAGCTTAAATATCCAAGTCTTCTACCACTCTCCTTTCAATTCCCTATTCTCCAAGCTTTTGATCTCAATTCTTACCCACTCTCCATTTTTCACGTTTGTTTGTGTCCAAGAGTGAAGAAAATGAAGTCTAGAAAGCATATACAAGCCTTATACAGGCTAATTAAGGGACTTAATTAAAGTTAATCAACTGGCATTATTTTATTCTAATTAATTCGTTCCAAATCAAATTTCAATTAAACTTACCATAATTTTCTAAATATTCTAAATAACACATATACTGAGTCAATTTCGCGATCAGTTGCCGATAAGGCCTTTAATTCGCATAAAGAAACAGAAACACAGACAGATCTTTCTACGACAGACAGATATAAATGCAAATAACATATAACACATGCAATTAACATAGAATTTTCATCTTAATTACGTATTAGTAGTCTTAATTAAGGATCATGGGCTAATCACAGATCAGGGTTGTTATAGTATATATATAACTTTAGTTGACGAATAAATTTGTCACACATGTTGATCATTGATGAGGAAATAGTTTCGTCACAATAAGATGCAAAGTTGATGAAATTTTTCGTCTCCAAAAGTTAGACATGAGTGACAAAATATATTTAATGGAAAAAATATATATACGTGACGAAATTTTTAGTCACCAAATAACAAAATTAATGAAAACTTTCATATATAAGCAATGATAAATTTTGTCACAAAAAATATTTATTAATGACGAATAATCACTTTGTCATAATAACAAGTACGGATGACGAAAAAATTCATTACTAAACTTGTTCCATATTTTATATTTCAATTTAAATTATTATTTCACAAATATGTCTACTCATATACCAATAGCTTTCTTAATGTACTAAGAAATTCACTAGCTAATATACACCACTCCACACAAAAAATTCGCTAAACAATTTATATTATAAATCAAAATATTACCATCAAAACCATTATAGCAAATCCCAAAATGAACAAACGTGGTGTCTACAAGAAAAAAAAAAAAATCAATACTCGATCTTGATTTACAACTAGAACTAAGTATCAATTCAAAAAAAAAAAATAAATAATAATAAAAAATAAATAAATACAAAAAATTCAACAATTGATCTTGATTTGCAAGTTTTGCAAGTATGCTTCCAAACGTCATCGAAAACCAATCTGCAAAGAAAATAAACAAGGAAAACATTATCAAGGATGTATATGAAGGATAGCTAGGATAAGGTCTTACTAGACATCCAGAAATAGAAGGTTTATTACAATTGAAAGCTTGCAAGTCTCTGACTTATGCAAGACAAATATGTGATGTCTTTTGGTAACTTGCTAATATTTAGGGGATCTTGTTTGTATTTTGTAACGCCCTCAAATTTAACCCATTATATATCATTGACATGCATTATTTAAAGAAGACATTTTATTAATTCATTCATCAGAGTATTACTAAATAATCGAATAAAATGCCCTACAGGCTTACATCTTTCCAAGCCAACACTTGGATACAAAAATACGAGTTCTAACTCAATACAAGAAAAGCCCTAGGCTTGAGTGTTTACATGTACTAACAAATAAAAGCAAACAACAGAAAAAAAATAGTCTTCAGAATCCAAGTCCTTCCAAGCTAAGTCCTTGGAGGTAGCTTATTCCCTGAACCTGAAAATGATGTTCCCATAAAGGGTGAGCCACAGCCCAGTAGAAATATACTAAACCACATATAAGTAATGAATAAAGCAATAGCATTCAACAGATGGTTAACCAGGATAATCAATTACTTCATTTTACAGTCTCGTGACACTATTGTCTAAGATACGTTTTACTTCCCAGTTTTATCAACATGGCTCAGAACCTGGCCAAACTTACAACAGTGAATTACATATATCGTATTCACATCCTTCCAATATCAACAAACAAATGAGACTCAAGCTCAAATAAATCAAAACACTTCATACTTCCAGATTGATACACATTTTAGTGCTGTATCAATAAAACACTTCTATATAAATAAGCACACATAAAAGTGATGCTAATGGAGTCCATCCCCTATCTCCTCCCAAACAAAATCCGGTTTAGAGGTCCATCCCCTATCTTCCCCTAAACCGTGGAGTACATCCCCTATCTCCTCCCACACACAAAACAATGTATGCAAATGCAATGCTCAATCAATACACGTATTTTCTATCAATGCAACAGTCAAAATTTATGACTTAACCAATGTGATTAGTTTCAGTTATTCCTAATCCACATGCAATGTCTACAACAATCACGACTATCCTCCACCGATAGCCCAAAACAGTTATTTCTAAACTGAAAATAACTATGTAAACAATTCAATAGACAAATGATATCAATTACCCAATTATGCCATTTAATCAATGAATTCCCCAATTCCATGAATTTAACCCTCTTTTCCCAATTCCATGAATTACTTATACAAATTAATTCAATAATACAACTAGGATTTTTCCCAAAATTTACCAAAGTATCCCCAACATATCAAAATACCAAAACTTAGAACAAAACCTATAAAATGGAGTAGGAAATCCCTACCTCAGAGAAAACAACCCAAATGGTGAAGACAGAGATGAGTGCCCAAAGACCAAAATGCTCCAAATTGCCAAATGTTCAGATTAAATGAAAGCTCTCGACTCCCTCTATCTTTTTAATAAAGCAACTAGGGTTGAAACACTCTCTAAACAGATCAAACCTAAGAGAGAAGGTGAGTAGGGAAAGAGAGAGGTCGAACCTAGGGTTTGGAATCAAAAGAATATGAAAAAGACTGATCAAATCCCGCTGCTGTGTATTTAAACTGGACAGGCTCGCTCGAGCGAAGACTTGGTCGCTCGAGCGACCAGACACAGAGAATCTACGCTCGAGCCAAGGAAGCCTTGCTCGAGCCAACAACCCAAAAGCTCGCTCGAGCGAAAGAAAGCTCGATCGAGCGAAGAACTCAAACCCTCAGGTCTGAAACCAGACTCACGCTCGAGCGAAGGAACTATTGCTCGAGCGAAGAACAAACTAACTCGCTCGAGCGAAGAGAAGCTCGCTCGAGCCAAGAATGCAAAGCTACAGGTCCAACCCAGACGCAAACTCTCGCTCGAGCTACCAAACCCCGGCTCGAGCGAAGAACCAAAACAACATCTCGCTCGAGCGACAAACTCCTCGCTCGAGCGAATAACCAAAATTCTGGACAGCAACACTTGGTTTCTAAACCCAACCAACCTGAACAAACCTGCCCAACACATCCTACAATTCCAAATGAGAAAATAAGGAACAACAACAACAACAATTATACAATGACAGAATCTACGGAACAGTCCGGATACAATAATCAAATGGGAAAAGACCGGGGTCGCTATATATTTAGTTTTTGGGATGAGGTCACGCTATTTGTATTTCTCTTTGTAAAGGAAATCTGAATTACTTGAGAATTTAGCTTCAAAACTAATAGTGTATGTATGTTAGAATTTGCAATGTAATTTGTATTCTATAGAATAAGAAATGAATTTGAAATGATGTTTGGAATTGTATAGAGTATGTGAAATATCATAGGAGATATAATGCAAATGTATGCTGTGAAAAAACAAAGAATGGGGAAAAATGTTACCAGCTGAAAATTGCAAGCAATGATCAATGTTTATATTTTTATGATGCCTCCCGGGATACCCTACCCAAGTGTGAAACCAATAATTAGCTAGCCAAACTCCCACCATTTGGACGTATTGTCATCAACTTAAATAACCAAAATTTCTAGAAGGATCCCATTGGAAGGTCTATCCCTTGTAGGTATACTAAGTGATTTATATTAATGTGAAATAGGACCAGACCATAGTAGGCATGCTAAGTGATTTCTATTAATATCATCCATCTTCAACGTACACAAAAAAAAAAAAAAAACAATGTTCAATGTGGCAATACTACAATTTTGATGCTAAAAATCTTGGATCAGATGATGTTATAGGCTCACATAAAAAATTAGTCCAATTGACTAATTTCACTATTAGCTTGTTATTGTTGAGTCCAATTGGATCTATAGCATTTGACATGACTACAACTATAAGTGGATATGAGAGGTTGGTAACTTTCTTAAACTGCTATTCTTTAACAGCTATATACTAACCAACATGAGAAAAATGAAAAGTTAAAATAAGATAGACTTACCAAAAAGGTGATCTATGAGTTCAATGGATTCCTCATCCTCTAAATTGTTTATTGAAACCTTGTTTTGTAAGAAACTCCATGATGCTTGATGTCATCTTCAAATGCCCCTCACTCGTCTCATTCATCTTCTCTATCACACTATTTTGTGCTTAAATTTCCTCCTTTTATGCTTGAAACTCATGTTTTTGTGCTATAAGAGATGACTGCGCCAATCATTTTGGTGGCATTGGTAAGCCATGAAAAACATAATACAAAAGCATAAACAACAAATACATAACAATGGATATGTAAAGATATGTATATGGATATATAAAGATCGTATTAACAAAGCATCATTAATGAATTTATAGTTACTAGACATAATAACAAAAATTAGACATCATACATATAGTACCTCATCATCAAGACTTTTAAAGGACTCATCATCATTATCGTCCCTATGATCTAACGGTATGTACTCATCGTAATCTACCTCAACCCTAATGTTCTTTCCCTTCTAATTGACTCGATTAGGCTGAGTAGAACCCATCAAAGAAGCTGCTATATGCTTCACTTGTAGAGCATTGATTTTCTTATTATTCTTCTTGACTGTTTTATTTCTTTCCTTTTCGTAGTCTGTTAGCTTCTGTCTCGCTAGAAAACCTGATTTGATCCATTGTTTCTGCCCTTTGGCCATTTTGGTAACTAAAAAGCATAAATTGATATAAAACATAAAATATAAAGCATAATATTTACTTGAAGAGACAAAGAAAAATATAACATAAGCATGTAATGCATAAAAAACATATGTCCATATAGAAAACACAAAACAAAAACTACATAACATAATCCATATCAGGATCCATATCATCATCAAGTATCCCAAGTTCTTCATCTTCTTCGTCATCTTTACCTTCTCGTGTTGTTTCATTTGAAAAATATTTCAGAGTGTTATCAATGTGTTGTTTATTTGAGTCATGACTCTTATCTATGATTGCCAATATATTATAAATATACTAGTAACAAAGAGGGGGATTAGGAGCTTTTATATAATCAAGATTTAATATAATACATATTTTTTGCCAACAAAGCCCATTACCTTAAGAATATAAGAAAATATTTCCACCATTGAAAATCATAGAGAAACTCAATATTTCATAATTCTACATAATTTTTTTTTATTCTCCCAAGATTATTTATTATTAAGGGATCTACATAATTGTTTTCCTGATTTCACTTTAAGTTTACGAGATCCTCACATATTAAAAGCTTTAACATTAAATATACAAGTCTCTGGTGAATTTACCAAAATGTTATGTGTTGTACATTCTATAGCTTTAATTTATCATCTTTATTACAAATGTATTAAAATCAATCTTAATCTTCATGTTTCAGTTAAAAGTCCAAAAGATAAAACCTTACTCATCCAAGGCAGTACTAATGAAACCAACATCGAAGTCCCTTAAACCATTTGCTGGGATGAAATCACTTTTCCTGATAATTGGGTTACAGTCAATGAAAATTATATCCATCCACACCAATCTGATAGTAATGATGTTCGACAAATCCAACAACATGATGATGGCTCTGTTCACATACATTTTAATTGCCCAAGTTATAGTCAATTCTTCAGGCATAGACCTCTAGTATCCCTACTGATGATGATGAAATTTTTAGTACTCCTTTATTTACTCACAAAGATCGAAAACTTCTTATTGGTCAATCCCCACACACTGCTAATAGTAAATTAAAAGGAATAGATAATTCCTTTACATCTCAAATTAGTAAACCTGTTTATTCAACACACACACATCTTCGTGAAGAAGATACCACATCTCAGGATTCACCCACTCAAATAGACTTTGAAGTTATTCCTCCTGTTAATCCACAATTATTAACTCTTAGTAAACCTTTAACTCCAGATCTTAATAAACTTCATTCTGAATTTAAATCTAAAGATAATAAATTAAAACGATAAATTTATAGCAGCACTTATAGTGAACAACAACAATCCAAAATAATTAAGACATGGTGTAAATTTATGAATGAAATCAGTACTGAAGTCAATTTCTTTGATTATCCTGAAAATTATTATCAAAAATTAAATATCATTACAAAAACTAAATGAAAAACTTCCCCTAATACTACTGTTTCTTTCAGTCATCCTCTTTTAGAAACCATTCTCATTGAACATAAAGGATCGCTTGTACATGCTTCTCCTTTTAAACTTCTTGGTGATGAAACTTAAATTAAAAAAGTGATTGAACGAAATAATTATACAAATCAATGTTTAAAAACTATTGGTAAACAATTAGATCAAATTGAAACTCATTTTGATGATTACTCAACTAGCCATACATCAACTAGTAAACCTTTAGACAAACCTTTTATTAATCTTCCTCGCACTAGGAAAATGTTAAGTCTAGTTACCCAAGATACAAATACTGTTGAAGCTATTGAACATTTATTGACTAAGTTATCTATCCCTTCTAACGAAAAAGGAATTACTGTCTTAACACAACAATCACCTTTAGAATTTACTAGTGACTCCGATACATCTACTAATAATGAAATTAGTCAATTAGCACAACAATTTCAAACCACTCATCTTAATCGAATCATACATCAAAAAGTTAATCCTACCACTCTTACAAAAAATTGGTATAATAAACCAACCCCACCTGATCTTCAATTTGTAGAAACTAATATAAGCAATCAATTTTCTGTTTCCGCCAAAAAATTATATGAATGGAATATAGATGGTCTTAGTGAAAATCAAATTCTTCAAAAGTTAAATCACATGTCTATGGTAGCTAATAGTTATCTTATTAATTATCCTAACTACACTCAACTTGAAATAGTCTTTTTACTTACCTTTGGTTTTACTGGTATACTTAAATCTTGGTGGGACAAATATCTCACTCAGGATATGCATAAAGATATTCACAATGCAATCCAAGTTGATGAAAATGACTTCCCCATATTTGGTAAAGACATAGGAACAAGTAAATCTGATGGCATTAATACTTTAATATTTACCATAATCAAGCGTTTTATTGGAACACCTACTAATATTCATTCTTGCATCCATGATCAACTTAGTAATTTAACTTGCCCTACATTAAGTGATTTTCGTTGGTATAAAGATGTCTTTACTTTTAGAGTTATGCTTAAAGATGATTGTACTAAATCATTTTGGAAAGAAAACTTTATTAATGGATTACCTAGTCTTTTTGCCCATAAAATTAGGGATGTCCTTAGTCAACCTACTGGTATTATTGAATATGATAACCTAACTTATGGTGATATAATTAGTACTATTCAGAAAGAAGGATTAAAAATGTGTATTGACATGAAACTTAGTAAAAAATCAGCTAGAGATAAACATAAGGCTAAATATGAATTAGGTAATTTCTGTGAACAATCTAGTCTACCCCTTATAGCACTGTCACGTAAAAAACAAAACAAAAATAAAAATTTCCCCAAACCATATAAGAAATATCATAAAAAACATTCATCCTCTAAATCACCTAATCAATATTATACTAAACCTAACAAGAAATATCACAAGAAAACTGAAAACTTTAAGAAGTCAAAATCTATTCAAGATGTTACTTGTTACAATTGTGGTAAAAAGGGCCATTATTCTAACAAGTGTAAAGCTAAAGCCAACCTAAAGGACAAACTTAACCAATTACACATTGTTGAAGAAAATCAACGTCCAATATTTGAAATATTCAACTTAAATAATACCTCGAATCACTTTCCTCATCCATTTAGTACGTCATCAAGTGATCCTAATCTATCTAGTAGTATTTTTGACTATTATTCTCCCACTAATAATACTGACGATGATCTAATTGAACTAGGATGTAATGATACCTGCTGTAAACAAGTTACTGCACTTAGTAAATCCGAGCAAGAAGAAGATTCATTAATTGAATTAATTAGTAAATTAGACAATCCTGAATTGAAAAGAAAATATACTAATAAATTAAAATCTTTACTAATGAATAAAGATAAAAAACCTTATCAAGATAAACCAATTATCAGTTTAACTTCTACTTTAGAAAGATTAAAAAAAGCTCACCATAAAGAAGTAACCTTATAAGATTTACAGAAAGAAATCCACCAAATTAAATTAACTATTAAAGAATAAAAAATTCAAGACAAATCATTAGAAGAAGAAATTGCAATATTAAAAATCAATAAAAGTTTTAATGACTTTCAAAATAATAAGGATACTTCCTCCAATGAATCTAGTTCAAGTCCCAACCGTGTAGGCTTTAATCGATCAACTAGATCTTATAGTGACAGTGATAATCACGACAGCAGTAATCGTTTGAATATTGTTAATAGAATTAATATTCAAAAATGGCATTCAAAAGTCAAGTTAGTTATTAATGATTTTGAAATAGAAGTCATAGCCTTGATTGATACCATCGCTGATTTAAATTGTATCCAAGAAGGTTTAATCCCCACAAAATATTATCATAAAACTAGTGAACAATTAAGTTCTGCTAATGAAAGTCAAATGTATATTAAATATAAATTACCTAAAGTACATATTTGCCAAAATAATGTTTGTTTTAAAACATCATTTGTTTTAGTTCGAAATATGACAGACAAATCATTTTAAGAACTCCATTTATCTTCTTATTATACGCATTCACTACCACTAATCATGGAATAACAAAGCAAGCTTTTGGTCAAATTGTAACCTTTAAGTTCTTGTCTCTTCTAGAAATCAAAGAATTAAATCAATTAAAAGACTATTCCATATCCCAATCTATTTATCGATTAACCAAACAACTTAAGTTTCTTGAGGAAAAAGTTAAATATAAACGAGTTGAATTTGTAGGGATTAAATCCTAAGAGTTTGAAATATCGGATTGCGTATCATGTTGTATTATTAAGAGATCGAAGAGAGATGTGTACCCGAATCCATTATGATGGTTGAGCGGAAGCGTGATTATGGGATAGCCTTACAATCCTTTCCTTACTTTAATGCCATTTAATCTCTCCTTGAGAGGATCTGGAGAATGTGATTTCTTTTGCATATATAGGCAGGATTGGGGACCATTACCCCTAAAAGTTGATAGTTTTCAATCTAATAGTTGTAGGCAGTTAAAAAACTAACTATCGTAACTATCATAATTTCTATTTCTACCCCTCATAGAAATAGAAATTACATAATGGTATCTACACATTAATTCCATGACAAACATACCCTTAAGCTTATTTATAACTAAATTAGATCACTTAAGTTTTAGGCTTCTTAAATGATAACACACATTTAAATATGTGGTCCTAATTAGAAATTAATCCAACAATCCTCCACTGGACCACATATGTCACTTGATAAATGTGCTTAACTTTATTGAGCTCAGAAATTTGTTATCATGACCTGAGGGTATCCAAACAATCTTGTCCATTAACTATATTGATATAGGATCAAAGCGGTCTTTGTTACATTAATCGTAACTTGACCCATCAATATGGTCACGTATACCAACATAGCCAAATGACATAGATCAATCATGGATGCTTAGCATGGAAATTACATGTAATGTGATCCACACATGCCTATTTCTAACCGGTCCTACTTAACTTTATTGAGATCAATACTTCAAAATACGTAATAGAGTGTAATAAACTGAATACTTCATTTATGCAGAAACCAATCCAAGTACATAGATAAAACTCAAGTCTAACATAAAGCAATAATACAATAATACAAATACAAACTCTCACTAAACCAAAGTGTTCTCAAATAGAACAACACCCATATAAGCACTGCACTTATGAAAGACCTTGGGTGGTAGTCCTTTCGTAATCAGATCCGCTATCATGGAGTTTGTCCCAATGTGCTCTATGGAAATTTGTCCACTCTGTACTCTTTTTTTTACAACTAGGAACTTGATGTCAATATGCTTCGACTTTGTTGAGCTTCTATTGTTATTGAAATATAGAACCACATACTTATTGTCATAGTATAATTTGAGTGGTCTTTTAATACCTTCCAAAATGGGCAACCTAGTAATAAAATTCTATAGCCATATTCCATGATTTGATGCCTCATAACATGCTACAAACTCTATGGCCATGGTGGATGAAGCTACGAGCGTTTACTTGGCAAACCTCCAAGAAATCGCTCCACCGACTAATGGATAAATGTAGCCTGATGTGGATCTCCTACTATCTTGGCATCTAGCAAAATTGGAGTCAGAAGACCCAACAATCTCTAATTGATTCGATCTTCTATATGTGCACATATATTCCTTTGTTCTCTGTAAATACCTCATAACTCGCTTGGCTGCTTTCCAATGATCCATGCCGGGGTTACCTAAATATTTGCCTAACATGTCTACTATGAACGCAATATTCAGACGCGTACATACTTGGGCATACATAAGACTCCCTATAGTTGAGGCATAAGGAATCTTTTGTATTTCTTTAATTTCAGGACTGTTCTTTGGGCATTGGCCAAGACTAAACTTGTCTCCCTTAGCGACCGGGGTTTCACTTGGTTTGCAATTTTGCATGCCAAATCTGTTGAGGACTTTTTCGATATAGCTCCTTTGTGATAATCCTAGAATACCTTGAGAATGATCTCGATGTATTTCGATTCCTAATACAAAGGAAGTGTCACCAAGATCTTTTATTTCAAAATTCTTTGATAGAAATCTCTTGGTGTCATGCAATAAGCCTATATCGTTTGTGGCAAGCAATATGCCATCGACATATAAAACCAGGAATATGTGTTTACTCCCACCGAACTTGTGATACACACATTCATCAATGACATTTGTTTCAAAGCCATACGAAGTAATAACTTGATGAAATTTGAAGTACCAGTGACGAGAAGCTTGTTTAAGTCCATAAATGGATTTGGTCAATTTGTATACCATATTCTTTGGGTCTCCCGACACAGTTTTCTGGTTGCACCATATAAATTGTTTCTTCAATGTCACCATTGAGAAATGCTGCTTTGATATCCATCTGATGCAACTCAAGGTTAAAATGTGCAATAAGCTCCATAATTGTCCTAAAAGAGTCTTTCATTGAAACTGGAAAGAAAGTTCCTTTAAAGTCAATTCCTTCTTTTTGAGTAAAGCCTTTGGCTACAAGACATGCCTTGTATCTCTCTACATTACCATTTGAATTCCTTTTGGTTTTAAATATCTATTTACAACCTATGGGCTTCACACCAACTGGTAATGGGATAAGTTCCTAAACTTTATTGTCTTGCATAGACTTGTACTTTTCATTCATGGCTTCTATCCATTTATGAGAGTTGGAACTTTGCATGGCTTGACGAAAGTCGATTAGATCATCTTTTGACATTCCATTCTCTGCTTCATGTTCCTGGAGATATACGATATAATCATCTGAAATTGCAAATCTCCGTTCTCTCATGGATTGCCTTAATGGCACAGGTTCTTAAGGTTGTTGAGTGTAGACACCTCATTTTTTACCGTCCTCAAGACTTGGACGTCACCGTTCGAACGCTCGGTGATCATCCATGTTCGTGTTCGTTTTGAGTTCCCGGAGGCCTCGGCCGTGCACCTTGCCTCAGGATCTCTTAACTTGCCTATTCTGTGCTTGGTTTTGCACCAGGGACTTTTTTTTTGTGCTTCTGAGGATGGGAAGAGGCTTGTTAGCCATCCCTGAAACCCACCGACCGTGGCATGAAGCCACCGACCTTTCCTTTTTCCTACCGACCAAATGTTTGGTCGGTCGACACTTATCTGAGGTGTATCGGCATTTTGTGTGGTCGGCCGACCATGTATTTGGCCGGTGGTCTCTTTTTTTGGCCGGCACCTCCTTTTCGCCTTTTTCAGGCATTGTGCGTGCCAGCTGGAGTGCACGGACCTGTCCTCCATACACGTGTATGAAGGAATTGCACCCTTTGCACCCTTTTGGTCTAGCTTCTTGGGGAAGCTTGGACCTTTGTCTTAGCTTCCTCAAGAAGCTTAGACACCTGTCTCAGCTTCCTAAGGAAGCCTTAACCCCTTTTATTAGCTTCTCTTGGAAGCTTAAGCCTCCATCTTGCTTTATATAAGGATACCTTCCCTCTCCTTTGAGGAGGTTGAACAAAAACCAGACCTAATACATAGATATCTGATATATACACATTCTCTATCTATATCTCCCTCTCTCTTTTCACTTGTGTGTGTTAAAGAGCCAAAAAGTGTGTTTTGTTCTTAGTTTTGCACTAAGTCACCAAGCATAACACCATACTTCAACTTTGGAGGTGTTGAGGGTTTGTTCTTGAAGTTTTGAGCTGGTTTTGACCAAAAGAAGGGGGCTGGACTTGCTGTTCTTGAAGTGTTCTTCAAGGGTAACACTATTGTTTTATATTCCTCAATCTTACATTAGCTTTTACCCCCCTTTGCATGTTGTTTTGAACTTTGTGTATAACTGAAAAAAGTCTTGTATTTGCATGCTTAAGATGTTTCATTAAGGTCATTTTGGTGTTGGGGGTTGACCTCCCCCTCTTAGGCCTTGTTTGGCCCTTTTGTGCCTTCTTTGGTCGAGCTTTGAATACCTTCGTGTGTTGGTCTTCTCACCATTGAAATCCAGAGGATTTTTAGTGGTCAAGAAGAGGTTTTGAGGTCTTGCATAGGGGAGGGACACCCCTCTTCCTTTGTGTCTCTTTTGTCCATGTTTTTGGCTTATAATGGTAGCATGCATGAGTAGTTGTCTTTGGCTCCATTTCAGAGGTTTTTGGGTGTTGTTAGGTCATAATATGCCTCTATTTTTGGTCAAATTAATGGTCCATTTCATGCATTATACACTTGCCCCGTATTTCCCCATTTTTCCTAGAAGTGCATCTTGCCATTAGACCATCATGCTTGCATGTTTTTGCCTAGCTTTGTGAAACTTTTGGTCATGTTTCATCATGCTTGAGGTCTGTTGGGTGTTGATTTGGTCATGCCTTTCATGCTTTGTATAGTCTCTTTGCATTCTAGCATGTTGGCATCGGGTGTGCGAGCCATTAGCATGCATTATCTTGGTTATTTTAGTGATTTGAAATCACTTATTAGGTCATTTCAGTCCATGTTTTATGCTTACATGTTTGCATTTTGTTATCCTTTCAATGCTTTGAAGAGATGTGATCCTATGCTCCATATATAAGCCATTGTGCATGCTTATGTGCTTAAGTCTTTGGGGCTGCCATATCAGTGGGTTTTGGGGCATATTTTGATGCATAGAAACTCTGTTTTTGGTTGCTTAGTCCATGCCATGAGTGGTCATGATAGTTGTAGTAGAATGCTCCTTTTTATGCCTTAGTCTTAGGCCCATTGGTATGCATGTTTGCATAAGCATTTGTCCACCATTTCCACCACTTTTGGCCACTATTTTGGGGCATGGCTGAGGCCTCCCATTTCAGTTTAAGACCACCCTTGTATATAGTTGCATGCTTAGCATGATGCATGTTGCATTACATTAGTTGCATGCTTGCATTATATCTTGTTTGCATGTTTGCATATTGTTTAGCTGAGTGCATCACGTAGTCTTGTTGTATGCTTGACATGTTCATATTGCATTAGTTTAGCTTGCATGAGTAAGTAGTGTCATGTTGCATTAGCTTAGCATGCTCATATTGCCTTGCATGAGTTGCATCACTTTGCATTGTATATGGCATACATGCATTGCATCTTGTTTGGTTTGGGGTGTCAAACCAAACTTGAGGAATGAGGCGTGTTCGTACTTAAAGTGACGAAACACGTCTCACTCCTAGGTCGCCAATGCCCTTGACCTCAACATGATAGGGCATGAGGCATTCATTTCTTTTGTGCATGCATTTACATTGAATGGCAAACTTGGCCTCTTAGGCCATCATGCATCAAAATGCATAATTGATGGCCCGAGGGTCGAGAGCCACGCTCCATTGAGTCCATTGCATGATAGGGAGTGTGACCTTGCTCACATTTGCTTGAAAATTCCATGCCATACACTGCTTGCCCTCTGCTGCTGCCAACTACAAGATTCTGCAGGAAGAAATAGCCGGCCGGCCATTTATAGTGCCGACTGACCATCAGTGTCCAGCCGATGGCCCAATATTTAGCCGATGAGCATATTCCCATGGCCGGTGATCTTATTCCTTGGCCGGTGGAAATCCAAAACACTCAGGAGGAAGTTCAAAGCAGTTTTGGAAACTTTCATATCTTTCAGAGGAGCAAGGCAGTGTAAATAGAGGCAATAATGGCATGGTACTAGGTTTCCGGGCGCGGCAAATCGAGCATGCATCATCCCATCATTCTGAGGCGGGGCTGCGGCCACCTTCTTTTTGTAATTAATTTGTTGATTAATTAGAAGTTTTGTAATTAATTAATTAGTTAGTCAGCTAGTCATTTGCTTGAAAATTCCATTCCATACACTGCTTGCCCTCTGCTGTTGCCAATTGCAGGATTCTGCAAAAAGAAATAGCCAGCCGGTCATTTGTAGTGCCGACCGACCATCAGTGTCCAGCCGATGGCCCAATATTTAGCCGATGAGCATATTCCCATGGCCGGTGATCTTATTCCTTGGCCGGTGGAAATCCAAAACACTCAGGAGGAAGTTTAAAGCAGTTCTGGAAACTTTCATATCTTTCAGAGGAGCAAGGTAGTGTAAATAGAGGCAACAGTGGCATGGTACCGAGTTTCCGGGCGCGGCAAATCGAGCATGCATCATCCCATCACTCTGAGGCGGGGCTGCGGCCACATTCTTTTTGTAATTAATTTGTTGATTAATTAGAAGTTTTGTAATTAATTAATTAGTTAGTCAGCTAGTTAATTAGTTAAATCTGTATTATTTATTCGGACCCTCCGAGTGAGGGCAATTATGTATTAAGTGTGTGTGTGAGTGTGTGTATGTCTTCCAACCCCACGTCTTTCTTCCCTTTTATTTACTAGCTTTCGATGGTTAGTTTAGGGCATGTTTAATTTAGCATACCTTATGCTATGCATGCGTGCATCATTCATCAGTCTTGCACGTACCAGGCTCGGCGCATCATACTAACTGCGTAGTATTTCCATTCCAACTTGAATACGTGTATCGAGTTGTCGCATTTCACATGCCATTCTTAGATTAGCCGAGCCTATTCTAGTTACATTCTGTATGTGTTGCATTAGCCATCTTAACATGAACTAGGATCATGCATTTGATTACTAACTAGTTTCTGTTTTGGCTTGGAGTACTAGGTAAGATCTTATGCTTTAGCATCTTGCATACGTGTCAGTGTTGCCATATTAGCATGCTTACCATGAGGCTATATGCTTATGTGATATATCTGCCTGAATGCCTATGGGTGAAGGTTGGATTGTTTGAGTTGGAACAACTCGTCGAAATCCATGTTTTAGCCTACTTGCGAATAGCAAATTTCAAACCGATTTCCAAACAAACGGATATGCGATGCTTTGTCCCAATTTAGGCGACTCAGTCTATACTTGTCATGCTGTGCGCATCACATAGTAAATCTAGGCTAATAACCGGAATAAGAACGCATAATGTTTTCAAAACAAGATATCATAGTTAGTAGAGGCCGATCTTCGGATCGGGCGAGAGGGGGTGCTCGTAGCTGACCTTCCCCAATCGTACCTAAGTTCCCGAGCCGAGGAAACTCTGGTGATAACGGACACGTGGCCTTAGGCAAACGAGTTAGGGTTTCCTAAATTCTCCCAAAATAAAATATTTAGGTGGCGACTCTGTATCTGGCAAAGCAGTCCATGTTTGGCACTTCTTTACAAAAATCTGTTTTCCAAAACGATTTACTGGATTTGGACTCTTTGGTTTAGATTAAGAACCGTGACAATTTGAGTTCGAATTGTAGTAAGCCCAAATGAACAAATCGGGATTTCCCTCCCGGGACGTTCGGGGACGTCTACAGTTTTTGGCGACTCCGCTAGGAAGTTTAGAGAGCTTGACTCGAACTCGTGATATCTTGTTTTGACTACACTTATGTGTTTCTTTGCATTGCATGTGCATTGGTACGCCTAGGACACCGTGTTTGCCATCTGCTATTCTTGAGCGGTTAGCCTGAGGCTGCGTGCCATAAGGTTGACCGGTTACGGGCTCTGCCAGTGTGGGAACATAAACTCCGATTTTACCGGGGCACCCTTTTGACCATTCGACCTAGTGCATATTCGGAATCCATAGTGACCATTCCAAGCTAAGACAGGTTGCTACCTGATTATAGGTTGTTTGAAACCGCTGCGTGCATAGTGAAACCCTAGTTCCTGACAAAATAGGACAGGGAAACCCTACCCCAACATAGGGTTGTTTTGGCTCTCACTTATCTGTTATGTGCTTTAGAGTTGGCCTTTACAAGAATGCATGTATCAGCTCACAAGTTTGGGTATCAGGCCTGCGGGCACCAGCCCAGTATTTTGGGAGCCAGTTATCTGCAGGTATTAGATTCGGTTTTCGGGAACAGTGATTCGGGGACAATAATCAATATTGAGGAACAGTGTATTCAACTTATCAATCGGGTGTTATGATGCCCAACTGTGTGTTGTGTGTTTATTTTACACTACTATGCTGTCCGTTTGTCTGGTTATTTATTATTGCTTTATTTATCTTCTTACTAGGTAGTTTAGCACGATTGCTTCCGACCCAGCAGATATTCCCCAAGCACTCTGGATTAGAGGTCACTGACTCAATCGATCTGAGGATCTGGTCGACGGACAACCAGTGTTTTATTCCCTACCCCCGGTTATCAGACGGAGGTCGAGAAGATGCAGTGTATCGGTACCGAGACTGCCAGGTTAGTGGTCTTTGAACAGTCGGGTTGAGATTTTCGAACCTACTACAGAGGCAGATACACCGGCAGTTCAGATAAATCAGGGCAGTATGTCAGGGATGGAAGACATGGTGCCCAGCTCCAGGAAAGCATGAAAGCCATGAAGAGGACGCTGTTCGTCAAGCAGAATTTGCCAAACAACAAGCCGTTGTTATGGCCCAACAGGTAGAGCTAATTACCCGGTTACAGCAGCAAACCGGAGCATCCGCTTCACACCAGGTTCCTCCCCCAACAAGAGTCCCGATACCTGAGGAGACGGCAAATGTCTAGAATGCCCAAAAAGATATGGACATCCCAACGGGGCTGGCTCCGCCTCTGATTTTACAGCAACTATCCAAGGCACCCACGCCTACCAATCAACCAGACTCCCCCTTCGAGTTCGAGGTAGACCCTACAGCATTGAAGTTGAGCAAGCTTGAGAAGTTGTTCAAGAAGTCCCAACGGGTAAAGTCCATCCCAGATATCGAGGACGGGTATACCGACGCGGCTATGACGCTGCCAGATCGATTCAAGATGCCACACATTGACCGTTTTGATGGATCCGGGGATCCCATGGTACATCTACGATTGTTTTCAGATATCTTAAGGCCGATGGGCCTCACCAGACTACAGAAGCTATCTTTGTTCGGCCGGACCCTGTCAGGTGTGGCGGCCATCTGGTACGCCAAATTAGAAGATGATGTTGAGAGAAACTGGGATGAGATGGCCGGGGCATTCATTGCACAGTACTCTTATAACACGCAAATCGAGATTACGACCCGTTATCTCGAGACGACAAGGTAGGAGCCTAAGAAGAGCTTTTCAGAGTTCGTAACCAGATGGAGGGCCAAGGCCTCAATGATGACCCTAAGGCCCACCGATAAAGATCAAATTCGGATGATTGTACGCAATCTCCAGCCTAAGTTGATGCAGAAAATGATCGTGCTCCCCTTCCTAACCTTTTCGGATCTACATGAGATGGGAGTACAGATTGAGGATGCCTTGAAGCAGGGCTTGATTGACAATGATAGAGAGCAACCCAGGAGAACTTTCAACCGTAATACCAATGCAGGCCCGAGTGGCGCTGCGACTACAAGAGCCTCAGAAGTGAGCATGGTCACCACCACCCTTCCAAGAACCATGGTAGCTATGCCATTCTCCGGTGCATCCGGAAGCAATACACAAACAGCCAAATACCAACCCAAAAACCAAAGAACCTTCGCCCCACTATATATGCCCCTGTCCAAAGCTCTGGGGGTTTTAATCAAAAAAGGGCACTTGAAGCCCCTAGAGGCGCGACCATTGCCAGAAAAACTTCCCCCTACCCACAACCCAACCAAATATTGCGCATTTCACCAATAGCACAGTCATGACATCGACCAATGCTTCCGATTACGTCATGAGGTTCAAGATGTCATTGATAATGGGGTGATTGTGCCTCCCGAAAAACCCAATGTCACAACAAACCCTCTCCCATCGTACCACCAAGCTCCACGTCTCAAAAGAATCAACTTTATCCAGACTGGGGTTGTGTCTTACGATCCTAGCATATATATCACCCCATCCCACCTACCCAAGTCGGAGGTGCTCCTTCCTAACTGCACTGACTTGTGCATGTTGGACATCTCCAAAACCCAACCCGAACTAATGGTGGTGACTGTCGAAGACAAAACAGGGGAGATTTCAGAGTAGAATGGGATTGTTGAGTCAGAATCTAAGGAATCTGGGAGTTTTACCGGAGAGATGTACAGTCCGAGTGACTACATTTTGTCGGTAGGCCAGGATAGATCAAGTGTGGAATTGCCAGAAAGGGCATAGCTTTGTGTGATACAGGGGGATAGATTTGAGCAGAGATTAGAGGACTTAGCAATTGTGGAAGGGGACTTTGCTAACCTCCAATTTTTTAACGAACAAAGCCCAGGGGACGTGGCCGTCAACTGGTCAGATTTTGAGGAATCAGTAGAGGCTACCGAGTGGCTTGATGACCTACCAGACGTTGTCAAAGAATTTCAGTTGGAACGGGGCCCGTTAGGGGCAAGGACATCAGTTGTGGCCGGAAGGACCGAGAATCAGAGTGCATCGCCGGAGAGTGCCAGTGCTAAGAATTTCGCATGGGATCTGGGCACTTTGAATACGGGAATTATGGAATAGATAGCTGTACTGGCGCAGTTGGAACAGGAAAGGTTTGAGGATTCTGAGAGAATCAGAAAAGCTAAAGCCCATGAGGGGACTGAAAATACTGTGAGTACAAGGACAGTAGAAACGGAGCCGGACAGGTGTCTGTCTGTTGCCGATGGAATGTGGTGGGAGGACAATGATTTATGTCTTGCCCACACGGATGAGGATTGGGGGAGTAATCAACCAGACGATACCTGGTATATTGGTGAAGTTGACCATATGACTAGGAGTGGACGGTATTTCAAGAGTCCACACCTAGATTAGCCAGAGGCGTCTGGAAAAGATAAGGAGGTAGAGAAACAGAAAGAGAAGAAACTCGAAGAAGAGGCTGTACTGAAACAGTTGAAAAGGATACAAGCAGACATCTCCATCTGGGGATTGCTTATGGCATCGCGGGTGCATCGACAAGCTGTCTTATCGGCCATGGACAAGGCCAAGCTCGCAATAGACACCACGCCTGAACAGTTGGTGGGCTTGGTTTTTTCGGGAGGAGCTACCCCAATGTTGACTTTTTCTGACAAGGAATTGCCACCTGAGGGTGCGAACCATAACAAGCCACTCTACATCTCTGTGGAGTGCAGAAACAAATGGATACCCGTGGTGCTTGTCGACATAGGGTTCGCCATCAATGTGTGCCCGGCAAGGATTGTATATGCAATCGGTTTAAAGACCGTGGATTTTGTGCCGACAGCCCAGGTGATAAGGGCGTATGATAACACAAGCAGGAAAGTAATGGGGATAGTAGAAATTCAAACCAAGGTTGGGCTGGGGCAGCATGAGGTAGACTTTCACGTGAAAGAGGTTCCTACCACTTTCAATCTACTCCTGGGACGGCCGTGGCTGCACCAGGTAAAGCCAGTTTCGTCCACCTTGCATCAGATGGTGAAATACCCCCATGGGAAGGGAGTAGCCATTGTTTTTGGAAATTCGTCGATCCATCCACCACCAGAAGTATCTACGCCAGTTTTGGAAATTGAGCACGGTATGGAGGATGTGTTCATGTCGGGTTTTACCTTTGCCAAGGCCCAGGTTGTACATAACATTTTGGCTGCTAATGAGGGGTTGTATGTTAGTGCGCAATCAGTGTACCTCATGAACAAGCTCCAACACATCCCCGGGATGGGATTGGGAAAGAGTGGCCAGAAGGGCGCTGCAGTGTTGGCTGAAGTGCCACACAACCCATATACCTTTGGTTTGGGTTATCTGCCCACCAAAGAGGATTGGATAAGGAGGTGTAAGGAGATGGCCGGGAGAGCCAAAGCAAAGAGGGCAGGGAAGCCTTTTGAGTTAATGCACCGACCCATCCAGGGTACCCTAAACGAACGCTTCGTCCGGAAGGAGGAGGACTTTCCATTTTGTGTTTCCCAGAGCCATGGTTGAACGCGGAGAGGAAGCGCATGCTGGGGTTTGAGATCTTCTTCGACCTGCAGTTATTCGGGGATGACGTTGCCGAAGAGCAGACGGACCCATTAGCTGAGGCTGAGCAGAGCAAGAAAGTGGAGTATGAGGACGTTGAAATTGAAATGGGGGTAGCACTGGCTTGTCTACTTTCAGATCCTCTGATCGAACAGAAGTGCTTGGGAGATAACTTCTCGATGTCCATGATCGGGAATGAAACGGCTGCGGGCCTACCAGCAAACATTTTGGATGCATCTATCGCACCCTCTCTCATTTGGCAGTATAAAGAGGGATTTTTGTCAAGCAGCACCGGGTCAGATAGTGAGTCGGAATCTGATTCCACCGAGTCTTGTGAGTCGGAATCAGGTTCCAACTTGACTGAGTCTGAGTTTGGTATTCCTGGGGGTGACAACCCGGATGCCACAGTCCTGTCCAGGTCGTCTTTTTCTTTCTCTTTTGAGTTTATTGTAACAGAAGAATCGGACGGTTTGGATGTTCTTAATGAGAATGATGTGGATGTGGTTTCTAAGTACTTTTCTGTGCCCTTGATTTATTGCTTAAATCAGGACTTTCAAAATTTTGATGAAAACAACGAGGAAGAAATTCCTCCGGTTTTGCAATGCTTAATTAAACAAGAACAGGAAAGATTTGTTAAACCCTTAGTGGACGAAATCACTATTGTGAATGTTGGTACTGAGAAGGACCCGCGGCTGGTCCAGATCGGGTCCACGTTGTCTTCGGAGGAACGCGAGCGCTTAGTCGCTTTATTAAAAGATTTCAAAGACGTTTTCGCGTGGTCCTACGAAGACATGCCTGGAATCGATCCTAAGATTGTACAGCACCGGATCCCTCTTGACCCCGAGGCCCGACCCATCAAGCAAAAACTCAGAAAGATCCACCTGAACTGGGCCCTCAAGATTAAGGAAGAGGTCACCAAGCAAATCGACGCAGGGTTCCTACTGGTATCCGAATACCCAACTTGGTTGGCCAACATAGTTCCAGTGCTGAAGAAGGATGGTAGGATCCGGGTGTGCGTGGATTTCAGGGATTTGAACAAAGCTAGTCCGAAAGACGACTTTCCCTTGCCGCATATTGATGAGTTAGTGGACTTCACAACGGGGCATGCTTTGCTTTCGTTCATGGATGGCTTCTCAGGCTATAATTAGATAGTGATGGCACCCAAGGACTGGGAGAAGACTACTTTCACCACCCCGTGGGGGACATATTGCTACAGAGTAATGCCATTTGGGTTGAAGAACGCTGGAGCTACATATCAACGGGCCGCGACCACGATATTACACGACATGATCCACAAAGAGGTTGAGGTGTACGTGGACGACATGATTGTCAAGTCCAAAGAAAGAGAGGGCCACTACACTGCCTTGCAAAAGTTCTTTCAAAGGATCAGAGAATTTCGGTTGCGGCTGAATCCTCAGAAATGTACGTTCGGTGTTACAGCAGGGAAAATGCTGGGGTTTCTGATTACATAGAGAGGTATCAAAGTTGACCCTCCAAAATCAAGGCCATCTTAGAAATGCCACCACCAAGGACTGAAAAGGAGGTGTGAGGCTTTCTGGGTAAAGTGCAATTCATAAGACGATTTATCTCAAAATTAACCTTGACTTGTGAACCACTTTTTGGTCTCCTGAAGAAAGGAAAGAAATTCCAGTGGGACGGCCGATGCCAAGCTGTTTTTGAACAGATCAAGGAATACTTACAGAACCCACCCGTGTTGTCACCACCAAAGCCGGGGAGACTGTTGATATTGTACCTTTAGTAACTGAGACTACAATGGGCTGTATGCTCGCGCAAGAATCAGAGGACAATGTGGAGAGAGCCATCTACTATCTGAGCAAGAAGATGCTAGAGTATGACACTCGCTACACACCGTTGGAAAAGGCTTGCTTAGCCTTGGTATGGGCTACCAGGAAGCTACGACACTACCTGTTAGCTCACTCTGTAATGTTGGTTTCACGGTTAGATCCCATCAAATATCTTTTTAAGAAATCGGCACTTACGGGTAGGCTAGCTCATTGGTTACTGTTGCTTTCTGAATTCGATCTAAAATATGTGACGTGCAAGTCAGTCAAGGGAAGCGCAGTAGCAGAATTCTTAGCTGATCATCCAGTGGAAGGAGGTGAAGCAGTTGAGTACTTATTCCCAGATGAGGCCATTTTGCACATCGAGGATGAAACTTGGACGATGTACTTTGACGGAGCGTCAAACCAGTACGGGTATGGGATAGGGGTGTTGCTGATAGCACCCGACAATTCCTGTATCCTTCTAGCCTTCAAACTCCGGTTCAAAGTCTCGAACAACAAAGCAGAATATGAGGCATGCATTGCCGGTCTAGAAGCAGCCCTGGAACTAGGGGCAAAGCGGTTGGATGTCATTGGGGACTCGAACCTTGTTGTGTCTCAAGCAAAAGGAGACTGGAAAGTCAAAGAAGAAAAGATAATAATGTACCACCAGACCTTGGACTTGTTAATTCCTCGGTTTGAGAAGCTAAATTTCGCTCATCTGTTAAGAGAGAACAACAGGTTCACAGATTCACTAGTAACTCTATCTTTCATGATAGACATCCCGTTTGGAGTCCGGATGCGTCCGATCATCATTGACCAGAAGTTTGCGCCAGCATATGAATCAATTGCTGCCATAGATGAGGTTCAGGACGAGAACCCTTGGTATTACGACATTTGGAACTTCTTGGAGAAGGAAGTGTATCCACTAGGGGCAAATGCCAAGGATAAAAGGGCAGTTAGAAGAATGGCCGTTCAGTTCATCATCTGCGAGGGTAAGCTGTATAAGAGAGGTCATCTGGGAATGCATAAGCTGTGCGTAGAAGCCAAAGAATCGAAGCGCCTGATGGAGGCCATCCATGGAGGGGAATGCGGTGCACACATGAACGGGGTGATGTTGGCTCGGAAGATCCTCAGACAGGGTTATTACTGGTCTACCGTGGAGGAGGATTGTATCGGCTTTGTTCGGCGATGCCACAAAGGTCAAATCCATGCAAACCGCATGAACATTCCACCGTCGAAGCTGTACAATATGACTTCACCATGGCCATTTTCGGTTTGGGGAATTGATGTGATCGGGGTTGTCACTCGGAAGGGGTCGAATGGACATGAGTTCATCCTAGTCGCGATAGATTATTTCACAAAGTGGGTTGAGGCCCAATCTTATGCGATGTTGAAGGCGTCGCACGTTGCAAAGTTTATCAAAAACAACATCATTTGTCGTTATGGAGTCCCAAACGAGATAATTTCAGATAACGGTTCCCACTTCAAGAGGGAAGTGATTGACTTGTTGGAAAGATACAACGTGGCTTTTCATAAGTCATCCACATACCGGCTGCAAACCAATGGAGCGGTTAAGGCCGCCAACAAGAATATCAAACACGTACTACAAAAGATGGTGGAAACCTACCGGGACTGGCCAGATAAGCTGTCGTTTGCTCTGTGGGGCTACCGGACTTCGATTAGAACTTCTACTGGGGCGACCCCATATTCATTAGTTTATGGGATGGAGGCCGTTCTACCTATTGAAATTGAGGTTCCGTCTTTGCGAGTACTGGCCGAGTGTCAGATAGCCGAGGGCAGATTGGCAGCAGAACAGGTTTGAGGAACTCATGCTCTTTGACGAAAGAAGACTGAAAGCACTGTACCATGTTCAAGGTTATCAGCGCAGAATTGCCAAGGCTTTCAACAAGAAAGTTAAGTCCAGGAATTTGAAGGAAGGAGATTTGGTGCTCAAGGATAATCGAGCTTCCATCCACGACCCTGGGGGCAAGTTCAGACCCAATTGGACTGGTCCCTACATCTTCAAGTCTATCTGGTCGGGTGGAGCTGTCGTTCTGATGGACCTAGATGGCTTAGAGTTCTCACAACCGATCAACATGGACAAGTTGAAGAAATATTACCCCTGAGAGGCTCGCTAGGCCGAAAACCCGAAAGGGCGACCTAGGCAAAAGTTAGAGCATAGAAAATTTGAAATCATAAAAACTGAGCTCGCAAGGTTGAAAACCCGCAAAGGGCAGCCTTGGCAAAAGTTAGAGCGCAAAAGGAGAGTGAAAATACTCGAGTGAACCCGAGCCTGAACTACGTAAGGCTTGATTCCCATCTTTGGCATACGTAGGCAACTTCATCCTGAAGTTTAGCCATAAACACTTCCCCGATCAACTTTGTCCATTTGATCATCTCGGCCATGTTTGTCTAGTCAGCGCTCAAGAGTTCGGTTATGATCTCCGGTGCAGTACTTTTCAGACTAAGGGCAACTTTCCGTTGCTTTACAGTGCCACGGTACTATTCAGAGTAGGGGGAACTTTCCAGTTGCTGGGATCCGGGGTTGTGTAATCCCAGTGACAGATCTCAGGTGTGCCCAATTCTGATCCATACCGAAAACGGTTTTGAAAAGTTTTAATAAAAGTTGACTTTTTTCAAAATTAATCTTTTTACAACTTAGACCATTTTTGGACCAAAGCGGAAAATTTTCAGTACCCACAACCTTCAATTTCATTGATTTCAATACAGAGTTCTCCTGCTCTTGCGTACAAATTGAAGTTGCTTTTTATTACATTCATAAAGAAAACTTGAAAGTACTAATAAAGCAATAAATTTGGGGCATAGATAAGTCAGGTATTCCTGCGCCCCCACCTAGAGCTGGTTGAAGCCTCTAATGCCAAGCTGGGTCCAATCTGTGCCTCTTCATTAAGCCAATCTATGCACCCATCAAACAAAGTGCAACTAAAAGTGGGAGCAGGGGCCAGGAGCTCTCTAGTCCTCCATGCTGTAGCATATCGGGCAAGCTGTGCGCCTCGGACCGGAAATGTAGCTGGGTACTCTATCCTCTCTGGCGGGCAAATCTGGTCATGACCGAACTGGCGTTGGAACCGAAATGGGAAGTAGAACACACAGTGAGTTAAGCCAATCAACTGAATCCCAGTCTGCCGGGACATGCTACAACTCATTGCCGGTAGGTTAAGCCAATGGCACCGCCAAGCAATGCGGTCTGCGGACAAACTGCACATCCAGTCGAACCACCAGCCCTCATCAAGGGCATTGACTAGGCGTTGCCAGAAGAAGTAGCCGCGAGCTGGGTATGCTGGGCAACAGTCCACGACCTACAACTTATCCATCAACCACACCTGGGAAGGGATGAAAAATGAGAGAATAAAGAATAGATAGATGTACGATGAGAGAAAAGTGAGAAAAGGGTTTTGTGAGAAAAACCGAGCCTAAGGGTCGAGTGATGTGAGCAATACATATGTGAGATTGGGCGGGAAACATTACCTGCAGCAGTAGTGGACTCCCTGCAAATCTGGTCGTTTCTCGGCGATGGAAAGCGTCCAAGCCTATTAATGTTTCAGCCAATATTATGGCAATGCAGCTCTTACCCTCCTTCAAACCTTGGGCAACCTCGATCAACCGGACACTAGACCCTCCGGAGCCCGAGGTAAACAGGAAATGAGATAGCATGCACAAACAAAGGGCATGTCGCCAAACGCCCTGCCAATGATGATCACCGCAGTCACCGGCATCAGAAAACCGGCAAATCAAACTCGAAACATCCAGCATTCCGTCACAAATCAAAAAGCGAGCATCGTGCATCATGAGCCCACACATTCGCCCGAAGGCTTCGGCATGGCCAAAACGAAGTTGAGGCAAGACTTCTTCGTTGCGCTCAGATTCCATCAAAGCTTGGAAATCCTCGAAGGTAGGACATACCTCTTGCCCGCCAAAGCTAAAGACATGTGTTACCGGGTTCCAAAACCTTGCCACGGCATGAAGGAACGGAAAGTGCAGTGAGGTATGACTCAGAGTGAATAGTGCATTTATGCCGAAGCCCCGGAAATTCAGCTTTTTCGAGCCGTCCAAGTTGGCAATCCAAGCCATGAGATTCTAGGCAAGAAACTCTTCCATTTGGAGCAAATCAGTGTTGAATTGAGAAAAACTACGAAGCTGAGGCATTTTGTAGAGAATAAGGTAGGTGGAGGACAGGTGTCAACATTCTGGTGGTTCTTACCATTTCGACCGGCCGGCCATAAATAGTGCCGACCGACCACCATGTTTGGCCGATCGGCTAGTTATAATGGCCGGTGACCTCTTTATTTGGCCGATGGCCTTCCCTCCTATCCTCGGAGTTTGTCCATCTGCTGAAAATGCTGAAAACTTGTGACTGGTTCCACTTCCAGTGTCTTTAGTGGTTGATTTTGCGGAGTCATGCCTATTGGCTTATCGAGTTGTTGTATATTTGCTTATCGAGTTGTGCTCGCACTTGGTTAGCTTACCGAGTTTCTCTGTTTTGCTTATCAAGTTGTAAGTCGGTTCACTACCTGATTATTACGATGAAAGTGCTTAATTTTCAAACGAAGTTCAATTTCATTCACATTGTTATGTGATGCCACGCGGTGCGATGCGTAGAAAGTACAAATGTAACACCTTTTTGAACAAAATAGCTGTTTCATTTCCATCATGTCTTTGCAAAAATACACAGTCTTGAAAAAGTAAAGCCTGCCTGAGGCAGTGCAATGTGTTTGAAACTAACAGTAAAAAAGGGAAAGTAAAGCAAATGGAGAGCAAGGCAGGAGAGTATCGGGATTGATACCGGTAACCCCCTCCTTTTTTTGGGCAATGCACATCCCGCGCCCTGATTCGGGTCAATTATGTGGTATGGCACCTTCATTACTCAAGACAGTACAAGAAAGTACACTTTCTAACGTTTACTGGCCTTCGTGTTGACCTCGAGTCGTATCTTCTGTGTGTGATGCTCGGTGCGCGCAAAGTGTATCCTTCCTTGTATCCTTTTATATATCTTGCGAATTCCACAAATCGTTTCAATTATGCTGTATTTCATTGCTTTGTTCTGACTGTAATTGTCGGGCACATTTCAAGTTCCCTTTTATACACATTACATGCGTTATCGCATTATGCTTTCCTTACATGTGTTCAAGTTCCTTTTATACACATTGCATGCGTTGTTGCGTTATGCTTTACTTACATGTGTTCAAGTTCCTTTTATACACATTGCATGCGTTGTCGCGTTATGCTTTACTTACATGTGTTCAAGTTCCTTTTATACACATTGCATGCGTTGTCACATTATGCTTTACTTGCATGTGTTCAAGTTCTTATTATACACATTGCATGCGTTGTCGCATTATGCTTTACTTACATGTGTTCAAGTTCCTTTTATACACATTGCATGCGTTGTTCAAGTTCCTTTTATACACATTGCATGCGTTGTCGTGTTATGCTTTATTTACATGTGTTCAAGTTCCTTTTATACACATTGCATGCGTTGTCGCGTTATGCTTTACTTACATGTGTTCAAGTTCCTATTATACACATTGCATGCGTTGTCGCGTTATGCTTTACTTACATGTGTTCAAGTCCCTTTTATACACATTGCATGCGTCCTCGTGTTATGCTTTACTTACATGTGTTCAAATCCCTTTTATACACATTGCATGCGTTGTCGCGTTATGCTTTACTTACATGCGTTCAAGTCCCTTTTATACACATTGCATGCGTTGTCGCGTTATGCTTTACTTACATGCGTTCAAGTTCCTTTTATACACATTGCATGCGTTGTCATGTTATGCTTTACTTACATGTGTTCAACTTCTTTTTATACATATTGCATGCATTGTCGTGTTATGCTTTACTTACATGTGTGCAAGTTCCTTTTATACACATTGCATGCGTTGTCGCGTTATGCTTTACTTACATGTGTTCAAGTTCCTATTATACACATTGTATGCGTTGTGGCGTTATGCTTTACTTACATGTGTTCAAGTTCCTATTATACACATTGCATGCGTTGTCGCGTTATGCTTTACTTATATGTGTTCAAGTTTCTTCTATACACATCGTATGCATTGTCGCGTGTACTTTACTCACATGTGTTCAAGTTCCTCTTCACACATTGTGCACGTTGTCGCGTGTGCTATGCTTACATGTGTCTACATCTTCACGCATTGTGCACGTCGTCACGTGTTCTTTACTTACATGTGTTTGTGCCTTCATAGCATTGTGATGCTTATTTCAAATCGCATTGTTATGCGCCCTACTCGACTTGCGTTGTCACGCACTTTGAATCGCATTGTTACGTTTCCTTTTTCTTACAGGCACGATATTGTATGTACGGTTCATTTGAAGCTGGAGTGACCAGGCGAACCGCACAGGTATTGTATTCTCCGCGTGAAATGTAGCGAGAATTACATAATTCTCTTACATCCTTTCTGCATTGTAATGTAGTTGGATTTATGATTAGACTGCTTAAACTATTGCATTTATTGTATGTATATGCTTCGTTACAGCTTTCTTTGCGTGATCATAAGTTTTGCTCGGCTCTGTGCATTGTCATGCATTTTGCCCCTGCCTTCGGGCGCATGTCTTTGTCTGTGGCTTGTATGCTTTGTCTAAGTCTTTGGCCTTGTCAAAAATGGGTCGTCTCTGGGCTTTGACATTCACTCCCGTTATTGTTATGACTTTCGAGTTCTGTCAAAGAGAGGCAACTGTAGACACCCCATTTTTGACTGTCCTCAAGACTTGGACGTCACTGTTCGAACGCTCGGTGATCATCCATGTTCGTGTTCGTTTTGAGTTCCTGGAGGCCTCGGCCGCGCACCTTGCCTCAGGATCTCTTAACTAGCCTGTTCTGTGCTTGGTTTTGCACCAGGGACTTGTGTTTTGTGCTTCTGAGGATGGGAAGAGGCTTGTTAGCCATCCCTGAAACCCATCGACTGTGGCATGAAGCCATCGGCATTTCCTTTTTCCTACCGACCAAATGTTTGGTCGGTCGGCACTTATCTGAGATGTATCGGCATTTTGTGTGGTCGGCCGACCATGTATTTGGCCGGTGGTCTCTTTTTTTGGCCGGCACCTCCTTTTCGCCTTTTTCAGGCATTGTGCGTGCCAGCTGTGCCAGTTGGAGTGCACGGACCTGTCCTCCATACACGTGTATGGAGGAATTGCACCCTTTGCACCCTTTTGGTCTAGCTTCTTGGGAAAGCTTGGACCTTTGTCTTAGCTTCCTCAAGAAGCTTAGACACCTGTCTCAGCTTCCTAAGGAAGCCTTGGCCCCTTTGCCTTAGCTTCTTTAAGAAGCCTTGACCCCTTTTATTAGCTTCTCTTGGAAGCTTAAGCCTCCATCTTGCTCTATATAAGGAGACCTTCCCTCTCCTTTGAGGACGTTGAACAAAAACTAGACCTAATACATATATATCTGATATATACACCTTCTCTCTCTATATCTCCCTCTCTCTCTTCACTTGTGTGTGTTAGAGAGCCAAAAAGTGTGTTTTGTTCTTAGTTTTGCACTAAGTCACCTAGCATTACACCATACTTCGACTTTGGAGGTGTTGAGGGTTTGTTCTTGAAGTTTTGAGCTGGTTTTGATCAGAGGAAGGGGGTTGGACTTGTTGTTCTTGAAGTGTTCTTCAAGGGTAACACTATTGTTTTATATTCCCCAATCTTGCATTAGCTTTTACCCCCCTTTGCATGCTGTTTTGAACTTTGTGTATAACTTAAAAAAGTCTTGTATTTGCATGCTTAAGATGTTTCATTAAGATCATTTTGGTGTTGGGGGTCGACCTCCCCCTCTTAGGCCTTGTTTGGCCCTTTTGTGCCTTCTTTGGTCGAGCTTTGAATACCTTCGTGTGTTGGTCTTCTCACCACTAAAATCCAGAGGATTTTTAGTGGTCAAGAAGAGGATTTGAGGTCTTGTATAGGGAGGGACACCCCTCTCCCTTTGTGTCTCTTTTGTCCATGTTTTTGGCTCATAATGGTAGCATGCATGAGTAGTTGTCTTTGGCTCCATTTCAGAGGTTTTTGGGTGTTGTTAGGTCATAATATGCCTCTGTTTTTGGTTGGATTAATGGTCCATTTCATGCATTATACACTAGCCTTGTATTCCCCCATTTTGTCTAGAAGTGCATCTTGCCGTTAGACCATCATGCTTGCATGTTTTTGTCTAGCTTTGTGAAGCTTTTGGTCATGTTTCATCATGCTTGAGGTCTGTTGGGTGTTGATTTGGTCATGTCTTTCATGCTTTGTATAGTCTCTTTGCATTCTAGCATGTTGGCATCGAGTGTGTGAGTCATTAGCATGCATTATCTTGGCTATTTCAGTGATTTGGAATCACTTATTAGGTCATTTCAGTCCATGTTTTATGCTTACATGTTTGCATTTTGTGATCCTTTCAATGCTTTGAAGAGATGTGATCCTATGCTCCATATATAAGCCATTGTGCATGCTTATGTGTTTAAGTCTTTGGGGCTGCCATATCAGTGGGTTTTGGCGGCATATTTTGATGCATAGAAACTCTGTTTTTGGTTGCTTAGTCCATGCCATGAGTGGTCATGATAGTTGTAGTAGAATGCTCCTTTTTATGCCTTAGTCTTAGGCCCATTGGTATGCATGTTTGCATGAGCATTTGTCCACCATTTCCACCACTTTCGGCCACTGTTTTGGGGCGTGGATGAGGCCTCCCATTTCAGTTTAAGACCACCCTTGTATATAGTTGCATGCTTAGCATGATGCATGTTGCATTACATTAGTTGCATGCTTGCATTTTATCTTGTTTGCATGTTTGCATATTGTTTAGCTGAGTGCATCACATAGTCTTGTTGTATGCTTGACATGTTCATATTGCATTAGTTTAGCTTGCGTGAGTAAGTATTGTCATGTTGCATTAGCTTAGCATGCTCATATTGCCTTGCATGAGTTGCATCACTTTGCATTGTATATGGCATGCATGCATTGCATCTTGTTTGGTTTGGGGTGTCAAACCAAACTTGAGGAATGAGGCGTGTTCGTACTTAAAGTGGCGAAACACGTCTTACTCCTCAGTCGCCAATGCCCTTGACCTCAACATGATAGGGCATGAGGCATTCGTTCCTTTTGTGCATTCATTTACATTGAATGGCAAATTTGGCCTCTTAGGCCATCATGTATCAAAATGCATAATTGATGGCCCGAGGGTTGAGAGCCACGCTCCCTTGAGTCCATTGCATGATAGGGAGTGTGGCCATGCTCACATTTGCTTGAAAATTCCATGCCATACACTGTTTGCCCTCTGCTACTACCAACTGCAGGATTCTGCAGAAAGAAATAGCCGGCCGGCCATTTGTAGTGCCGACCGACCATCAGTGTCCAGTCGATGGCCCAATATTTAGCCGATGAGCATATTCCCATGGCCGGTGATCTTATTCCTTGGTCAGTGGGAATCCAAAACACTCAGGAGGAAGTTCAAAGCAGCTCTGGAAACTTTCATATCTTTCAGAGGAACAAGGCAGTGTAAACAGAGGCAACAGTGGCATGGTATCGGGTTTTCGGGCGCGGCAAATCGAGCATGCATTATCCCATCATTCTGAGGCGGGGCTGCGGCCACCTTCTTTTTGTAATTAATTTGTTGATTAATTAAAAGTTTTGTAATTAATTAATTAGTTAGTCAGCTAGTTAGTTAGTGAAATCTGTATTATTTATTCGGACCCTCCGAGTGAGGGCAATTGTGTATTAAGTGTGCGTGAGTGTGCGTATGTCTTCCAACCCCACGTCTTTCTTCCCTTTTATTTACTAGCTTTCGATGGTTAGTTTAGGGCATGTTTAATTTAGCATACCTTATGCTATGCATGCGTGCATCATTCATCAGTCTTGCACCCACCGAGCTCGGCGCATCATACTAACTACGTAGTATTTCCATTCCAACTTGAATACGTGTATCGAGTTGTCGCATTTCACATGCCATTCTTAGATTAGCCGAGCCTATTCTAGTTGCATTCTATATGTGTTGCATTAGCCATCTCAACATGAACTAGGATTATGCATTTGATTACTAACTAGTTTCTATTTTGGCTTGGTGTACTGGGTAAGCTCTTATGCTTTAGTATCTTGCATACGTGTGAGTGTTGCCATATTAGCATGCTTACCATGAGGCTATATGCTTATGTGATATATTTGCCTGAATGCCTGCGGGTGAAGGTTGGATTGTTTGAGTTGGAACAACTAGTCGAAATCCATGTTTTAGCCTACTTGCGAGTAGCAAATTTCAAACCGATTTCCAAACAAACAGATATGGGAGGCTTTGTCCCAATTCAGGCGACTCAGTCTATACTTGTCATGCTGTGCGCATCACATAGTAAATCTAGGCTAATAACCGGAATAAGAACGCATAATGTTTTCAAAACAAGATATCATGGTTAGTAGAGGCCAATCTTCAGATCGGGCGAGAGGGGGTTCTCATAGCTGACCTTCCCCAATCGTACCTAAGTTCCCGAGCCGAGGCAACTCTGGTGATGACGGACACGTGGCCTTAGGCAAACGAGTCAGGGTTTCCTAAATTCTCCCAAAATAAAATATTTAGGTGGCGACTCTGTATCTGGCAAAGCAGTCCATGTTTGGCACTTCTTTACAAAAATCTGTTTTCCAAAACGATTTGCCGGATTTGGACTCTTTGGTTCAGATTAAGATCCGTGACAATTTGAGTCCGAATTGTAGTAAGCCCAAATGAACAAATCGGGATTTCCCTCCCGAGACGTTCGGGGATGTCTACATTGAGTTTGTTCCTCAGAAACAATTACCTCATTTGGAATGAAGGGTTGAACAACATTGTCTGGTTGAGAATCCAAATTTACTTCTTGCGCAATGACAAGTATAGGAACCTGCACTTGTTCAAAAGTAATAGTAGGAATTGGGATTGCTCCACCTTTCTCCTAAAAAACAATGTCTCGCTCGGCATAGCCAATAAAGTAGCTATTGACGGTTTTGGAGTCCAATTTTCTTTCATGAGGTTTATAAGGCCTCGCCTCAATAGGTGTAGCTCAACTTTTTGTGCTCCTTTCGGATACGACTAGCCCTATAGTTTGAACTCTCATAGTTCTGAATCTGATTCCACAAGTGTAATGTGAAATAGATAAACATAAAAGAGTCCAAATCTGGCAAATCTTTTGAAAAATTGATTTTGAATCAAAATGCCAAAAATGGACTGCTTTGCCAAATACAGAGTCGCCACCTAAATATTTTTGAGAAATTTACGAAATCCATGACTCGTGCCAAATGCCACGTGTCCATCATCACCAAGAATGCCTCAGCTCGGAAACTTAAGTACGAGTGGGGAAGGTCATGAATTAAGCATCCCACTTGCCCGATCAAACATTGGCCTCTACTAATCATGTTGTGATTCTTATTTACATCATATGCTCTTATTCTGATTATTAGGCTAACTTACTATATGATGCGCACACAAGTATAGACTAATTTGCAAAAATTAGAACACCTTGATTTTATGTTTGTTTGAAATTTGGTTTGAATATGTGTGGACTCGCCTTTTTTCACGCCCCCTTTCGGAAGGTTTGAAAGAAAGGGCTCACAGTTCGGACTCCCGTGGTTCTGAATCTAGTCTCACAAGTGCAATGTGAAACTGATAAACACCAAAGAGTCTATTTTATAAACATTACGTGTTCATGTTCTAGTTATTAAACTAGCTTTACTATGTGACGCACACAAGCAACTATAGACTAGTTTCCTCAATTTGGAATAATTCAACTCATGTTTGTTTGTGAAAATGGTTTTGAATTTGCCACCTCAAGTGGGCTTAAAACACGATTTTCCACTCAACAAAGTGGGCTTAAAATGCACATTCGTTGAATCGTTCTAATTCAAACAACAAGCCTTCATCCACAAGCATTCATGTAGTTTATCATTTAAGCACATAGCCTCATGGCAATATGGTAATCACACTTATGCAAGTATGCTAAAGCATAAAACTCACCGAGTACTCCAACCCAAAACAAAAACTAGTTAGAAAGATGCATGCTCCAAACTATACAAGATGCCTAATGCAACACATGAGATAATGCAATTAATAGGCTCGGCTACTAATATGACATATGAAACAACTTGAACAACATGCGATTAAACACGTATTCAAAGAAGTATTTGAAATGGAAATGCAGTTTGAATGATGCACCGAGCCTTGGTGCATGCAAGACAAATGAATGGATGCAAGCATGCGATATGCTAATTTGAAACATATCCCTAATCTAACCATCAAAAGCAATTAAATAAAATGGAGAAAGACGTGGGGTTAGAAGACATACATACGTACGCACACTTATTACAACATTATACCCTCGCGAAGGAGGGTCCGAATGAATAAGCTAACTAACTACCTATGCTAATTAAGCTAACTATTACAAGCCGAAACTAATTAACTACTCTAGCTAACTAATTATTACAAACCAAAATCAAATAACTAGCTAAACTAACTAATTATTCTCAATATTTAATTAGCTACAACTAATTAATTATAGCGTACATCTAAGCTAGCTATTTAAGCGATAAGCAAGCTTGAAAATGCAAGGAAGGCTCATGCACGTGCTCGGCTTTCACTAGAAAAAGGACTGTTTTACTGCTGCATATATCTTTTTTCACATTTGAACACCAAAGAAGCTGTCCACTTCTAGAATACCTCTGCTCCACCTCAAGAACACACTATGCAAATTTCATTGGTGGCCAACAGGGGGCCGGTCAGCTACCATTGGTGGCCGGTCAACCACCATTGGTGGCCAGTCGGCCACTGTTCATGGCTACCGGTCATTGATGGTCTGAGCTTCCTTGCTACAACAGAGAACAAAACAGAGCAAAGCAGAGCATTTTTCCAGGGTTGTTTGCACACTTTGCCTCTCATTTTCATGGGGAAATCAAAGGAGGGACAAGTTTTGGTTCACAAATCATCAATCAAGCAATTTCATTGCATGATGGCTTGTGAAACCAATTGTGCAAGATTAATGAATGCAAAGACAAGACCAAAAGGACCATCACCCTATCATGCATGATGAAGGGCAATGGTGACCAAGGAAAGTGGCACATTTTATCATTTTTGAGTATGAAATGTTCCATTTTCCTTATGTTCGAATTAACGCCTGATTCGAACACATGCAATGTAACACGAAAGATGCTTATCTTGCCTTTTTACTTGTCATTTTTTATTTACTCATTTTAATTACCAAACCATTCCTTAATCTAATTTGTCCATTGGTGGTTGTCCTCTAGTGGAAAGATGGCTTAAACCACAAGTAGCTTTGGGCATGAAAGAGGCATTACACTGTTGGTAATGAACCCCATAAAAGATTAAACCATTAGGTGTAGCACCTCCATTTCACACTTAGGTAAACAAGGGGTTTAAAACCACTTTCAAAGCAAACAAAAGAGTGAAGAATTGAGGGAGATTACAGAGATTAAAGTGCTGAAATTAAGTGCAAAACAACACTAAAACATACAATCAACTCAAAACAATGGTGATTAAAGCCCTAAAACACCAAACTAGTGAAGGAAATTGCACTACAACCATGCCATACAAGGCTCAAACAAGCTAACCAGCTAAAAACAGAGGCAAAACAACCCTAAATATAGTCTAAAACATGCTGGATTTAAGCCACAAAAAGCTAAAACAATAAGCTAATATATAAGGCTAACTAGGCATGCAAGCAAGATACAAGGAGGGAAGGCTAACCCCTTCAATTTTTGCCTTCAAAATGAGGTTTTTACCACTGAAAAACCTCTAAAATTTAGTGGTTAAAAGGCCCGAAAAAAATTTGGTTTGAGAGTGATAAAAAATGGTACAAAAGCTTAACAAGCCAAGGAGCAAGAAGGGTGGACCACCCCCTAACTCAAAATGGCCTCAAACCACCACTTTTAAACCATAAAAAAAAAGTTTTTAACAGTTCAAAATCACCCCAAAAATTGTTGAAATAGATGGCAAAACAAAGATACAAAATAAGCTTAAACAAGGTAAGTGCTATACCTTTGAAGCAAAACACAAATTAGTCGCAAATTCAAGCTCAAACCTCCTTCTAGATCTCAAACAAGACTCTAAGAAACCTTAGCTCAAAGATGGTCAAGTTTGATTGAGGGTTGGTATGCAAAAGTATAGAGAAACTATGCAACCAAGCACAAAATATCAAGAGAGAAAGGAAGCTAGCGAGATATATATATATATATATATATTTTGGTCTAAAATTTTTAACCTTAAAAATTGGGGAAGGACCCCCTATATATAGAAAAACAAGTCTTGAGCTTAGGAACATCCTTCCATACACGTGTATGGAGACGCAGCTCAGTGTACAACAGCTGGCACAACTGTCAATAAATATCTGGAAAAAAGACACTAATGGCCGTCGGCCACCACTGATAGATGACCGGCAACCACTGGTAGCTGACAAGCACAAGCCCAAGTCGACAGCCCAAGGGGCTGGCCGACAGGTCACCCACTCTTCCAGACTTGAAACAACAAGCTTTTGGTCTAAAACAGTGCACAAAACAGATAAGGTTTTAAGGCTCAAAGGCAAGGTACTCCACCGAGGACTTTGAGCACTCAAAATGAACACAAACAAGAACAATCATCGAGTGCACAAGTGATGGCGTCCGAGTCTTAAGGATGGTAAAAAATGGGGTGTCAATAGTTGCCCCTTTTTGACAGAACTCGGAGGTCATAAAATGACGGGAGTGAATGTCAAAGCCCAGAGACGACCCATTTTTGACAAGACCGAAGACTTGGACAAGCAAATAAACAAGACAAAACAAATGGTTATGCTCGTAGGTTGCCTACGTATCGTTTTGTAAGGAATCAAACTAGCGTAGTTCTAGGGCAAAATGCAAATGATATTGTAACAAGCCCGCGGGGGACCTCGCTACAGCTCGGACTCGACTTGTAGTCACGGTTCTAAATCTGAACCAAAGAGTCCAAATCCGGCAAATCGTTTTTGAGAAAACAGATTTTTTTTGAAAGAAGTGCCAAACATGGACTGCTTTGCCAGATACAGAGTCGCCACCTAAATATTTTATTTTGGGAAATTTAGGAAACCCTGACTCGTTGCCAAAGGCCACGTGTCCGTCATCACCAAAGTTGCCTCGGCTCGGGAACTTGGGTACGATTGGGGAAGGTCACTTCGTGAGCACCCCCGCTCGCCCGGTCATAGACCGGCCTCTACTAACCATGATATCTATTTTTGAAAACATTGTATGTTCTTATTCCGGTTATTAGCCTAGGTTACTATGTGATGCGCACAGCATACAAGTATAGACTGAGTCGCCTGAATTGGAACAAAACATTTCATGTTCGCTTTTTGAAAATGGTTTGCTACCCGCAGGTAGGCTTAAAGCATTTGATGTTTTATTCCAATTTAAGTAACCCAACCTTCACCCACAGGCATTCAGGCAGTTATATCACATAAGCACATAGCCTCATGGTAAGCATGCTATTCATGGCAGTCACTCACACGCATGCAAGGATGCTAAAGCATAAAACTCACCGAGTACTCCAAGCCAAAATAGAAACTATATTAGAAATCATGCATGATCCTAAGTATACAGAAATGCCTAATGCAACACATGCAAAATGCAACTATAGCAGGCTCGGCTATTCTAAACATGGCATATGAGATGCTACAACTATCATGTATTCAATTTAGAATTGAAAAATACAATACAGTTAGTATGATGCGCCGAGCCCGGTGCATGCAATACAGGTGAATGATGCAAACATGCTGTCATACTGTATGCTAATTGAAATATGCCCTAATCTTACCATCATAAGCAGATAAATAAAAGGGAAGAAAGACGTGGGGTTGGAAGACATACATCACACTCACGCACACTTATTACAGTTGTGCCATCGTGCAGAGGGTCCGAATAAATAATACAGTCCCGAATAAAAGAATATTACAGTCCAAATATTACAGATTCCTAATTAATTAATCAAATTAACTAAAAAAAGCTGTAAAACTGGCGTGCAAGCCAGGGACTGCCTTGCTCCTGATGAATGATGCATGTCTGGGCTGCCTTCGCGGAAATCCATGGCGATGCCCCGATTAGCCTTTGTTTGTGCCTATTCTTGAAATGCGTGCCAAACTCCGAAAGGTTGTTGATTCTTCATTTTGCTGCAACAGAGAGCAGGAAAGGGGCATAGCAATGTATTTCACAAATATATGCATGCCTCGATCCTCGTGCCATCAATCACGCATATCGATGCATGATGGCAGAGGGGTCGAAATGTGCAACTCAATATAGAATGAATGCACGTATAAACACAACAAACCCTAACTCCATCATGGGTAATCCGAAGTGTCGGTGACTGGGGAATTGAGACACATTCCGTCACTCGGAGTACGAAATGCACCTCGTTTCCCGTGCCCGGGCTAACTCCTATCCCGAACACGATGCAATATGCATGACATGCATGAAACGCAACTAAGATACAATCCTAACATACACAATGCTATGGAAATGAGATGCCTCGAAGTGCGTGCACACGGGCACGCAAACCGAGAAAATGACAGAATGCGATCCAAGATACAACCTAGTATGCACAATGCTATGAAAATGAGATGCCTCGAAGTGCGTGCACACGGGCACGCAAACTGAGGAAATGCATGAATGCGATCTAAGATACAACCTAGTAGGCACTATGCTGTGAAAATGAGATGCCTCGAAATGCGTGCACACGGGCACGCAAACCGAGAAAATGACATACGCAATGCAAATGACATGGAAATATGATATGGGCTTACACTAACATGAGAGAGCCTCAGCCATACTCACATAAGAGGCCGATGGATGAAAATAAAGTGCCTCGAAATGCGTGCACACGGGCACGCAAACCGAGGCAATGGCATACACAATGTAAATGACAAGAAAACATGATATGGGCTTATACCAACATGAGAGAGCCTCAGCCACAATCACATAGGATGCCGATGGGTGAAAATGAAGTGCCTCGAAATGCGTGCACACGGGCACGCAAACCGAAGCAATGGCATACGCAATGCAATATGGCTAAAATGGCATATAGAATGCAACATGGACTTATGTAGACACCCCATTTTTAACCGACCTTAAGACTCAGACATGACCGATTGAGCGCTCGGTGACGTTGCATATCGTGCTCGTTCAGAAGTCTCAGAGTCGTGGCCGTGAGCCCTGCCTCCGGATTTCTGAACCCTCTTCTGTGCCTTGTCTCGGTTTGCGAACCAGACTCAGTTTTCTCTGTTTCTTTCCCCGAGGGGAGGGAGAGGTCCCGTAGACCATCTCTCAGTGGCCGTAGGCTACATTTGGTGGCCGTAGGCCATTTTGCCCATTTCGGAGTCCGGTTCCCGGTTTTCGGGATCGTTGGCCGTGTGCCTCGGTTCGGGACCGCTTAACCATCTCCATTTGCTCTGATTTTTGGCATACTTCCTATTTTCTCCCTTTTGAGGGACACTGGGGTCTGAGAAACCCACTTCGTGGCCGAATGCCACTTTCGGTGCTTAACAGCCCATTTTCGGGACCTCGAACTGCGCGTTTTGGCCCCCGAACATTCGTTTTGCAACAATTTTCGTTCATTTTTGGCAGGTACCTCTGTTTTATCACCGGGGAGGTCACTGAAGGGTGGGAGGCCAGTAATTGTTGCAGCAACCAGTTATACATCCTCCGACGCCCTCCGGCGCCCGTTTTTCACACTTTCGGGCTAATGTTGAACACCTTGGGGCCACTTTCTTGAACTTTGAACCACATATTTGTGATGTACACACTTGGAAGGATCCTAAAATTTGGTGGCCGGCCAGTAATTCCACTTGACCCTTTTGAACCCCTCCTTCCGGGCTAATGTTGAACACCTTGGGGCCACTTTCTTGAACTTTGAACCACATATTTGTGATGTACACACTTTGGAGGATCCTAAAAGTTGGTGGCCGGCCAGTAATTCCACTTGACCCTTTTGAACCCCTCCTTCCGGGCTAATGTTGAACACCTTGGGGCCACTTTCTTGAACTTTGAACCACATATTTGTGATGTACACACATGGGAGGACACCATCATGTGGTGGCCGGCCACTAAATCATCTTGACCCTTTTGACCCCTAGCCGGCCGGCTAGGGGGTGTGGCCGGCCGGCCACCTGCAGCCAAAATAAGGGGCCGGCCATGTTCCTCATGCTTGGTACTTTACAGCTGTGCAGCTGTTTCCCCCAGAAAATATCCCAATCCGGGGGATATTTTGTGGGGGAAAGCTTGCCTCCTTTTTCCCCCACCTTTACACCTTTTCTTTGTTCCTTGTAACCAGCTGCCAACATGCATTATAGGGGTTGGAACAAAATTGCTTTGAGGCTTTACATACAACTCTCCCTCTATCTCTCTCATTTTCTCAAAAACTTCCAAGTTTTGGCCTCATTTCTTCATCATCATCAAGCTCTACCACCACCCCTCCATTCCAGAAGCAAGGGGAAGAATTCTAGCAGCTTAGAGTCATCAAAGTTGGTCCAAGAAGCAACAAAAGCATTGGTCTTCAAGGGTAAGTCCACTTTCCCTCTTTTCTAGCTCATTTTTGCAACATTTGTAAGCCATACATGCTTATTGATTTGAGCTCCGACCAAAACTGGAAGTGGCCTTATTTTAAGCTCATTTTATTGTTTCATTAAGGGCTCAACCCTGTTTGAGGCCCCCATATTGCACTTGCTTCAATATCCCCTTGTATGTCAATTTTCTTGCATGCTTTGGCAACCCATTATGCTTCCATTTTTGGGCGTTTTACAGTTCTGTAAATAGGCTTATTTTGAGCCCCTCTTCAACATTGAAGAAGGTCTAATCACTGTTTGGGACTTCCATATGTCACTTCATGTTATATCTCTCTTTTGGTCCCCATTTTTGCATGCTTGGGCAGCCTATCATGCTTCTGTTTTTGGTCTTTTTACAGGCCTAGAAATAGTCTTATTTTGACCTTCTTAACATGTTTCATTAAGGGTCTTTGGCTGTTTGGTGAATGCTTTGCATACTTTGTGTTATAGCCTCTTTTGAGACTCATTTTGCATTGCATTTCTAGCATGTTTGTATACTGTTTTGGAGTTTTTACAGTTCTGTAAATATGATTATTTTTGGTCCCTCTTCAATGTTGTAGAAGGGAATTTTTCAGTTTGGGCTGTGCATATACCACTTGCCTCTTTGGCCACCTTTTGGCCCTTTTTCTTGCATAAAAGCTTAGCCATGTCTATGTTTGTTTTTCGGTTTTTTACAGTTCTGTAAATATGCTTATTTTTGGTCCCTCTTCAATGTTTTAGAAGGGAATTTTTCAGTTTGGGTTTTACATATACCACTTGCTTCATAACCTCATGTTTAGGGCCATTTTTGCATGCCATTGTTGCCCTATCTTTGCTTGCTGTTTGGCCATGATTTGTACTAGTAAAATGATAATTTTGGGGCTGCCTTGCTTCTGTCTAGTCATTGCATATCCATATTGTGCATGTTTGGTATAGCTATAGGCCATTTCAGGTCCCAAAATTCATGCTTCGGGACTATTCCATGCATCGGGTGTGTTTTCGCCTCACTTCGGGGCTGTTTTCCCCCACATTTCATTGCTGAAAATCCATTAGCATGCTTGCATATCATTTTCTATGCCATTGCATTGCGTATGCCATTGCCTCGGTTTGCGTGCCCGCGTGCACGCATTTCGAGGAACTTCATTTTCATCCATCGGCCTCTTATGTGAGTGCGGCTGAGGCTCTCTCATGTTAGTATAAGTCCATGTTGCATTCTATATGCCATTTCCATGCCATTGCATTGCGTATGCCATTGCCTCAGTTTGCGTGCCCGTGTGCACGCATTTCGAGGCACTTCATTTTCATCCATCGGCATCTTATGTGAGTGTGGCTGAGGCTCTCTCATGTTAGTATAAGTCCATGCTGCATTCTATATGCCATTTTTTCCATATTGCATTGCGTATGCCATTGCCTCGGTTTGCGTGCCCGTGTGCACGCATTTCGAGACACTTCATTTTCATCCTTCAGCCTCTTATGTGAGTGTGGCTGAGGCTCTCTCTCATGTTGGTATAAGTTCATATCATATTTTCATGTCATTTGCATTGCGTATGTCATTTTCTCGGTTTGCGTGCCCGTGTGCACGCATTTCGAGGCATCTCATTTTTACAGCATAGTGCATACTAGGTTGTATCTTAGATTGCATTCTGTCATTTTCTCGGTTTGCGTGCCCGTGTGCACGTATTTCGAGGCATCTCATTTTTACAGCATAGTGCATACTAGGTTGTATCTTAGATCGCATTCTGTCATTTTCTCGGTTTTACAGCATAGTGCATACTAGGTTGTATCTTAGATCGCATTCTATCATTTTCTCGGTTTACGTGCCCGTGTGCACGCATTTCGAGGCATCTCATTTTTACAGCATAGTGCATACTAGGTTGTATCTTAGATCGCATTTTGTCATTTTCTCGATTTGCGTGCTCATGTGCACGCATTTCGAGGCATGTCATTTCCATAGCATCGTGTATGTTAGGGTTGTATCTTAGTTGCATTTCATGCATGTCATGCATATCACATCGTGTTCGGGATAGGACTTAGCCCGGGCACGGGAAACGAGGCACATTTCGTACTCTGTGTGACGGAATGTATCTCAATTCCCCAGTCACCGACACTCCGGATTATCCATGATGGAGTTAGGTTCTTGTTGTGTTTTCATGTGCATTCATTCTATATTGAGTTGTGCAATTCGACTCCTCGGCCATCATGCCTCGATATGCGTGATTGGTGGCACGAGGATCGAGGCATGCATATATCTGTGAAAATACATTGCTATGTCCCTTTCCTGCTCTCTGTTGCAGCAAAAATCAAGAATCAGCACCTTTTCGGAGTTTGGCGCGCATTTCAAGAAAAGGTGTAAACAGAGGCTAATTGGGACATCCCGGTGGATTTCCGCGCAAGGCAGCCCAAACATACATCATTCATCAGAAGCAAGGCAGTCCCTGGCTTGCACGCCAGTTTTACAGTTTTCTTAGTTAATTTGTTAATTAATTAGGAATTTGTATATTATTCGGACTGTAATATTCTTTTATCCGGGACTGTATTATTTATTCGGACCCTCTGCGCGAGGGCACAACTGTAATAAGTGTGCGTGTGTGTGTTGTATGTCTTCCAACCCCACGTCTTTCTCCCTTTTATTTATCCGCTCTTGATGGTTAGATTAGGGCATATTGCAATTAGCATACAGTATGATAGCATGTTTGCATCATTTATCTGTTTTGCATGCACCGGGCTCGGCGCATCATACTAACTGCATTGTACTTTCAATTCTAAATTGAATACATGTTAGCTGTTGCATCTCATATGCCATGTTTAGAATAGCCGAGCCTGCTATAGTTGCATTTTGCATGTGTTGCATTAGGCATTTCTGTATATTTAGGATCATGCATGATTTCTAATGTAGTCTCTTTTTTTGGCTTGGAGTACCCGGTGAGCTTTATGCTTTAGCATCCTTGCATGCGTGTGAGTGAATGCCATGATAGCATGCTTACCATGAGGCAATATGCTTATGTGATATAACTGCCTGAATGCCTGTGGGTGAAGGTTGGGTTGTTTAAATTGGAACAAATCATTGACTGTGAGTTTTAAGCCCACTAGATAGTGGCTAAACCATCTTTTCCTAAGCCCACCTGAGGATGGCAAAATCTGTATTTTAAGCCTACTTGCGAGTAGCAAACCATCTTTCAAAAACAAACACGAAATGTTTTGCTCCAATTCAATCGACGCAGTCTATACTTGTATGCTGTGCGCATCACATAGTAACCTAGGCTAATAACCGGAATAAGAACACACAATGTTTTTAAAAATAGATATCACGGTTAGTAGAGGCCGATCTTCGATCGGGCGAGCGGGGGTGCTCACGAAGTGACCTTCCCCAATCGTACCCAAGTTCCCGAGCCGAGGCAACTTTGGTGATGACGGACACGTGGCCTTTGGCACCGAGTCAGGGTTTCCTAAATTTCCCATTAAAAAACATTTAGGTGGCGACTCTGTATCTGGCAAAGCAGTCCATGTTTGGCACTTCTTTCAAAATCTGTTTTCTCAAAACGATTTGCCGGATTTGGACTCTTTGGTTCAGACTTAGAACCGTAACACGAATTGAGTCCGAACTGTAGCGAGGTCCCCCGCGGACTTGTTACAGTTTCTGGCGACTCTGCTGGGGATTTAGAGAACTTGACTCGAACTCATGATATCTGTTTTTTACTACACTTGTGTGGTTCTTTGCATTGCATTTGCATTGGTGCGCCTAGGACACCGTGTTTGCCATCTGCTATTCCTGAACGGTTTGCCGGAGGCTTGTCTTGTCAAGGCATGACCATAAGGCTGACCGGTTGTGGGCTCTGCCAGTATGGGAACACAAACCCCGGTTTTACCGGGGCACCCTCTTTGACCATTCGACCTAGTGCATATTCGGATCCATAGTGACCATTCCAAACTAGGACAGGTTGCTTACCTGATATAGGTTGCTTGAAACCGCTGCGTGCGTAGTGAAACCCTAGTTCCTGACAAAATAGGACAGGGAAACCCTACCCCAACATAAGGGTGTTTTGGCTCTCACTTGTCTGCTATGTGCTTTAGAGTGCGTCTCTACAAGAATGCATGTATCAGTTTGCAAGTCAGGGCATCAGGCCTGCGGGCATTACTATCAGTATTTGGGAGTCAGCTTTACCTGCGGGTATCAGACTCAGATTTGGGGCAGAATTTTGGAGCAGAATTCAGTAGAGGGCACACTCATTCAACTATACTCGTATCTGTTCAGATGAAATCAGGCTGAGATACTGTCTGTTTTCTCTTTTGCAAGGTAGTCTGGGAACCATAGCTTCAGAAGGCTCCGATATCCCCCGAGGTTCATCGAACTTGTGCTGATAGACTTTGTCAGGTCAGAGATTCAGTCCAAGGGCAATCAGTGTTCCTTTGCCAGAGGCGGGGTAAAAGGGCTAGTCGGGCACAAATCACCGGTTTAGCGGTTACCAGGTCAGTGGCCCTTATCCACCCCACCAGTGAACAGTCAGGCTGAGGTCTCAGTTTCTACTGCAGGGATAGATACCAATCAGTCAGATGGATCAGCAGAACACGTCAGGGATGGAGGCCATGATGCGCCAGATGCAAGAAAGTATGAAACTCATGCAGCAGGATGCCGCCCGTCAGGAGGAATTTTCCAAATAGCAGGCTGCGATCATGACTCAGCAGGCCGAGCTCATCACCAAGCTACAACAGCAAAGCGGTGCATCCGTTTCACAACAAGTTCCTCCCCCAGCAGGAGCTCCAGCACTTGGGGAGACGCCAAACGTCCAGGATGATACGGACATTCTAGGCGGGCCGGCTCCGCCCCCAATTTTACCTCAACTATCCAAAACACCTACCAATCTACCGGACTCTCCCTCCGAGTTCGAGGTCGACCCCACAGCGTTGAAGTTGAGCAAGCTTGAAAAGTTGTTCAAGAAATCTCAGGGGGTAAAGTCCATCCCGGACATTGAGGACGGGTACACCGACGCAGCTGTGACACTGCCGGACAGGTTCAAGATGCCTCACATCGACCGTTTTGACGGGTCAGGAGATCCCATGGTCCACCTGAGTTTGTTTTCAGATGTTCTGCGCCCGATGGGCTTGACAAGATTACAGAAGCTCTCCCTTTTTGGCAGGACCCTGTCAGGTATTGCGGTCACCTGGTATGCCAAATTAGAGGATTCAGTGAAACGAAGCTGGGAGGAGATGGCCGAGGCCTTCGTCGCACAATATTCATACAATACCCAAATCGAGATTACGACCCGTGATCTTGAGACGACGAGACAGGAACCTAAGGAGAACTTCTCAGAATTCGTGGCCCGCTGGAGAGCCAAAGCCTCAATGATGACCATTAGGCCAACGGATAAGGATCAAATACGGATGGTTGTGTGCAACCTCCAGCCCAAACTAATGCAGAAAATGATCGTGCTCCCCTTCCCTACCTTTTCAGATTTGCATGAGATGGGAGTACAGATCGAGGACGCTATGAAGCAGGGCCTTTTTGACCAGGAGAAGGAGCAGCCCAGGAGGGCGTTTTCCCGCAGTTCGAATGCGACCACCAGTGGTGATGCAGCTGCAAGATCTTCTGATGTGGGCATGGTGGCTACCACCGTATCAAAAACAGCTACCCCATTCACCGGTGCGTCCGGAAGTAGCTCACAAGGAACCAAATATCCACCCCGAGTCAAGAGGGTTTTCACCCCGCTCTATATGCCTTTGTCAAAAGCTCTAGAGGCCTTAATCTGAAAAGGACATCTGAAGCCATTGGAACAACGGCCTTTACCTGATCCTATCCCTGCAAAGCATGATCAGACTAAATACTGCGCCTACCATCAACAAACCGGTCATGACACCGACAGTTGCTTTCGTCTGCGCCATGATGTACAAGATCTGTTTGACAACGGGGTCATTCCCGCGCCAGTCCAGCAAAGTCTATCGGCACTCGATCAGTGAATTTGTGGGGGGATAATGTGATCTGATCAGAGATTGAACCGGCTGCGGGTGGCACTCGATTTACTCCAGATGGTGGATGGCAGGCACTGTTTTGAGCATTTGCGAATGCCAGTTTCTGACTCGGGTATTGGGTCAGTCTTGTTGTTTTGTTTTGAGTCTGTCTTTTTGTTTTGAGTCAGTCTCCTTCTGTTTTGGGTCTGTCTTGTTGTATCGAGTCAGTCCTATTGTATAGGAGTCGGGTGATTCCGGGGGGTGTTACCTCGGGTATCACCATTTTGTTTTGTGTTTGTCTTTTCGTTTTGTTTTGAGTTTGCTAGGGAGCCAGTTGTACCAACAGATTTTGAATGAAACAGCAGTGGTTTTTCACGCTCTTGTGTTTGCCTCGGCCGTGTGCCAATTGTGCCAGAAAGTTTGAATGAAACGGCGGTACTTTTCGCCTACTCTTCTGCACCCCAAAATCATTGCATTGACCTAAGTTTTTCAAAACTTTTTGAACACTGCGGTGAAAACGAAGAGGAAGTAATTCCTCGGGTTTTGCAAAATTTGATCATTTGAGAGAAAGAGAGGTGTGCTAAGCCTTTAACGAATGGAATCGTGCTTGTTAGCGTGAGTACTGAGAAGGATCCTGGCTTGATCCAGATTGGTTCTACACTGTCTTCAGCGCGAGCGACTGGTCGCTTTCTTAAAAGATTTCAGAAATGTTTTGCGCGGTCCTGCGAGGACCTGTGTGGAATCGCTCCTGAGATTGTGCAGCTTAGGATCGCTCTCAGCCTCGAGACTTGAGTCCTTGCTTTCAAACCTTGGGCCCATTCAGAACGTTCAACGGTCAACTACAATGTGAGGCCTGTGTGGCTAGATTTGAAGCAGCCCTCGAGCAAGAGGCACCAAAGTCAGGTCAAGAAGATCAGATCTTATCAGAAGAAGCTTACAAAGCAAAACAGCAGCCATTCTCCTAGATTCAGATGACTTCGGGATCTCAAAACCATTTGGCATGGATGCGTTACACTTTTACCCTTGAGAGGCTCGCTGGGCCGAAAACCCGGAAGGGCGACCCAGGCAAAAGTTAGAGCAAGAGAAAAATACAAAAAAAAAAAATATGCAAAGAAAATAACAAAAAAGAAAATCAAAAAAAAAGGAAAAAGAAATGAAAAGAATTGAAAAGAAAAGAAGAACAAAGCTCGCAAGGTCGAAAACCCGCAACGGGCGCCTTGGCAAAAGTTAGAGCCTAAAAAGGAGAGGTTAATACCCGAGTGTACCTTAACCCCGAACTACGTAAGGCTTGATTCCCATCTTTGGGATACGTAGGCAACTTCATTCTGAAGTCCAGCCGTAAAACAATTCGATTGTGTCCATGCGATGGTTCTAGTTATCTTTGTCTTCTCTGTATCTGAGGATTTGGTTGTGTTTGTCGCTCTGAGGACTGCCTACAATGCGCTGCGGTGCCATCCAAACAAGGGGCAACTTTCCATTGCCATTCGATGTGCTGCGGGACCATTTAGACAAGGGGCAACTTTCCGTTGCCATTCAACGTGCCGCGGTGCCGTTCGAACAAGGGGCAATTGTCCGTTGCCATGCAACTCTCCTCAAGCAAGGGGCAATTTTCCTTCGAATCTGAGGTTGTGCATCTCGAGAGTAGGTTCCGTGCTCGTTGAGCAATGGTCGTTTGCAAAAATAGTTTTTGGGAATTTTTACTGAGGTTAACTAATCTTCTCGAAAAGAACTCCATTTTTCAAAACTGGACCATTTCTCGGACCCAAAAGAGGAAAATTTTCAGTGCTCATGGCCTGACTTGCATGATTTTAAATCAGAAAATTGAACAAGCATGTTAATCTAACTCTCATTTTGGTCAAAATTTTTTAGGAGAAAACTAAAACAAAAAATGGTCAAAATGATGAACTAGGGGCACAGTTGAGTCAGGTGTTCTGTCTTTTCTCCTTTGTCAAAATACTTGCCAAGAAGGGCACCGTATTCGCCAGAAAAGGGCACAACAAAGGGCAGAAAGCTCTCTCATCCTCCAAGCAGCGAGGTATCAAGCCGAGTGCAAAGCACGAATTGGAATGGATCGAGATGCTCCATTCCCTCATCCGGCGCATCGACAGATGTTCACTTAGGAAATAGCCGCGAGCTGATTATGTTGGGTGTGAGCCCGCAACTTGCTGTTTACCTATCAACCACCCAGGGGAGGGATATAAAAATGAGAGATTGAAGAATAGAGAGAGTGCGATGAGAGGAAAAGTGAGAAGAGGGCCTTTTTCAGAAAAACAGAGCTTGAGGGCCGAGTGATGTGAGAACCACAAATGAGAAAGGGTGGGAAACACTACCTGGTGAAACAGGCTCCCTGTGCACGTCTGAGTGTCGTGTCTTTTTGTTTTATCTCAATTCTTGTTTTGAGTCGTTTTGAGTGTTACTCGATGTGTCTAGGTTGTGTGCCTTTTATTTCCTTGTTGAGTTGTCTTGCTGTGTTCAGTCGTAGGCTTGATACCCGGTCAAAAGCTCATTTATCAATTCAAAAATAAAATCGTTTTGCGCTCCGAGTGCCTTGCTGTAGACACCCCATTTTTGACTGACCTTAAGACTCAGACGTCACCGATTGAGCGCTTGGTGATGTTGCATAATGTGCTTGTTCAGAAGCTTCAGAGTTGCGGCCGTGAGCCCTGCCTCCGGACTTCCGAACCCTCTTCTGTGCCTTGTCTCGGTTTGCGAACCAGACTCGGTTTTCTCAGTTTCTTTTCCTAAGGGGAGGGAGAGGTCTAGTAGACCATCTCTCAATGTCCGTAGGCTACATTTGGTGGCCGTAGGCCATTTTGCCCTTTTCGGAGCCCGATTTCCGGTTTTCCAGGACCGTCAGGCCGTGTGCCTCGGTTCGGGACCGCCTAACCATCTCCGTTTGCTCTGATTTTTGGCATACTTCCTATTTGCTCCCTTTTGAGGGACACTGGGGGCTGAGAAACCCACTTCGAGGTCGAATACCATTTTCGGTGCTTAACGGCCCATTTCTAGGACCCCAAACTGCGTGTTTTGGCTCCGGAACATTCGTTTTGCAACGGTTTTCGCTCATTTTTGGCAGGTACCTCTGTTTTATCACAGGGAAGGTCACTGAAGGATGGGAGGCCAGCAATTGTTGCAGAAACCAGTTATTTCTCTTCCGGAGCCTCCCGGCGCCCGTTTTTCGCACTTCCGGGCTAATGTTGAATACCTTAGAGCTAGTGTTGCCAACTTTCAACCACATATCTGTGATCTACACATCTGGGAGGCCACTAAAAGTTGGTGGCCGGCCATTAAGGTCACCTGACCCTTTTGACCCCTTTCTTCCGGGCTAATGTTGAACCCCTTGGACCTTTTTTCTTGAACTTTGAACCACATATCTGTGATGTACACACCTGAGAGGCCCCTAAAAGTTCATGGCCGGCCAGTAATTCAACTTGACCCTTTTGACCCCCTCTTTCCGAGCCATTGTTGAACCCCTTGGGCCCACTTTCTTGGAATTTCAATTACATGGTTGTGTTGTACACACATAGGGCTACCTCCCCAATATCTGGCCGGCCAGAAAAGCTTGTTGACCCTTTTGACCCCTAGCCGGCCGGCTAGGGGGTGTGGCCGGCTGGCCACCTCCAGCCAAAGTGAGAGGCCGGCCGTGTTCTCCTCACTGTACCCTTTCCAGCTGTGGGGCAATATCCCCCAGATATTTTCTGTATCCGGGAGATATTTTGGGAGAGAGTTATGCTCTCCATTTCCCCCACCTTTTACACCCCCTTTTGGCCCTTTTAACCAGCTGATGGCCTCCTCTACAAGGGTTAGAAAAACTTTTCTTCAAAGCTCCATAGCCACCTCCATCTTCTTCTTCTTCAATTCTTCAAAAAACCCTAAGTCCATAACCTTCATTCCTTCTACACCACCAAGCTCTACCACCACCATCTCATTTCCAGCAGCAAGGAGGGATTCTTGAAGGCTAAAGAAGCTGCAAATCCATCCAAGAAGCAACAAAAATTCGAATCTTCAAGGGTAAGTTACACTTTTATCCTTTTGACCCTTTTTCTTGATCCATTTCTAAGCCTCACTTCCTTTTTGTTTCAAGCTCCGGCCCTAACTGAAAAGGGCCATATTTTGAGCTCATCTTCACTTCTCATTAAGGGCTCAACCCTGTTTGAGCCCTCCATGATACACTTGCTTCATTGACCATCTTGTATGTCATAATTTTGCATGCTATTTTTGACCCATGAGAAATTTATTTTCGAGCATGTGGTAAACTGATTTAGGGCTTATTTTGAGCCCCTCTTCAACATTGGAGAAGGGCTCAACATTGTTTGGTGTCTCCATGTATCACTTGTAGTTCAATCCCCTATTTGGCCCCATTTTTGCATAAGTTGATAGCCCTCTTGGTTTCTGTTTTTGGACCTTGGTCCGAACTGAAAGTGGCCTTATTTTGGCCTATACTTCATTTTTCATTCACACTTTTTTTCTGTTTGGTGATTATTTTATATACTTCATGTTATAGCACCTTTTGGGCCTTGCTTTGCATCCCATTTTTAGCATATTTGTATACTGATTTTGAGGCTGCCATATACTGTAAATGTTCATATTTTGGGTCCATCTTCATTGTTGTAGAAGGAAATTTTTCAGTTTGGGTTTATCTTATACCACTTGCTTCATTACCCCTATCTTGGCCCCTATTCTTGTATGCTCTTTTTGCCATACCTATATTTGCTGTTTGGCCATGTTTATAACTGGAAAAGTGCTTATTTTGGGGCTGTCTAGCTTCTGTCTTTGCATTGCATGTCCATGTAGTGCATGTTTAGCATGGCTATAGGCCATTTCGGGTGCCTAATGTTGCATTTCGGGACAATTTCATGCATCTAGTATCATTTCGCTACATTTCGGGACTGTTTTTCCCCATATTTTGTTGCTGAAATTCTGTTAGTATGCTTGCATATCATTTTTGCCATGTTCCATGTCATTTTAGCATCGCCTCGGTTTGCGTGCCCGAGTGCACGCATTTCGAGGCACTCCATTTTTATCCGACGGCATCCGATGTGAGTGTGGCTGAGGCTCACTCATGTTGGTATAAGCCCATTTGTCATTTCCATGTCATTTTAGCATCGCCTCGGTTTGCGTGCCCATGTGCACGCATTTCGAGGCACTCCATTTTTATCCGACGGCATCCGATGTGAGTGTGGCTGAGGCTCACTCATGTTGGTATAAGCCCATTTGTCATTTCCATGTCATTTTAGCATCGCCTCGGTTTGCGTGCCCGTGTGCACGCATTTCGAGGCACTCCATTTTTATCCGACGGCATCCGATGTGAGTGTGGCTGAGGCTCACTCATGTTGGTATAAGCCCATTTGTCATTTCACTGCGTTTATTATCGCCTCGGTTTGCGTGCCCGTGTGCACGCACTTCGAGGCATTTCATTTTCACTACATTTATTATCGCCTCGGTTTGCGTGCCCGTGTGCACGCACTTCGAGGCATTTCATTTCACTGCGTTTATTATCGCCTCGATTTGCGTGCCCGTGTGCACGCACTTCTAGGCATTTCATTTTCACTGCATTTCATTTTCACTGCATTTATCATCGTCTCGATTTGCGTGCCTGTGTGCACGCACTTCGAGGCATCTCATTTTCACTGCATTTATCATCGCCTCGATTTGCGTGCCCGTGTGCACGCACTTCGAGGCATTTCATTTTCACTACATTTATTATCGCCTCAGTTTGCGTGCCCGTGTGCACGTACTTCGAGGCATCTCATTTTCACTGTATCTATCATCGCCTCGGTTTGCGTGCCCGGGTGCACGCACTTCGAGGCATTTCATTTTCACTGCATTTATCATCGCCTCGGTTTGCGTGCCCGTGTGCACGCACTTCGAGGCACCTCATTCGCATCGTTTCTGTCATCGCCTCAGTTTGCGTGTCCGTACGCACACACTTTGAGGCACCTCATCTTCATATCGTTCTGCCATTTTCTCGATTTGCGTGCCCGTGTGCACGCACTTCGAGGCATGTCATTCCATAGCATTGTGTATGTTAGGATTATATCTTAGTTGCATTTCATGCATATCATGCATATTGCATCATGCTCGGAATAGGAGTTAGCCCGGGCACGGGAAACGAGGTACATTTCGTACTCCGAGTGACGGAATGTGTCTCAATTCCCCAGTCACCGACACTCCGGATTATCCATGATTGAGTTAGGTTTTAGCTGTAGTTTCATGTGCATTCATCCTATATTGAGTTGTGCATTTCGATTCCTCGGCTATCATGCCTCGGTATGCGCGATTGGTGGCACGAGGATCGAGACATGCATATATCTGTGCAAATACATTGCTATGCCCCTTTCCTGCTCTCTGTTGCAGCAAAACGAAGAATCAGCAATTTTTCAGGGCTCAGCACACATTTCAAGAACAGGTGTAAACAGAGGCTAATTGGGGCATTCCAGTGGATTTCCGCGCAAGACAACCCGGACATGCATCGTCCATCAGAAGCAAGACAGTCCCTGGCCTGCACGCCAGTTTTATCTGCTTTCTTAGTTAATTCATTAATTAATTAGAAATCTGTAATATTCTTTTATTCGGGACTGTAATATTTGGACTGTATATTTATTCGGACCCTCTGTGCGAGGGCACAACTGTAATAAGTGTGCGTGTGTGTGATGTATGTCTTCCAACCCCACGTCTTTCTCCCTTTCATTTATCCGTTTATGATGGTTAGATTAGGGCATATTTCAATTACCATACAGTATGACAGCATGTTTGCATTCATTCATCTGTATTGCATGCACCGGGCTCGGCGCATCACACTAACTGCATCGTACTTTCAATTTCAAAGTTGAATACATGATAGTTGTAACATTTCATATGCCATCTTAGAATAGCCGAGCCTGCTATAAATTGCATTTTGCATGTGTTGCATTAGGCATTTCTGTACAGTTAGGATCATGCATGATTTCTAATGAATTCCTATTTTGGCTTGGAGTACTCGGTAAGCTTTATGCTTTAGCATCCTTGCATGCATGTGAGTGACTGCCATGAATAGCATGCTTACCATGAGGCTATGTGCTTATGTGAAATATCTGCCTGAATGCCTGTGGGTGAAGGTTGGGTTACTTGAATTGGGACAATTCATCAAATGTTTGTTTTAAGCCCACTAGATAGTGGCAAAACCATCTTTTCCAAAAGCCCACCTGAGGGTGGCAAATCCGTGTCTTAGCCTACCTGCGGGTAGCACCATCAAACCATTTTCAAATAAACAAGCATGAAATGTTTTGTTCCAATTCGGACGACCCGGTCTATATTTGTATACTGCGAGCATCACATAGTAACCTAGGCTAATAACCAGAATAAGAACATACAATGTTTTCAAAAATTGATATCATGGTTAGTAGAGGCCGGTCTATGACCGGGCGAGCGGGGGTGCTCACGAAGTGACCTTCCCCAATCGTACCCAAGTTCCCGAGCCGAGGCAACTTTGGTGATGACGGACACGTGGCCTTTTGGCACCGAGTCAGGGTTTCCTAAATTTCCCAAAATAAAATATTTAGGTGGCGACTCTGTATCTGGCAAAGCAGTCCATGTTTGGCACTTCTTTCAAAAATCTATTTTCTTAAAACGATTTGCCGAATTTGGACTCTTTGGTTCAGACTTAGAACCGTGACTACGAAAAGTCGAGTCCGAGCTGTAGCGAGGTCCCCCCGCGGGCTTGTTACACTTGCCGTTCTCCACATCTGTGCAAAACAAGATTCGTTCTTTCATAAAACCGCAGGGTTCAACCCAGGTCATGCGAGAACAGTAGAACTAGGACCTATTTGAAGCTATATGGGTTCCAGACTACAAAGCAAAAGCAAAAGAGGAAATGTCGAGCATCTGAGTTTGTTTCAACTTTAGTAAGTTCCAAGACTACATTCCGTGTGTACCCCTTCAAGTCTTGCCAAAGCTCCGAAGTATGAGTGTGCCTCTATCTCAAGCTCAAGATCAAGTCTGCTTCAAGCCAAAATGGCGATCAAAAGTGCTCTCCCTGAGTACCATTCCCTGCTAGAGGCATCTTGGCTGTGTTCGCAATGAGTTCCTAGGAGACCAACTGCGACGGTGGAAACTAGAGTTCGAATGGCTGATGCCTAGAACGTAAAGGTTCGGGATTTCCGAGACTAAAGTCTGGTTTAAATACCCAGAGGCGTGTCCTCGGCTTGAAATCTGTATGGAAGCCCCATAGGTTGAGATAGCGGGTATGCACCTCAATTCTGGATACTGAACCAACCTAGTCTGTCACCCCGTTGGAGAATAGGGAAAGTTGTGAATATGATCAGGAAGAAAGGCAACGTCCAAAGTGTTCTACATGAAGAATCCTTGTCAGTATTTCAGAACCTTTGTACTGTAAGTTGAAGGTAAGTGTTCGAAGAGCACAGGGGAAGATTCCCATCGGAGCAGAGCGGTTCACCGCCACTCACACCATGAGGTGCTTTCTAAAACCTTTTTTTGTCTATTTATTGCTTTTCTTAAGCATCATGCAGTGTATTGCACTGTACCTATCAAGTTTCTTTCTCATTCATACACGATATTGTATGTACGGTTCATTCAAAGAAGTTCCGTTTAAGATCATTCATTTAGTGTATCAATCACACTTCACACTTCACTTCATTTCTTTAGTGTATCAATCACACCTTATTCACCCTTAGTGTATCAATCACACTTCATTCGTTCAGTATATCAATCATACTCTGTTCACTAAGTGCATCTATCACACTTTGTGTTCATTTTCAGTATATCAATCATACTCTGTTCACTAAGTGCATCTATCACACTTTGTGTTCATTTTCAGTATATCCATCATACTTGTTCACCAAGTGCATCTATCACACTTTATGTTCCCTTTTTAGTATATCAATCATACTTGTTCACTAAGTGCATCTATCACACTTTGTGTTCACATTTAGTATATCAATCATACTTGTTCACTAAGTGCATCTATCACACTTTGTGTTCACATTTAGTATATCCATCATACTTGTTCACCAAGTGCATCTATCACACTTTATGTTCCCTTTTTTGTATATCCATCATACTTGTTCACTAAGTGCATCTATCACACTTTGTGTTCACATTTAGTATATCCATCATACTTGTTCACCAAGTGCATCTATCACACTTTGTGTTCCTTTTTTAGTATATCCATCATATTTGTTCACTAAGTGCATCTATCACACTTCGTGTTCACATTTAGTATATCAATCATACTTTGTTCACTAAGTGCATCTATCACACTTCGTGTTCACATTTAGTATATCAATCATACTTTGTTCACTTAGTGCATCTATCACACTTTGTGTTCACCTTTTTGTGTATCAATCACACACTCTCATTTAGTATATCAATCATACTTGTTCACTTAGTGCATCTATCACACTTTGTGTTCACCTTTTTGTGTATCAATCACATGTTCGCTCTGTGTATCTATCACACATGCACACTGTATTTGCAGTGAGAATTCCATAATTTTCTTACATCCTTTCTGCACGAGGTGTAGTTTGGCTCGAGTTTACTTGCTTGCCTAGCATTCGCTTAAAATGTTGCATTTATTTCGCATAATTGCTTCATTACAGCTCTCTTTGCATGATCATGAGTGATAACCGGCTTCGCGTAGCGTATAAGTCCAACTTTCAAAACCGGCTTCGCGTAGCGTATAAGTCCAACTTTCAAAATCGGCTTGCATATCATTTTGCTTTTTACCCCCTTTTGCCTGCGGGCACGCCTGCGGGTATATCTCTGTTTATCTTGTACGTTTGTCTAAGTCTTCGGCCTTGTCAAAAATGGGTCGTCTCAGGGCTTTGACATTCACTCCCGTCATTCTTATGACTTTCGAGTTCTGTCAAAGAGGGGCAACTGTAGACACCCCATTTTTGACCGACCTTAAGACTCAGACATCACCGATTGAGCGCTCGGTGACATTGCATATCGTGCTCGTTCAGAAGTCTCAGAGTCGTGGCCGTGAGCCCTGCCTCCGGATTTCTGAACCCTCTTCTGTGTCTTGTCTCGGTTTGCGAACCAGACTCAGTTTTCTCTGTTTCTTTCCCCGAGGGGAGGGAGAGGTCCCGTAGACCATCTCTCAGTGGCCGTAGGCTACATTTGGTGGCCGTAGGCCATTTTGCCCATTTCGGAGTCCGGTTCCCGGTTTTCGGGATCGTTGGTCGTGTGCCTCGGTTCGGGACCGCTTAACCATCTCCATTTGCTCTGATTTTTGGCATACTTCCTATTTTCTCCCTTTTGAGGGACACTGGGGTCTGAGAAACCCACTTCGTGGCCGAATGCCACTTTTGGTGCTTAACAGCCCATTTTCGGGACCTCGAACTGCGCGTTTTGGCCCCCGAACATTCGTTTTGCAACGGTTTTCGTTCATTTTTGGCAGGTACCTCTGTTTTATCACCAGGGAGGTCACTGAAGGGTGGGAGGCCAGTAATTGTTGCAGCAACCAGTTATACATCCTCCGACGCCCTCCGGCGCCCGTTTTTCACACTTCCGGGCTAATGTTGAACACCTTGGGGCTACTTTCTTGAACTTTGAACCACATATTTGTGATGTACACACTTGGAAGGATCCTAAAAGTTGGTGGCCGGCCAGTAATTCCACCTGACCCTTTTGAACCCCTCCTTCCGGGCTAATGTTGAACACCTTGGGGCCACTTTCTTGAACTTTGAACCACATATTTGTGATGTACACACTTGGGAGTATCCTAAAAGTTGGTGGCCAGCCAGTAATTCCACTTGACCCTTTTGAACCCCTCCTTCCGGGCTAATGTTGAACACCTTGGGGCCACTTTCTTGAACTTTGAACCACATATTTGTGATGTACACACATGGGAGGACACCATCATGTGGTGGCCGGCCACTAAATCAGCTTGACCCTTTTGACCCCTAGCCGGCCGGCTAGGGGGTGTGGCCGGCCGGCCACCTGCAACCAAAATAAGGGCCCGGCCATGTTCCTCATGCTTGGTATTTTACAGCTGTGCAGCTGTTTCCCCCAGAAAATATCCCAATCCGGGGGATATTTTGTGGGGGAAAGCTTGCCTCCTTTTCCCCCCACCTTTACACCTTTTCTTTGTTCCTTATAACCAGCTGCCAACATGCATTATAGGGGTTGGAACAAAATTGCTTTGAGGCTTTACATACAACTCTCCCTCTATCTCTCTCATTTTCTCAAAAACTTCCAAGTTTTGGCCTCATTTCTTCATCATCATCAAGCTCTACCACCACCCCTCCATTCCAGCAGCAAGGGGAGGAATTCCAGCAGCTTAGAGTCATCAAAGTTGGTCCAAGAAGCAACAAAAGCATTGGTCTTCAAGGGTAAGTCCACTTTCCCTCTTTTCTAGCTCATTTTTTCAACATTTGTAAGCCATACATGCTTATTGATTTGAGCTCCGACCAAAACTATAAGTGGCCTTCTTTTAAGCTCATTTTCTTGTTTCATTAAGGGCTCAACCCTGTTTGAGGCCCCCATATTGCACTTGCTTCAATATCCCCTTGTATGTCAATTTTCTTGCATGCTTTGGCAATCCATTATGCTTCCATTTTTGGGCATTTTACAGTTCTGTAAATAGGCTTATTTTGAGCCTCTCTTAAACATTGAAGAAGGGCTCATCACTGTTTGGGACCTCCATATGTCACTTCATGTTATATCTCTCTTTTGGTCCCCATTTTTGCATGCTTTGGCAGCCTATCATGCTTCTGTTTTTGGTCTTTTTACAGGCCTAGAAATAGTCTTATTTTGACCTTCTTAACATGTTTCATTAAGGGTCTTTGGCTGTTTGGTGAATGCTTTGCATACTTTGTGTTATAGCCTCTTTTGAGCCTCATTTTGCATTGCATTTCTAGCATGTTTGTATACTGTTTTGGAGTTTTTACAGTTCTGTAAATATACTTATTTTTGGTCCCTCTTCAATGTTGTAGAAGGGAATTTTTCAGTTTGGGCTGTGCATATACCACTTGCCTCTTTGGCCACCTTTTGGCCCTTTTTCTTGCATAAAAGCTTAGCCATGTCTATGTTTGTTTTTGGGTTTTTTACAGTTCTGTAAATATGCTTATTTTTGGTCCCTCTTCAATGTTGTAGAAGGGAATTTTTCAGTTTGGATTTTACATATACCACTTGCTTCATAACCTCATGTTTAGGGCCATTTTTGCATGCCATTGTTGCCCTATCTTTGCTTGTTGTTTGGCCATGCTTTGTACTAGTAAAATGATAATTTTGGGGCTGCCTTGCTTCTGTCTATTCATTGCATATCCATATTGTGCATGTTTGGTATAGCTATAGGCCATTTCGGGTCCCAAAATTCATGCTTCGGGACTATTCCATGCATCGGGTGTGTTTTCGCCTCACTTCGGGGCTGTTTTCCCCCACATTTCATTGCTGAAAATCCATTAGCATGCTTGCATATCATTTTTCATGCCATTGCATTGCGTATGCCATTGCCTCGGTTTGCGTGCCCGCGTGCACGCATTTCGAGGCACTTCATTTTCATCCATCGGCCTCTTATGTGAGTGCGGCTGAGGCTCTCTCATGTTAGTATAAGTCCATGTTGCATTCTATATGCCATTTCCATGCCATTGCATTGCGTATGCCATTGCCTCGGTTTGCGTGCCCGTGTGCACGCATTTCGAGGCACTTCATTTTCATCCATCGGCATCTTATGTGAGTGTGGCTGAGGCTCTCTCATGTTAGTATAAGTCCATGCTGCATTCTATATGCCATTTTTGCCATATTGCATTGCGTATGCCATTGCCTCGGTTTGCGTGCCCGTGTGCACGCATTTCGAGGCACTTCATTTTCATCCTTCGGCCTCTTATGTGAGTGTGGCTGAGGCTCTCTCTCATGTTGGTATAAGTCCATATCATATTTTCATGTCATTTGCATTGCGTATGTCATTTTCTCGATTTGCGTGCCCGTGTGCACGCATTTCGAGGCATCTCATTTTTACAGCATAGTTCATACTAGGTTGTATCTTAGATTGCATTCTGTCATTTTCTCGGTTTGCGTGCCCGTGTGCACGTATTTCGAGGCATCTCATTTTTACAGCATAGTGCATACTAGGTTGTATCTTAGATCGCATTCTGTCATTTTCTCGGTTTGCGTGCTCGTGTGCACGCATTTCGAGGCATCTCATTTTTACAGCATAGTGCATACTAGGTTGTATCTTAGATCGCATTCTGTCATTTTCTTGGTTTGCGTGCTCGTGTGCACGCATTTCGAGGCATGTCATTTCCATAGCATCGTGTATGTTAGGGTTGTATCTTAGTTGCATTTCATGCATATCGCATCGTGTTCGGGATAGGAGTTAGCCCGGGCACGGGAAACGAGGCACATTTCGTACTCCGTGTGACGGAATGTATCTCAATTCCCCAGTCACCGACACTCCGGATTATCCATGATGGAGTTAGGTTCTTGTTGTGTTTTCATGTGCATTCATTCTATATTGAGTTGTGCAATTCGACTCCTCGGCCATCATGCCTCGATATGCGTGATTGGTGGCCCGAGGATCGAGGCATGCATATATCTGTGAAAATACATTGCTATGCCCCTTTCCTGCTCTCTGTTGCAGCAAAAATCAAGAATCAACAACTTTTCAGAGTTTGGCGCGCATTTCAAGAAAAGGTGTAAACAGAGGCTAATTGGGACATCCCGGCGGATTTCTGCGCAAGGCAGCCCAAACATACATCATTCATCAGAAGCAAGGCAGTCCCTGGCTTGCACGTCAGTTTTACAGTTTTCTTAGTTAATTTGTTACTTAATTAGGAATTTGTATATTATTGGAACTGTAATATTTGGACTGTAATATTCTTTTATTCGGGACTGTATTATTTATTCGGACCCTCTGCGCGAGGGCACAACTGTAATAAGTGTGCGTGTGTGTGTTGTATGTCTTCCAACCCCACGTCTTTCTCCCTTTTATTTATCCGCTCTTGATGGTTAGATTAGGGCATATTGCAATTAGCATACAGTATGATAGCATGTTTGCATCATTCATTTGTTTTGCATGCACCGGGCTCGGCGCATCATACTAACTGCATTGTACTTTCAATTCCAAATTGAATACATGTTAGCTGTTGCATCTCATATGCCATGTTTAGAATAGCCGAGCCTGCTATAGTTGCATTTTGCATGTGTTGCATTAGGCATTTCCGTATATTTAGGATCATGCATGATTTCTAATGTAGTCTCTTTTTTTGGCTTGGAATACCCGGTGAGCTTTATGCTTTAGCATCCTTGCATGCGTGTGAGTGAATGCCATGATAGCATGCTTACCATGAGGCAATATGCTTATGTGATATAACTGCCTGAATGCCTGTGGGTGAAGGTTGGGTTGTTTAAATTGGAACAAATCATTGACTGTGAGTTTTAAGCCCACTAGATAGTGGCGAAACCATCTTTTCCTAAGCCCACCTGAGGATGGCAAAATCTGTATTTTAAGCCTACTTGCGAGTAGCAAACCATCTTTCAAAAACAAACACGAAATGTTTTGCTCCAATTCAATCGACGCAGTCTATACTTGTATGCTGTGCGCATCACATAGTAACCTAGGCTAATAACCGGAATAAGAACACACAATGTTTTTAAAAATAGATATCACGGTTAGTAGAGGCCGATCTTCGATCGGGCGAGCGGGGGTGCTCACGAAGTGACCTTCCCCAATCGTACCCAAGTTCCCGAGCCGAGGCAACTTTGGTGCTGACGGACACGTGGCCTTTGGCACCGAGTCAGGGTTTCCTAAATTTCCCATTAAAAAACATTTAGGTGGCGACTCTGTATCTAGCAAAGCAGTCCATGTTTGGCACTTCTTTCAAAATCTGTTTTCTCAAAACGATTTGCCGGATTTGGACTCTTTGGTTCAGACTTAGAACCGTAACACGAATTGAGTCCGAATTGTAGCAAGGTCCCCCGCGGACTTGTTACAACTTATCCTAACATGAGAGAGCCTCAGCTACACTCACATAAGAGGCCAATGGATGAAAATGAAGTGCCTCGAAATGCGTGCACACGGGCACGCAAACCGAGGCAATGGCATACGCAATGCAAATGACATGAAAAATGACATATAGATATATTAATGGATTTTCAGCAATGAAATGTGGGGGAAAACAGCCCCGAAATGAGGCGAAAATACACCCGATGCATGGAATCTCTCCCGAAATATGAATTTTGGCATCCGAAATGGCCTATAGCTATACCAAACATGCACAATATGGACATGCAATGAAAATACAGAAGCAAGGCAATCCCAAGATAAGCATTTTTCCAGTTCAAAACATGGCCGAAAAGCAAGCAAAGACAGGGCAAAACTAGCATGCAAGAAATGGCCCTAAACATGGGATTAAGAAGCAACTCATAGCTGCTGTCTTCAAACAGGTTAGGGCCCTTCAACAAAGTTGAAGAGGGGCCCAAAATATGATGTTTTCCAGAACTGTAAAAACTCCAAAAACAAACACAGGTATGGCTGCACTCCCATGCAAGAAAAAGGGCCAAAAGGTGGCCAAAAAGGCAAGTGGTATATGCAAAGCCCAAACTGAAAAATTACCTTCTACAAAATTGAAGAGGGACCAAAAATATGACTATTTACAGAACTGTAAAAACTCCAAAACAGTATAAAAACATGCTAGAAATGCAATGCAAAATGAGGCTCAAAGAGGCCATAACACAAAGTATACAAAATATTCCACAAACAGCCAAAGACCCTTAATGAAACATGAAGAATGGGCCAAAATAAGACTATTTTCAGAACTGTAAAATGGCCAAAAACAAAAGCATGATAGGCTAACAAAACATGCAAGAATGGGGACCAAAAGAGAGATATAACATGAAGTGGCATATGGAGGTCCCAAACCATGAAATGTCCTAAATGAAACATGAATAATGGACCAAAATAAGACTATTTTCAGAACTGTAAAATGGCCAAAAACAAAAGCATGATAGGCTGCCAAAGCATGCAAAAATGGGACCAAAAAGGGAGTATAAAGGCAAGTACAATATGGAAGTCCCAAACAATGTTGAACCCTTCTTCAATGTTGAATAGGGGCTCAAAATAAGCCTATTATCAGTTTACAATATGCTCCAAAACAAATCACACACAAGCTAAAAATATCATGCAAGAAAATGACATTTTAGAGGGATAATGAAGCAAGTGCAAGATGGAGGGCTCAAACAGGGTTGAGCCCTTAATGAGACATGAAAATGAGCTCAAAATAAGGCCACTTTCAGTTATGGCTGGAGCTCAAATCAAAAAGCATAGATGGTTAAGAAATGTTGCAAAGAAAAGCTCAAGAAAAGGGGAAATGGCAACTCACCCTTGGAGACAAGTCTTTTGTTGCTTCTTGGACCAAGTTGCAGCACCTTTAGCCTTTGAGAAGCCCTCCTTGTTGCTGGAAATGAAGTGGTGATGGTGGTGCTTGGTGGTGATGAAGGAATGAAGTGTGGAACTTGAATGTTTTAGGGTAGAAATGAGAGAAGGAGAGGGGAAGCAATGCAAGACTTGGAAGCAATTTTTTCTAACCTCAAATATAAGTGTTGGCCCTTGGTTATATAGAACAAGAGAAGGTGTAAAGGTGGGGGAAAAAGGAGGCAAACTTTCCCCCACAAAATATCCCCCGGATACAGATATTTTCCGGGGGATAAAGCTATACAGTTGTAAAGTGAACAGTGTGAGGATCATGGCCGGCCAAGTATTTTTGTTGCAGGTGGCCGGCCGGCCACATCCCCTAGCCGGCCGGCTAGGGGTCAAAAGGGTCAAGCTGGTTTAGTGGCCGGCCACCACATGATGGTGTCCTCCCATGTGTCCTCAACACAACCCTGTGGTTAAAAGTCCAAGAAAGTGGCTCAAGGGTGCTCAACATTAGCTCGGAAGGAGGGGTTCAAAAGGGTCAGGTGGAATTACTGCCCGGCCACCAACTTTTAGGATCCTCCCAAGTGTGTACATCACAAATATGTGGTTGAAAGTTCAAGAATGTGGCCCCAAGGTGTTCAACATTAGCCCGGAAGGAGGGGTTCAAAAGGGTCAGGTGGAATTACTGGCCGGCCACCAACTTTTAGGATCCTTCCAAGTGTGTACATCACAAATATGTGGTTGAAAGTTCAAGAATGTGGCCCCAAGGTGTTCAACATTAGCCCGGAAGTGTGAAAAACGGGCGTCGGAGGGCGTCGGAGGATATATAACTGGTTGCTGCAACAATTACTGGCCTCCCACCCTTCAGTGACCTTCCCAGTGATAAAACAGAGGTACCTGCCAAAAATGAACGAAAACCGTTGCAAAACGAATGTTCGGGGGCCAAAACGCGCAGTTCCAAGTCCCGAAAATGGGCTGTTAAGCACCGAAAGTGGCATTCGGCCACGGAGTGGGTTTCTCAGACCCCAGTGTCCCTCAGAAGGGAGAAAATAGGAAGTATGCCAAAAATCAGAGCAAATGGAGATGGTTAAGCGGTCCCGATCGAGGCACATGGCCAACGATCCCGAAAACCGGGAACCGGACTCCGAAATGGGCAAAATGGCCTACGGCCACCAAATGTAGCCCACGGCCACTGAGAGATGGTCTACAGGACCTCTCCCTCCCCTCAGGAAAAGAAACAAAGAAAACCGAGCCTGGTTCACAAACCGAGGCAAAAGCACAAAAGAGGGTTCGGAAGTCCGGAGGCAGGGCTCGCAGCCGAGACTCTGGAACTTCTGAACGAGCACAATATGCAACATCACCAAGCGCTCAATCAGTGACGTCTGAGTCTTAAGGTCGGTCAAAAATGGGGTGTCTACAGATATGCACGATGTAGGAACATAACTTATGATCATGTAATGAGGTTGTAACGAAATATTTGAATGCAAATGCAATGCAAGCAAAATCGAAACAAGGTATAGCAATATCAATCATAAGAAGAAGTAAGTAAACATGCCATGCGTGAAAATTACAGACCGAACCACATTTCATGCAGAAAGGATATAAGAAAATTATGCAAGCTTAACTACGCGACGTGCCGAAAAGCGAAGAACGACCGTCGGGGCACCTAAGGTCTCAAACAAGATCCTCCCACATTGCGCGCGAAAGAAAACAAGGATGGTGTGGACAAAAGGACACACCCGAGCACGTTTAACCAAGAGGAGTGGTGTAAACACTAGGGCACACCCGAATGCTTTTAACCAAAAGGAAGTGTAAACACAGGGACACAACCGAGTGCTTTTAACCAAAGGGAGTGGTGTAAACACTAGGACACAGCCGAGTGCTTTTAACGAAAGGGAGTGGTGTGAACACCGGGACACACCCGAGTTCTTTTAACCAAAAGGAGTGGTGTAAACACCGGTGCACACTCGAGTGCTTTAACCAAAAGGAGTGGTGTAAACAACGGGGCACACCCGAGTGCTTTTAACCAAAATGTCCTAATGCACCGCACGTGAGTGGAGAATAGGTGATTCAAAGGGTACAAGTGATTCTACCTGGAATTCCTCTGAATGAACCATACATACAATATCGTGTCTGCATAAGAAAGAAGCTTAACAAGTACAATACAATAAGAATGCAAGTTTTAAGCAAGACAAATAATCAAGACACAATGTTAAAGGCATGCTTTATGCACAACCTACGAGAAACAAAATAGGAGCATATTCTATGCGATGAGAGCTGGAGCATGTTCCATGCCACATTGGAATGCATATTCAATGCAACAGTACAAAATGCATGTTCTATGCATGATCAATAGCACAAAATGCATATTCTATGCAAGATTAGCAGCATGTTCTGTGCAGAATATCAAATGCATGTTCTATGCATGATCAATAGCACAAAATGCATATTCTATGCAAGATTAGCAGCATGTTCTATACAGAATACCAAATGCATGTTCTATGCGAATGGGAAATTGAAGCATACTCTACGCAAATGTGAGAAGTGATGCAAGATCACATATGAAATGCACGTTCCATGCAACGATAAAGAGATGCACGTTCTATCCAATGACAAAAGCGTGTTTGATAAAACCGACTCAGTCGTAACTTCCGATTTACCTCTCAGAAGAGTTGCAATATGTTTTAAAAGGATACACCTCATTCATGTTGAGTAGCATTGAACATCATGTTCTGAGGACACGGTTTAGAGCTTCCGCAGAGGCAATTAGAACTTAAAAGTGCACTTTCCTTGCATTTCTCGAGAAATGAAGACATAAAACAACATCAAAATTCAAAGGAGGATCATTGGGCACTTGTTGGCTACTAGGGGAGGGCGTCGGCCACCTGTCGGCCACCCCCAAGCACTGTCGGCCACCAATGGTGGCCGGTCGGCCACCGATGGCAGATTAGGGCCATTTTGGTCTTTTCTCCTCAGGCCTTTAAGTAAACACACCCAAACTTCATTTCCACACTGCCGAAAATCCATCCTCTCTCTCTCTAGACACTTTTCTCCTCTAGATCCGCGCTTGATTTGCGTTTTCCAATGCCCCACGAACGTTTGATTCACTAAAACCTTTTGATTTCCTTCGTTTTGAATCGATTGAAATTTGATTTCGGTGCTTTTTTCTTCATTTTCACCACTTGAGGCTTGTTTTCCTCGAGTTTCTCTTGGGTTTGGTTCCTTTTCCCTAGCTTTGACTTTTTCTTCCCCTTTTCCTCTCTCCTAGGGTTGACTTTTGTTGACTTTTGGCATTTTCCACCCATTTTCCTCATTTTTGCCCACTTTCTCACCTTCTTTCCAGATGGCGGACGACATGCCATATGACGGATCTTCTTCGGGGATGGAGGCAGATCCCGAGCCTATACCACTACCACCCAGGGTTCGACCCTTTGACCCAGAGACATATCATCTTGAGACACATGTGCTTCTACCCAACAGTATTTGTCATTTCAGAGGGTTTGCACAAGGCGTGCCAGAGGACCTTTTGCTACGAGAGCCAGACTCCCATTTATCCTACGGTGCCACCGAGGTATACACTATATTCTTACATTTTCCTCAATGTACCCTGCATTTCTTGCATAAATCACACTCTTGCACTGCATTTCTGACATTGCCTTTCATCTGTTTATCTCAAACGCATTCTTGCACTGTATTTCTTACATTGCCTCTCATCTGCCCATTCTGATTACAGAAGGACTCACATTCTATCAGAGGATACGAAGCCACATCCGTGAGGGAGTGGTACATGGAGCTCCCCGCCGGTGTCTGCCAGATTATCGATGAGGCCAGCTTTGGTTTGTTCTGTATGTGGCTATCGTGTCTCATAGTGAGTAGAACCTTACTTGGCGCATTAGTAGAGAGGTGGTGGGATACCACCAACTCTTTTCACTTCTCTACTGCGAGAGAGATAGCGTTTACTCTCTATGACTTCTCTATGCTCACTGGCATAGAGGTAGGGGGTTGTCCGATCCCTTATGATACAGATATGGACGAGTGGGAGGCCGCTTGGATCTACCTGCTAGGGGCACGCCTGCCTCTTTTCCTGTCAAGGATGGTGAGATACACTTGGTTTTCAAAGAACTTTAGAGAGACAGAGCCAGAGACCCTAGAGGAGATCGAGAAGTACGCCTGAGGCTTCTTGATATTCCTTTTTGGCACCACCTTGTTCGTTGACAGGGCGAACACCGTAAGATTATATCTCTTGAGTGCCTTGGTGGACTTGTCTTAGGTCCGGCTTTACGACTGGGGCGGCGCTGGCCTTGCTACCTTGTATGGCTACATGAGCTCGACATCCCGCAGGAGCGGGAACAGAGTCAGCAGATATTAGAGAGCTTGGGAGGTATGCTTTACTTTTCTGCTTTGCATTTCCTGCTGTGCTTTCTGCTTTGCATTTTCTGTACACTGTATTACACATTATGCCTACTACATTCTCTGCATTCTACATACATATTCTGCTTTCTGCATTGCTTGTGTTCATATGTTGTACACTCACTGTTACCTTTTGCTTCTTGCAACTGTGGGTATATACATACTTTCCGACCCTTGCCCCAGAGCTGGAGGTGGAGATGCCTCCTGGTGTACTATACTCTTATCAGTACGACGTCAGGTGCCTGAGAAAGACCAGGGAGACCTTTCCATTCTTCCGCCGGTACTTCGACACCGTGACCGCGACAGAGGTAACTCAAAACTCACAGTTATTGCTACTTTACTTTAGCTTTGATTCATATTGCATATCTAATGACAACTACCACTCTGTGTATTCTTTGTTTGCAGATCTCTTGGTAGCCTTGGGCAACGATGCCTGAGGGAGTCAAGGACTAGTTTGCCGGCGCTCGAGGGGCTTCCTACTTCCGACTTGTGTTTGAGGGCCCGGTATGCCGAGCCTGGTTCTTAGGCGAGCGCTTCATACGCCAGACCTTGGGTTTGTTGCAACAGGTAGTTCCCATGGCGCCTCTGCCATCTATGCGAGCCACAGAGAGCCTCTTTCCCCAGGAGATGATTGATTTTACTTGGGGTGTGGACACCGACTATTTTCTCAGAGCGGGGGACTATGCGACATTTATCCAGACGCATCTCATGCCTCCCTTGACGGGTGCTCGTGCTCATGCAGGGAGAACAGCAGACGTCCCTTTGGCGAGTAGGGCTCGAGCGTCAAGGGGTAGGGCCAGAGGGGTGCCCCCCGCTAGATAGGGCTTCGGTTAGCCAGAGCTTCCGACTGAGTTGACATACTGGTGGTACACCGGAGAGGCTTACCAAATTCTGATTGAGCCTCTAATGGCTAGTCATAGATATGTCAGAGCTCCTGACTCACCTCTGGTATGTATCACAGTTTTTCATTTTCTCCATTCTCTCTCAGATATTTATTCCTTTCGTACACTGATAATTCCCAAATGTATTTGTAGGCACCTCCAGGGTACACCGAGGATCTATTGGAGCTATTAGCCTCATTCGAGGGCATGATCTTGAGGAGGGAGGCACTGCTCGGCTTCCACGGCATTCAGGTAATTTCTTTAGTTTTCTTACATTTCAGTCATCACATTTTTACCAACAAACTGAAACTGACATTTCAACTGAAAATTTTCCCACGCTACACTGATACACTACATTTGAAATACTGCATTTTCATATTGTATTCATACTCTGTACCTGACCTCCGCATATACACATTCTGCACACCATACTTGCATCTGATATACATATTGTGGCTGACGTGTACCAACTGCCTTTTCAGGTCCCACCTATACCGACAACGCCAGTGGCAGCAGCACCAGGACCATCAGTACCCCCTCCAGCAGTAGGGAGAGAGAGACAGGCTCCAGTGCGCAGTTGAGGCCGAGCCAGGAACGCTTGAGTTGAGAGTGGCCCTTTAGAGCCTATTTTGAGCGAGGATGATACTGAGACTAGCAAGGCCGAGGAGGCGGCGAGTCAGCACACTGAGTTGTCTAAGAGCGAAGACGATGATGCCGGCTTGGATTCTGCTAGTGGTGATGATGCCAAGTCAGGCTCTGAGGCAGAGGGCGACGACGACTCTGGTTCAGAGGGAGGTGCAGACAATGGAGCTGACAGAGACAGCTCTGCAGAGTCCACTTGCCGAGGAAGAGGACGAAGAAGGCCTCTAGAGCTTGAGATAGCTGGCACTGATCTACATGTATTTTTTTTTTTTGCTTAGTTTCTTGTTGTTATTAGTTTTAGCACATTTTACAGCTTCAGACGATTTTTATTTTGCTATAAAAACTTGTATTGCATTTTTTAAAAAAGTAACCATGATCGGAATGAAACCCAGTATATTTTTATTTTGCATCTTAAGCATTGCATAGCATGGAAATGAGATTGAACTTGATTGATGGAAATTGCACATTGTATTGGCATAACCTTCTTGATCAGGTAGTGAACCGACTAACAACAAAGCAAGGAAAACAATGTATTACTCGATAAATAATCAAGTAATATACAACTTGATAAAAAAAAAACACACAATAGACAAAAACTCAATAAGCAAAACAAATACAACTCGATAAGCAAAACAAGACAAATACAACTCGAGAAACAAATTGAAACAAAACGGCTCAACAAAACTAATTAAAACAAGACAACATAATGCACAAAGAGCAGAACAAAGCACAGGTTCTCAGCACTCTCAACACACAGGTGGACCACAGGATAGACAAGAAGGTTACTAGCCATGAACAGAGGCTGTCGGCCACCAGTGGTGGCTGGTCGGCTACAAAAGTGGCTTGTCGGCCATCACCATTGGCTGGTTGGCCATCAATGTAAGGGACCTCCAGATTGTTACCACCTGTCTTCCACTCAGTGCCTTATCCTCTACAAAAGTTGGGACTTCGTAGTTTCTTCATTCCAGCTCTGTTTTTGCCACAAATGGAGCCATTCTTTACCGAAAAACTCTCAAATTGGATTGCCACTTTAGATGGCTCGAAAAAGTGAATTTTCAGGGTTTCAGGATAAATGCACTATTTCCACTAAGTCGTTCTCTACTGTGCTTTCCATTCCTTCATCTGGCAGCTAGATGTTGGAACCCGATTATGCGCATTTTTAACTTCGAGGGACAAGAGCTATGCCAACAATCGAAGAATTTCAAGTGTTGATGGAATCCAGGCGTGACGAGGAAATCTTTCCCCCAGTCCTGTTTTGGTCCTGCCCAAGCTTTGGGAAGGATGTGCAGACTCACCATGCACGAGGCTCGATCTTTGGCCCACAATAGAGAACTAGACATTCCTAGTCTAATTCATCAATTTTCTGATGCCGGTGATCGCGGAGACCATCTTTGGCAGGGTTTTTGGCAACTCACCCTTTGTTTGTGCATGTTAGCTCATTTTTTCCTTGCCCCTAATTTTGGCGGGTCTAGCATTCGCTTAATTAGAGTGGCACAGGGCTTGAAAGAGGGCAAGAGTTATAATGGGCTTAGACGCCTTTCATCGGCGAGAGACAAATAGATTTACGAGAAGTCCACTACTCATTCAGGTAATGTTTCCCACCCTTCTCATGTGTATTTCTTACATCTCTCGGCACTTATGTTCTGTTTTTCTCTCAAAGCCCTTTTCTTACTTTTTCTCTCAACATACACCTCTCTATTCTTTAATCTCTCTTTTCTTTCATCCCTCCCCAGATATGGCTCATGGATAGGTTGAAAGTAGTGGATTCTTGCTCTGCATATTCAGCACGAGGTTATTTCTTTCGCCAACAGTTAGTTGACTTCCCGAACAAAAGGTGGTGGTGCTATTGGATGTGCAACAGGTCTGCTGCTAACATTACTTGGCATTGCCTCTGGTTTGATCTGCCCGAGATGAGCTACAGCATGGCTTGGCAACCCAGCATTCAACTGATTGTCCTGACACACTATGTATTCTACTTTCCATTCCGGTTCAGGCGTCAGTTCGGACATGACCAGACTTGCCCAGAAGAGGGGGTAGAGTACCCGGCTTCATTTCCAATCCGAGGTTCACAATTGGCTCGGTATCCCACTGCTTGGAGCACGAGAAAGCTTCTAGCTCCTGCCTATAGTTTCAACTGCGCTCTTTCCGGCGAGTGCTTGACTTGGCTTGAAGATGAGGCGCAAGCTGGGTCTACTTTAGCATCTGAAGCTTCCACGAGCTCAGGGAGGGGACGCAGGAACACCTGACTCATTTATGCCCCAAGTTTATTGCTTTGATCTAACTTTTCAAGTTTTCATTTTGAATGTAATAAAAGCAACTTTGATTTGTATCGAGAGTTGGAGAACTTTGTATTGAAATCAATGAAATTAAAGTTGTGGGTGCTGAAAATTTTGCTTTTGGTCCAAAAATGGTCTAAGTTGTAAAAAGATTAATTTGAACAAAATCAACTTTTATTAAAACTTTTCAAAACCATTTTTCGATAAGGATCACAACTTGACACACATGGAATCTATCTTTGAGATGTACAAACCCGCATCCAGAAATGGAAAATTACCCCTTAACTGAATAGCACTACTCAACACTGTGGTCAACTCTTCTCTCAGGGTAAGGTTGAGGATGCCTTGATCAAACACATGGACACAGTTGATTTGGAGGTGTTTACGGCCGAGCTTCAAAATGAAGTTGCTTACGTATCTCGAAGATGGGAATCAGGCCTTATGTAGTTCAGTTCGGGTTCATTCGGGTATTAACGCTCTCTTTTTTCGCTCTAACTTTTGCCAAGGCCACCCTTTCTGGGTTTTCAGCCTTGTGAGCTTAGTTTTTTTTTTTTCCAATTTTTTGTGCTCTAACTTTGCCTAGGTCGCCCTTCCAGGTTTTCGGCCTAACGAGCCTCTCAGGGGTAATATTTCTTCAACTTGTCCATATTGATTAGTTGAGAAAATTCTAGGCCATCCAGGTCCATAAGAATAATGGCTCCACCCAACCAAATAGTTTTGATAATGTAAGAACCAGTCCAATTGGGTCTAAACTTGCCCCTAGGGTCATGGGTGGGAGCTCGGTTGTCTTTCAGCACCAAATCCCCTTCCTTAAGATTCCGAGACCTAACTTTCTTGTTAAAAGCCCTGGCAATCCTACGTTGATATCCTTGAACATGATACAGTGCTTTCAACATCCTCTCGTCAAACAACATTGGTTCCTCGAACCTGTTCTGCTGTCAATCCGCTTCTGCTATCCGGTACTCGGCTATAACTCGCAGCGACAGAACCTCTATCTCAATCGGCAGTACAACTTCCATCCCATAAATCATAGAGTACGGAGTTGCCCCAGTAGATGTCCGAATTGAAGTTCTATAGCCCCAGAGAGAAAATGGCAATTTGTTTGGCCAGTCCCTATAAGTCTCAACCATTTTCTGCAAAATGTGTTTGATGTTCTTGTTGGCGGCCTCAACAGCTCCGTTGGTTTGCGGCTGATATGTGGATGACTTATGAAAAACCACATTGTATTTCTCTGACAAGTCGATCACTTCTTTCTTAAAATGGGAGCCATTATCTGAAATGATCTCATTCGGGACTCCATAACGGCAAATGATGTTGTTGCGGATGAACTTAGCCACATGCGCTGCTTTCAACACTGCATAAGACTAAACTTTCACCCACTTCGTGAAATAATCAATTGCCACCAGAATGTACTCATGCCCATTTGACCCTTTCGGTGTAACTGCCTCAATGACGTCAATTCCCCAGACTAAGAAAGGCCATGATAAAGTCATGTTGTACAACTTCAACGGCGGGATGTTCATGCGATTTTCATGAATTTAGCATTTGTGGCATTGCCGAACAAAACCAATACAATCCTCCTCCATGGTAGACCAATAATAACCTTGCTTGAGAATCTTTCAGGCTAGCAATACTCCGCTCATGTGTGCTCCACACTCTCCCTTATGGATAGACTCCATTAGGCGCTTCGACTCTTCTGCGTCAACACACAGCTTGTGCATTCCCAGATGACCCCTCTTATACAACTTACCCCCGCAGATGATAAATTGAACGGCTATCCGTTGTATTGCCCTCTTATCTTTGGTAGTTGCCCTTGGTGGATAAGCCTCATTTTTCAAAAAGTTCAAGATATCATAATACCAGGGGTTTTGATCTTGTACTTTATCTATTGCAGCAATCAACTCGTAGGCCGACGTATATCTTTGTTCAATAATGATTAGACGCATCCGAACTCCAAATGGGATGTTTATAATGGAAGATAGAGTTGATAAAGCGTCAGCGAACCTGTTATTTTCTCTTAGTAGATGAGTGAAGGTTAGCTTCTCAAACCTAGGAATCAGAACGTCCAAGGTCTAGTGATAGATTTTCATCTTTTCTTCTTTGACCTTCCAGTCTCCTTTTGCTTACGACATAACCAGGTTCGAGTCCCTAATGATGTCCAACCTTTTTGCCCCTAGTTCTAGGGCGGCTTTCAATCTAGCGATACACGCTTCGTATTCTGCCTCGTTGTTAGATACTTTGAACCGGAGTTTGAAAGCTAAGGGTATATGGGGATTGTCAGGTGTTATCAGCAACACCCCTATCCTATAACCGTACTGGTTAGACGCTCTGTCAAAGTACATTGTCCAAATCTCTTTCTTGACTTGCAGAATAGCCTCATCTGGGAATAGGTATTCTACCACTTCATCCCCTTCCATTGGGTGATCTGCCAGGAACTCAGCTACCGTTCTCCCCTTGATAGACTTATGAGTAACATATTTCAGATCAAATTCAGAGAGAAGAAGCAACCAATGGGCTAGCCTACCCGTAAGTGCTGGTTTCTCGAAGAGATATTTGATGGGATCCAATCTCGAAACTAGAATTACGGAGTGAGCTAACAGGTAGTGCCTTAACTTCCTAGTAGCCAAGACCAAGGCTAAGCAAGCCTTCTCCAGCAGGATGTAACGGGTCTCATAGTCTAGCATTTTCTTACTCAGGTAATAGATGGCTTTCTCCACCCTATCTTCAGATTTCTGAGCAAGCATGCATCCCATTGTTGTGTCTGTTACTGACAGATACAGAATCAATGGCTTCCCTAGATTTGGTGGTGACAACACGGGTGGGTTCTGAAGGTACTGCTTGATCTGCTCAAAAGTAAACTGACATCGGTCATCCAATTGGAATTTCTTTCCTTTCTTCAGGAGACCAAATAGTGGTTCACAAGTCAAGGTTAATTTTGAAATAAACCGTCCTATAAATTGCACTTTAACCAGAAAGCCTCGCATCTCCTTTTCAGTCATCGGTGGTGGCATTTCTAGGATGACTTTGATTTTGGAAGGATTTACCTCGATGTTGCTTTGCGTGGTCAAGAAGCCCAGCATTTTCCCTGCCGTTACGCCAAAAGTGCACTTTTGTGGATTCAGCCTCAATCGATATTCTCTCATCCGTTGGAAGAATTTCTTCAAGGCGGTGTAGTGGCCCTCTTTTTCCTTGGACTTGACAATCATGTCGTCCACGTACACCTTGACCTTTTTGTGGATCATATCATGTAGAATTGTGGTTGCAGCCCGTTGATAGGTAGCCTTAGCATTCTTCAACCCAAACGGCATCACCCTGTAGTAGTAGGTTCCTTACGGCGTAGTGAAGAAAATCTTCTCTCTATCCTCGGGTGCCATCAAAATCTGGTTATACACATAAAATCCATCCATGAAGAAGAGCAACGCATGGCTTGCGGTGAAGTCCACCAATTCATCGATGTACGGTAGAGGAAAGTCGTCCTTTGGACTAGCTTTGCTCAGATCTCTAAAATCCACACATACCCAAATTCTGCCATCTTTCTTCGGCACCAGAACAATGTTTGCCAACCAAGTCGGATACTTGGAGACTAGAAAAAAACCTATATTTATCTGCTTGGTGACCTCTTCCTTAATCTTCAAATCCCAATCTGGGCGTATTCTTCAAAGCTTTCACTTGACGGGTCAGGCCTTGGGGTCAAGAGGGATCTGATGCTGTACAATCTTAGGATCGATTCTAGGCATGTCTTCGTAGGACCATACGAAAACATCTTTGAAATCTTTTAATAAAGTGAATAAGCGCTCACGTTCCTCCGAAGACAATATGGACCCGATCTGGACCAGACGCGGATCCTTCTCAGTACCCACATTAATTGGAATGATTTCATCAACAAAGGGTTTTACAAACCTCTCCTCCTCTCGATCAGTCAAATGTTTCAAAACCAAAGGAATTCCTTCATCATCGTTTTTATCAAAATTTTAATGCAATATACAAGTGGCACAAAGAAGTACTCAAAACCTGCAGTGGCATTCTCATTCACAAAGTCCAGTTCATCCAGTTCCTCGGTTACAGCCGGATCAAAAGAAAAGGAAAAAGACGACCTGGACAAGACTTCAGCATCCGGGTTATCAACCACAGGAATACCGGACCCAGACTCAGACGAACCAGAATCTGATTTTGACTCCACAAACTCTGTGGAATCAGACTCTGGTTCACTACTTCACTCAGTGCTGGTGGACAGGTAGCCCTTCTCGAACTGCTAGATGAGGGATGGTGCGTCAGATGCATTCAAGATACCACCGGAAGGGTCCACACCTGATTGGTCTCTAATCATGGAAACAGTTAGGTCATCTCCCAAGCTCTCTGTGTTGATCTGAGGATTCGAAAGAAGATATGCTAGTGCTACTCCTATCTCAAGTTCGCTGCTGTTGGACTCACTTTCTATGTTTTGTTCAGCCTCAGCAGTTAATTCTGTCTGTTCCTTGGTGGCTTCACCCTTTTGCAGCTGTAAGTCGAAGAAAATCTCAAAGCCGGGAACCCGCTGCTTCTCAGAGTTAAACCAAGGTTCAGGGAAACCACAGAATGAGAAGTCTTCCATCTCCTGAACAAAATAGCCATTCAGTGTTCCCCGCATTGGTCGGTGCACAAGCTCATAGTGCTTCACGCTTTGCTTTGCTCTGGCTCTTCTGGCCATTTCTTTCCCTTTCCTCACCCAGTCCTCTCTAGTAGGTGTGTAGCCAAGACCAAAGGCATGTGGGTTATGTGGCACATCGGCCAATACAACGACAACTTTTTTGCCACTTCCGTCTAATCCCATTCCGGGCATGTGCTGCAACTTGTTCATGAAGTACACAGATTGGGCACTGACATAGAAGCCCTAATTGATAGCCAGGATATTCTGCACCACCCGGGCCTCAGCCAAGGTAAAACCAGACAAGAAAACATCCTCGTCGCCATGTACAATTTCTAGTATGGGTGTAGTAACCTCCGACAGAGGATGTATAGAAGAATTCCCAAACACAATGGCTACCCCCTTTCCAAGAGGGTACTTCAGCCTTTGATGCAAGGTGGAAGAAATAACTTTTACTTGGTGCAACCAGGGTTGTCCAAGTAACAAGTTGAAAGTAGCTGGAACATCCAGGATGTGAAACTCAATATCCTGTTAAGCCGGGCCAACTTGTACTCTGACTTGTACTGTTCTCATCACTTCTCTACTTGTGTTGTCATATGCCCAGACCACCTGGGCCGTTGGTACAAAATTTGTTCGCTTCAAGCCAATAACATAGGCTGTGTGAGACGGACAAACATTGATTACAGACCCAGTGTCAACAAATACAACTGGCACCCACTTCTCTTTACACTTAACTGAGATGTACATCAGTTTTTTATGTGCGGAGCTTTCAGACAACAATTCCTTATCCGAGAAGGTAAAAGTAGGTGAAGCACCTCCTGGGAAGACAAGTCCCACTAGTTGTTCTGGAGTTGTATCGATGGACAACTTCGCTTTATCCATCACCGATAGTGTAGCTTGTCTGTGTACTCGCAAGGCCATAAGTAACCCCCAGATAGATTTGTCTGCTTGAATCTTCTTCAACTGTTTCAGCACAGCCTTTTCCTCTAACAATTTTTCTCTCTGTTTTTCAACCTCCTTGTCATTTCTAGATGCTTCAGGTTGGTCTAAGTGTGGGGGCTTGAAGTACTGCCCGCTTTTAGTCATATGATCCACCTCCTCAAAGTACCAAGTGTCGTCTCGTAGGTCTTGACCCCAATCCTCGTTAGTGTGGGCAAGATGCAGATCATTATCTTCCCACCATACTCCTCCGGCAACCGACAGGCAATTTTCCGGTTCCATTGTAATTACTCTTACATCATAGTCATCCCCCATAGGGTGTTTGGCTTTTCCAGCTTTCTGACTGTTCTCATCTCTTTCCTGTTCAAACCGCTTCAGTGCAGCTTCTTGTTCCATATTAGCAGTACTAACAATGCTAGATTCCTAAGCTAAATTCTTAATACCGGTGCTCTCCAGTAATTTTCGCTTGTTTTCGGCCCTTCCGCTCCTCGTTGCAGTTCCTGCTTTTGGCTCTTCCAGCTTTGGTTGAAGTCCGTCATCCACATCAGGTTCGTCACTGAGCCACCCAGAGTTGTCTGTCAACCCGTTCAGATCGAACCAGTTAATGTGCACATCTCCCGAATCTTGCTCATCGAAGAACTACAGATTGTTGATGTCTTCCTCCAAGTTGGCTAGGTCATCTAATCCCTGGCTTGGGCCATCTTCCCAGACCACACTGACCTCTATTCTTGTTGGGAACTTCACCTCTGGTTTGGCCTGATTGGTCGGCACAATATAATGGCATGGGTTGTATTCCTCCTCAGATAAATCTACAGAGCCCTCAGGCATTGAATTGACATTTCCATTCTCTATCAAGGCTACCCTGCCTCCATCTACCACGGTCATCGCTACAGGTTTGGGTTGGGATGTGGACGTGTCCATCATGTACAAATCTGTGCACTCAAGGATGAACAACGCCGGCTTAGGTAGGTGGGAGGGGGTGATGTATATACTAGGGTCGTAAGGAACGGTCAGTGTATGGATGAGGTTCATTTGCCGAGGTGGAGTATGTAGTGGGAGAGGATTTGTAGTGACGTTGGGCTTTTCGGGAGGCGCTATCACCTTATTGTCAATGAGATATTTAATCTCATGACATAATCTAAAGCACTGATCAGTATCATGACCATGCTATTGGTGGAAAGCACAATATTTGGCCGGGTTATGTTTAGGAGGGAGAAGATCGGGCAATGGGCATTGTTCTAACGGCTTCAGATGACCTTTTTTGATCAGGACCCTCAGGGCTATAGATAAGGACATATAGAGCGGTGTGAAGACCCTCTGGCCTCGAGCCTAATGGTTGGAGGTTTGTGAGGTTGGGTTGGATGTACCGGCAAAAGAATTGGCAGTCTTGGGTGTGGTAGTGACAGTATTCACGTATGAAGGCCTTGCAACTGCACTACCGCTAGTAATCGCATTGGAACTACGTGTGAAAGCCCTCTTGGGTTGCTGCTTCTTACTGCCTATCAGCCTCAACTTCATTACATCCTCAATTTGCACCCCTACTTCGTGGAGCTCAGCAAAAGTAGACAAAGGCAAGACTATCATCTTCTATAATAATCTTCCTTGCAAGTTACGAACCACCATTTTGATATGGTCCTTTTCAGATGGCTGGATAGTCATCATAAAGGCCTTGGCCCTCCACCGGGTCACAAAATCTGAGAAGCCCTCCTTTGGCTCCTGGCGGGTCACTTCGAGATCACGAGTAGTGACCTCGATCTGAGTATTGTAGGAGTACTGCGCTATGAAGGCCTCGACCATTTCCTCTCAGTTTCTCTTCACAGAGTCTTCAAGCTTGGTAAACCAGATGGCCGCTATACCCGACAGGGTTTGGCCAAAGAGCGACAACTTCTATAGTCTGGTGAGACCCATGGGTTGTAGGATGTCAGAAAATAGCCGTGGATGGACCATAGGATCCCCGAAACCATCAAACCAGTCTATATGCGGCATCTTGAATCTATCTGGCAACGTCACTGTCGAATTAGTATAGCCATCCTCAATATCAGGGATCGAATTCATGCCTTGTGCCAGTTTAAAGAGTTTTTGCAGCTTGCTCACTTTCAGTGCAGCAGGGTCAACCTCGAATTCAAACAACATCTCTGTCGGAAAAGTCGGTGCCTTGGAGGTCTGAGGTGGGATGGGATCTGCCTGAATGCCCGTATTTTCTTGGACATTAATTGTGACCCCTGGAACCGGGATTCCTACTGGGGGTGCATGAGATGCGGAGGCTACTGTCGGTTGTGGTTGCTGTTGCTGAAGCTTTTCTATTACCTCTGTTTGGCGGGCTACAACCTCGGCTTGGCGGGCTGTGGTCTCTCAGCTTGCCGGGCAGCATCTAGCTACATGTTCTCAATAGTCTGTTGGAGTTGACGAAGCATATCTTCCATGCTGACTGGAGGGTTTAGAGCTATCAAAATTGGCGAATACTCTCTGACTAGAGTAGAAGTAGATGACCGAGCCTGATTGGGCATATGTGAAGCAAAAGGTGACTGCTGAATTGGCAAATTTTGCCGAATCCTCCTCCGTCTAGTAACCAATGGGAGTGAAACAAACACTGGCTTTACCCTGACTAGATCCCTAGATTTGCAAATCCTTCTAACTTAAGTCCAGAGTGCTTGGAGGGCAACAGAATCGTCTGAAGCAATGGTGAAAGACTACCTTGTAAAAAAGAAAATAAAGCAAAAAGAAACAAAGATAAAAAACCGCACAGCACCTTGGCTCAGACAGAAACAACACGCAGTTGTAATCATAAGCTGGAGAACTATACTCAACACTGATTTCTGCCTCAAAACTGATACCCAGACTTGCAACTGACACATATGTTCTTGCAGAGTTTCACTCTAAAAGCACATATCAAGCAAGTGAGAGCCAAAACACCCCTATGATAGGGTAGGGTTACCCTGTCCTAATTTCTTCAGAAGCTAGGAATTCACTACGCAAAACAAGTGGTTTTATACAATTCCTGCATTCGAGTGAGCAACCTGTCCTAGTTTGGACAAGTCTCTATGGCTTCCGATATGCAGCTAGGTCGATTGGGCAAAAAGGGTATCTTAGCAAGACTACCTAATATACCTCTCACACCTAACACCGAGAAGTGAAAGGAGGACCAAACGGTACAGCGGTAATCCAGATCCAAGGGTTGTGTTCTCATCGTGGTAGAGCCCGCAATCGGTCAGCCTTTTGGAAAGATTTTTCAAGCGAGCCTCTGGCAAACCGTTCAGGGATAGCAGATGGCAAGCACTGTGACTTAGGCGCACCAATACAAATGCAAATACAAATGCAAAGAAACACATAAGTGTAGATAAAATACCATATCATAAGTTCGAGTTAAGTTCTCTAAATATTTTTAGGAAATTTAGGAAACCCATGACTCGTGCCAAAGGCCACGTGTCTGTCATCACCAAGATTGCCTCGGCTCGGAAACTTAGGTATGAGAGGGGAAGGTCATGAATTGAGCAACCCATTCGCCCGATCAAAGATCGGCCTCTACTAATCATGCTGTGATTCTTATTTACATTATATGTTATTGTTCTGATTATTAGGCTAACTTACTATGTGATGCGCACACAAGTATAGACTAATTTGCAAAAATTGGAACACTTTGGCCTTGTTTGATTTGTGTTTCTCAAAAAATTTTGGGAAAAATTCTCTACAAATAAGTTTTCAAAAGTAATCAAACTAAACAAATTTTCTCAACTTTTTTCCAAAACTTGTTTTGTTTACAAGTTTTCCAAACAAATCTCTCTTATACACATCAAATCAATCACTTTTTTCAAAACTCTCTCTCAAAATAATTTTTCAAAACATCTTTTGAAAAAAAACCAAACCAAACAAATTTTCGTACTTTTTATCTCAAAACATGTTTCTCAAATACAAACCAAACAAGCCCTTTGATTTCATGTTTGTTTGAAATTTGGTTTGAATATGTGTGGACTCTCCTTTTTTCGCGCCGTCATTTGGAAGGTTTGAAAGAAAGGCCTCACAGTTCGAACTCCCATGGTTCTGAATCTAGTCTCACAAGTGCAATGTGAAACTAAAAAACACCAAAGAGCCCAAATCTGGCAAACCTTTTTGGAAAATTGATTTTAAATCAAATAATGTCAAAATTGGATTACATTGCTAGATACTGAGTCGTCGCCACCTAAATATTTTGTTTTTGGGAAAATTTAGGAAACCCTGACTCATGCCAAAGACCACGTGCCTGTCATTACCAAAGTTGCCTCAGCTCGGGAACTTGGGTACAAGAGGGGATAGTCATGAAATAAGCACCCATGCTCGCCCGATCAAAAGATCAGCCTCTACTAATCATGATTTGATTTTTTATAAACATTATGTGTTCTTGTTCTAGTTATTAAACTAGCTTTACTATGTGATGCACATAAGTAAGTATAGACTAGTTTGCTCAATTTGGAACCATTCAAATCATGTTTGTTTGCGAAAATGGTTTTAAATTTGCCACCTCAAGTGGGCTTAAAGATGCAGATTTGCCACCAAACATAGTGGGCTTAGAACATGACTTGCCACTCAACAAAGTGGGCTTAAAATGCACATTCGTTGAATCGTTCCAATTCAAACAACAAGCCTTCATCCACAGGCATTCATGCGGTTTAGCATTTAAGCACATAGCCTCATGGCTAGCATGCTAATCATGGTAATATGGAAATCACACTTATGCAAGTATGCTAAAGCATAAAACTCACTGAGTACTCCAAGCCAAAACAAAAACTAGTTAGAAAGATGCATGGTCCTAACTATACAAGATGCCTAATGCAACACATGCGATAATGCAATTAATAGGCTTGACTACTAATATGGAATATGAAACAACTTGAACAACATGCGATTAAACACGTATTCAAAGAAGTATTTGAAAAGGCAATGCAGTTTGAATGATGCGTCGAGCCGCGGTGCATGCAAGACAAATGAATGGATGCAAGCATGCGATATGCTAATTTGAAACATGTCCCTAATCTAACCATCAAAAGCGATTAAATAAAAGGGAGAAAGACGCGGGGTTGGAAGACATACACATGCACACACACTTATTACAACATTACGCCCTGGCGAAGGAGGGTCCGAATGAATAAGCTAACTAACTAGCTACGCTAATTAAGCTAACTATTACAAACTGAAACTAATTAACTACTCTAGTTAACTAATTATTACAAACCAAAATCAAATAACTAGCTAAACTAACTAATTATTCTCAATATTTAACTAGCTACAACTAATTAATTATAACATGCATCTAAGCTTGATATTTAAGCGACAAGCAATTTTGAAAATGCAAGGGAGGCTTATGCACGTGCTTGGCTTTCACCCGAAAAGGGACTGTCTTGCTGCTGCATATCGCTGTTTTCACATTTGAACACCAAAGAAGCTGTCCACTTCCAGAATACCTCTACTCCACCTTAGGAACACACTGTGCAAATTTCATTGGTGGCAGACAGGGGGCCAGTCGGCTACCATTGGTGGCCGGTCGACCACTGTTGATGGCTGTAGGCCACTAATGGTCTGAGCTTCCTTGCTGCAACAGAGAAGAAAACAAAGCAAAACAGAGCATTTCTTAAGGGTTGTTTGCACACTTTGCCTCTCCTTTTCATGGCGAAATCAAAGGAGGGACAAGTTTTGGTTCACAAACCATCAATCAAGCAATTTTATTGCATGATAGCTTGTGAAAGCAATTGTGCAAGATCAATGAATGCAAAGACAAGACCAAAAGGACCATCACCCTATCATGCATGATCAAGGGCAACGGTGACCAAGAAAAGTGCCACATTTCATCACTTTTGAGTATGAAATGTTCCATTTTCCTTATGTTCGAATTAATGTCTGTAGACCTGACATTCTTTGTGCGCCCCCCTTTCGAAGAGGGCATGAATTTGGTCTTACTACAGTTCGGACTCCCATTATGGTTCTGAATCTAATCTCACAAAGTGCAATGTGATATTGATAAACACTAAAGAGTTCAAATCCGGCAATTGGTGTTGAAAAATCAATTTTGAATGAAAAAGCGCCAAACATAGGCTGCTTTGCCAGATTACAGAGTCGCCACCTAAATATTTTGTTTTGGGAAATTTAGGAAACCCTGACTCGTGCCGAAGGCCACGTGTCCGTCATCATCAAAGTTGTCTCGGCTCAAGAACTTGGGTACGAGAGGGAAAGGTCATACAATGAGCACCCTCGCTCGCCCGATCAAAGGATCGGCCTCTACTAAGCATGATATGTTGTTTTATAAACACCTGTGTTCTTATTCCGGTTATTAGCTGAACTTTACTACGTGATGCGCATAGCATACAAGTATAGACTCAATCACGAGAATTGGAACAAAACAACTCATGTTTGTTTTTCAAAAATGGTTTGAAAGTGCTATCTGCAAGTAGGCTAAAGCGCGGATTCGCCACCCACAAGTGGGGCTTGAAAACATGATTTTGCCACTCCGCAAAGTGGGCTTAAAACTCATATTTGATGAATTGTTTCAATTCAGGCAATCAAGACTTCACCCACAGGCATTCAAGCAGTTAAACATATAAGCAAATAGCCTCATGGCAAGCATGCTATCATGGCAACACTCACACTCATGCAAGTATGCTAAAGCGTAAACACTTACAGTGTACTCCGAGCCAAAACAAAAGCTAATTAGAAATCATGCATGATCTTAACTATACAAGATGCCTAATGCAACACATTCAATAATGCAACTAAATAGTCTCGGCTACCTAAAATGGCATATGAATGAAACAATTGATAACACGTATTCAAATAGGTATTGAAATATAATGCAATTTGAATGATGCGCCGAGCCCAGTGCATGCAGTACAAATGAATGATGCAAACATGCAAGCATAAGGTATGCTAATCAAAACGTCCCTAAAACTAACCATCGAAAGCGGTTACGTAAAAGGGAGAAAGAAATGGGATTGGGAGACATGCACACACACACACGCACACTTATTATAACAACGCGCCCTCGTGACGGAGGGTCCAAATAAATAAGCTAACTAGCTACGCTAAGCTAAGCTACTTATTACAAAACAACTCATTAACTAACTTAGCTAATTAATTATTACAAAACAAATGAGATTGAATAACTAGCTAATCTAAACTAATTAGAATGTTACAACATGAACTAAGCTAAATTAATCACATCACATGTAATTAACTACATCTAGCTAACAAACCGATAAGGATGGCCTCGCGGGCGAAGGAGGTATGCATGCTCGATTGCTTCCTCCCGAAAATCCATTGCCTTGCCTCTAGATGCCTTTGTTTGCACATCTTCAAACCTCTGAAAATTGTGCCAATCTCCAGATTGCTTCTGTTTGATCTTAGCAACACACTGATGGCCGGTCGGCATATTTGATGGCCGGTCGGCCAGTACTGGTGGCCAGTCGGCCACTGCTTACCTGTATTTCCTCATTTTGCTGCAACAGAGAGCAAACATAGGCATGACAATGTATTTGCAAGGAAATGTCTGTACGGCCACCCTCCTTATCATATCTCAAGCTCAAAGGAGTGTGGCACTTGGCTCTTAAGCTACCAAGAAAGCCTTTTCAATGCATGGTAGCCAAAGTACCAAGCTTATACAAGCTTAGTGAATGCGTACATAAGACTCAAGTGCCTCCACTCTATCATGCACAATCAAGGGGGATGACGACTAATAAATATGACATGTTTCATCACTTCAAGTATGAAATGTCTCACATTTCTTGTGTTTGGATTAACGTCTGATCCAAACACAAACAATGCAAATAACATGTAAACACTTCATGTATAACATGCAAAGGGCCAAATACAATGAAACTAGGGAAGAACACAACACTAGACACATGCAATACAATGCTCAAATGATCAAACCAACTCAAAACAGAGCTACATCATGCCAAAACAGTGGCCTAATCATGCTGAAACTTAGGCACAAAAAGCAAGAGAAACAAGCTTGCATGTTGACTCACAAATAAGACATAAGGCACAACTCACAAAAGCTATGAAATAGTGGAATATGTGAGAATATGACCATGCTATATACACTAAAATCATGTGAGAAATAAGGCTAAGGCATGCAAACAACTCAAACAAAGCATGCTAGGGACTTTGAAACTCAAAGCTAGTCAAGGGTCTTTACACTACAACCATGCACAACAAGTCTCACATGGCCAAGACCACTCAAAACAGAGCTAAAGAATGTTAAAATAATGGCAAAAACATGCTGAGGTAGAGCTAACACAAGCTAAAATGATGGACTAACTTATTAGGCATTCAAGGCTATTAAGCAAGATTACACTACAAGTGTAAGATATAAGCAACAAGTGGCCAAACCAGCCAAAAACAAAGTTAGAGTAGGTCCAAAAAGTCACAAAAACATGCTTGAACTAAGCTTCAGAAAGGGAGAAACACATGCTCACTTGGTAGGCCATCAACACATGCAAACAAGACATAAGGAGAGGGGACCACCCCCTTCCATTTTGGACCTCAAGACCACCTTTCCACCACTGAAATTCCTCTAGAATTTAGTGGTTTAAAGGCCAAAACAAGGTTGTTTCAAGAGCTTTAAAGGATGGCACAAAGCTTAGCAAATAAGCGATGAAAAGAGATGGACCACCCCTAACTCCAACAAGGACTCAAACCAACATTTTTAACACTTTAAAAGTAGAGGTTTTTGTAGTTGACAACTAGGCCAAAACAGCATGCAAAGGTGGCCTAAACTAATGTACAAAAACAAGCTTAGAAGGGAAAGAAGCTTACCCTTGAAGAACAATCGCAAGACAACAACTTCTGAGCCAACAACCAACCTTCAACAGCCCGAATAAGACCCTTAAGCACCTCAGCAACAAGGTAGTGGTGTTTGACTAGGTGTTCTAGTGCAAATATATGAAGAAAATACACTTTTAAGCACAATATATATATGTATATATATATATATATAGAGAGAGAGAGAGAGAGAGAGAGAGAGAATTTTTGCTTCTCAAAATTCTGAACCCCTGAAAAGGGAGAGGGACCTCCCCTTATATAGACAAAGCAAGCAAAAGCTTGCTTGACAAACTAAAAGCTTGTTTCCATCCCTCCATACACGTGTATGGAGGATGGCTTCAGTGACCAATAGCTGGCACACAAAATATCTGAAAAAGCACAATAAAGGCCTCCGGCCATTATCAATGGCCGACCGGCCATTAACAAAGCCGACCGGCCACCACTGATGGCCGATGGACATAATCCCTAGCCGATGGGTTGTAGGGCTGGTCGAGAGGCCACCTTCTTCCCCCAGAAGCAAAACTACAAGCCCTTGGTCCATAACCAAGCACAAAACAGACAAGTTGAGAGGCTCCAAGGCAAGGCACATAGCTGAGACCTTCAGGAACTCAAAATGAACACGGACATGGATGATCATCGAGTGTTCAAACGATGACGTCCAAGTCTTGAGGACGGTCAAAATGGGGTGTCTATAGTTGCCCCTCTTTGACAGAACTCGGAAGTCTTGAAATTACGGGAGTGAATGTCAAAGCCCAGAGACGATCCATTTTTGACAAGGCTGAAGACTTGGACAAACAAACAAGATAAAAATACATGGATATGCCCACAGGCCAGGGCAAAATGCAAATGACATGCAAGATGCAAGAGTATAACTTACGATCATGCAAAAAGGGCTGTAATCAAGCATTTAAATGCAAGAATTATGCAAAGAAAATACGACATTTTATGCAAACCAACAAATACAACAATCTCACTCATGAGAAAAAGTACGTAAATAAACATGCCACGCGCGAGAATCTTAAGTCAAATCGCATTTCACACAGAAAGGATGCAAGAAAATTATGTAATCTTCGCTGCGCCTCACACAGGAAAGGCTAAAAGTGACTATCGAAAATACCCGAAGTCTCAAACGAAACACCTCTTAGCGTATCACACGCGAGAGGGGGAAGTGAATCACCTCTCAGCATATCACACGCAAGAGAGGGAAGGGAAACACCTCTCAGCGTATCACACGTGAGAGAGGGAAGAGAAGCAGCTCTCAGCGTATCACATGCAAGAGAGGGAAGGGAGACACCTCTTAGCGTATCATACGCAAAAGAGGGAAGGGAAACACCTCTCAGCGTATCACAAGCAAGAGAGGAAAGGGAGGCACCTCTCAGTGTATCACACGCAAGAGAGGGAATGGAGACACCTATTAGCGTATCGCATGCAAGAGAGGGCAGGGAAACACCTCTCAGCGTATCACACGCAAGAGAGAGAAGGGAGACACCTCTTAGCGTATCACACGCAAGAGAGGGAAGGGAGACACCTCTTAGCGTATCACACGCAAGAGAGGGAAGGGAGCGGTGCACACACCGAAGAGTGGTATAAACTTCGGAGCACATTCCAATGTTTCTAATCAAAGAGGTGGTATAAACGTCGGGCACACGGTCCAAACGCTCGTAACCAGGAGGGTGGCATAAACATCGGGCATGCGGTCCAAACACTCGCAACTAGGAGGGTGGTATAAACATCGGGTACACGACCCAATGCTTCTAACCAAGGGGGAGGTATAAGCGTCGGGCACACGGTCCAAACGCTTCTAACCAAGGTGGAGGTATAAGCACCGGGCGCACCCGAGTGTTTCTAACCAAAAGGGTATAGATATTGGGCACACGACCCCAATGTCTCTAACCAACGAGGTGGTATAAGCATCGGACACACGGTCCAAATGCTTCTAACCAAGGTGTCAGTGTAAACACCGAGCGTACCCGGGTGTTTCTAACCAACGGAATACGGTGTAAGCACCGGGTGTAGCCGAAAGCTTTTGACCGGAACAAGGTGCGGAACAAGGTGTTCAAAGGACAGGAATAAACTTACCTGGAGTCCCTGAATTGAACCGTACGTACAATATCGTCTGGTTGCACCAGCTTTGAATGAATCGTATATCCAATATCGTGCCTGCACAAGGAAGAAACTTCGACAAGTACAATGCAATACAAATGCATATTCAATGCAACATCAATAACCATGATACAATGCGTAGGAAGGTATGTTCATGCACATTATACCAAAAAACAAAATAAAAGCATAACATGGAGCGTGTTTTAGGCAACACCGAATGCATGCACAATGCAACAGGTACGAACAACTTTTATGCAAATGTAAGGGCACGCACAATGCAATACAACATGACATGCATATTCTATGCGAACATAAGGGTATGTTCCATACAATGCAACACGGCATACGTATGCTATGAAAAACGACAACAATGCATTATTCAATGCAACATCAATAGCATGTTCAAATGAGAAGGGCATATTCTATGCAGGAGTGAAAAGGTGCATAACAACACAAGTCTTGCATACATGAAAAAATACGCTAATGCAACATATTCAAAGACGATTCATCGATCTTACGATATACGAAAGGATACAAAAAAGGATACACTTTGTTTGTATTGAGTGCCGCGCACTGGAAGCACAATTCGGAGCTTTCACGGAGACCGCTTGAGCTCAAAAGCATATTTTCTTGCACTTTCTTGAGAGATGAGGGCACAAGTAAACAAAACAATCCCAAAGAAGAGTATTGGGGGTCCGTCGGCCACCATAGGGAGCCATCGGCCACCAATCGGCCACAAAACAAGTCCATCGGCCAAACATTTGGTCAGTCGGCCAACAATTTGGCCGGTCAACCAAGAATGGCAGATTCAGGGCAATTTTGCCATTTTGCCACGGGTCTTTTAATATAAGGTGCCAAACCCTATTTTTTCACTTTCCCCTTGCCAAAATCTTCTCCTCTTTCTCTAGATCACTTTCCTCCCTTCGATTTGAGCTTCAAACGTGTTTTTGGACATCCTACAAACATCTGATTTGTAAAACCCTCGTTGTTCTCAACGTTTTGAATCGATTGAAACGTGTTTTCGGTATCTCTTCTTTGATTTCCATCATTTGGGGTTTGTTTCCCCCAAGTCACCCTTGATTTCTGTGCCCTCTTCTGAGCTTTGACATTTTCTTCCATTTTTCATCCCTCAGAGTTGACTTTTTGTTGACTTTTGGCCTTCCTGCCCATTTTCCTCATTTTCGACCATTTTCCCATCCTTCTCGAGATGGGGGATGACATTCCACATGGCGGAGCTCCTCCGGGGATGGAGATGGATCTCGAGTTTGAGCCTTTGCCGCTAGGCATTCGACCATTTGATCCGGCAACGTATGACCCTGAGGTACACATGTTGCCTCCTGACGGCATTCGTCAGTTCAGGAGATTCGAGTGAGGTGCACCGAAGGACCTCCTGCTACGCAAGCCGGAGTCACACTCATCCCACGACGCCTCTGACGTATACACTTCCTCTTTACTTTTCGCAACGTAGATCGCATTCATATTGCTCTTCAGCTATTCAAACCAATCACACATGCACACTGTATTCTCTGTTTATTCTGAACACCTTCACACACTGTATCAAAGTTTGACACTGCCTTGCATCTGTTTATCCTGCTTACAGGGAGATTCACATGCTTTTCGAGGCTATGGGACCATTGCTACACGGGACTAGTATATGGAGCTGCCTGACGCCGTCTGTCACATCGTCGACGAGGCTGGTTTCGGTGCATTCTGCATGGGACTGTCACGTCTCACTGCCAGCTGGCCTCTCCTAGGCGCTTTAGTAGAGAGGTGGTGGGATACCACCGACTCCTTCCATTTCTCTACAGCAAGGGAGATGACAATGACTCCCTTTGACTTCTCTATGCTCACCAGCATAGAGGTAAGGGGTCATCCGATCCCTTATGATACAGATATGGGCGAGTGGGATGCTGCTCAGATTTACATGCTGGGGACTCGCCCACCCCTCTCTCGACCAGGGATGGTGCGGTATTCATGGTTCGCAGAGTACTTCAGAGGGGAGACACCAACGACCCGCGAGGAGACCGAGTACTACGCCCGGGGATTCCTCATGTTTTTGTTTGGCACTACTCTCTTCGCCAACCGGGCGAACACCGTCGGGCTCTACCTCTTGAGTGCCTTGGTGGACCTGTCCCAGGTTCGTTACTATGACTGGGGTAGCGCCAGCCTCGCCACATGGATACATGAGCTCCTCCTCTCGCACGGAGCGGGCACCTACTGGGAGGATACTGGAGGGCTTGGGAGGTATGTCCTTCCCTTCTGCTTTACATTTTCGTTTCACATTACCTGTTCTCCGTACATTGCACATTGCACACATTGCCTACTACTTTACATCATCTGTACACTGCTCACACTGCACAATGCACTGCATATCATCTGATCCCTGCTTTATTTGTATTTGTTCGACATACACTCACTGTTACCCTTTTACATTCCCCAGCTATGGGTACATGCCTACTTCTCAAGGCTTGCCTCAGAGCCGGAGGTGGAGACACCTCCCATGGTCCCTGTATTCACACAGCTACGACATGAGATGCCAGCGGAGGCCCCGAGAGTCTTTCTCATTCTTCCGCCGATATTTCGATACTGTAGCCGCAGCAGAGGTAGTTCAAACCTTACAGTCATTTCAGTTCTACTTCAGATTAACATTGCATCTCTAATGGCAGCTAGTAACCTGTACATTCGTTATTTGTAGATCACCTGGCAACCGTGGGCAGTGATGCCTGTCGGGGTCAGTGATCAGTTTACCGATGCTTGGGAGACGTCCCGATTCTGGGTTTTGCTTGAGGACCCGGTCTGTCAAGCGTGGTTCTTGGGGGAGCGCTTCCTGTGACAGAGCCTCGGTTTGCCCAAGCCAGTGGTTCCGATGCCGCCTCCCACACACATGAGGATTACAGAAAGGTACACCCCACAAGAGATGATGGATTTCACGATAGGTTGGGACGCCGACCTCTTCAGACTTGACGGCGACTACACTGTCTTCATCCAGACATATCTCATGCCGCCTCTGACCGGCACTCGTAGGGGTGAGAGGGACAGACCTGCAGCCGCAGCGGAGAGAGTGGGTAGATCCTGGTCGACTCAGGCCCATGACAGGAGAGGCTCCCAGACGAGGCGGGGAGTAGGATGGCCAGAGCTGCCCACTATCGTGACCTGCTGGGGTCGCGATGGAGAGACTTATTAGATTCCCATCGCTCCTGCCCCAGCTGGCCATGAGCTTGTCGGGTTCGAGGCTCAACCCTGATATGTACCATACATTACATTCCGCATATTCAATTCATTTCAGTTTACGCATTGCGAATTACTAATCATCTCAACACATTTATAGGCACCCATAGAGTACACTGGGCCGACTCCGGCTCAGATGCAGATGGCGGTGCCGATAGTGACAACTCTGAGGCCATGCCCCTGAAGAGGGCGAGGACGGCCTCTCGATCTTCAGGTGGCCGGGATTAATTTAGATGTTTCTTTTTCAGTTCCTTTTCTTTTTTGCTTAGCTTTCTTTTTGCTAATAGTATCAACTTATTGTACAGCCCAGGCAGTTTTTACTTTTCTTTAAAAAAATTGTACTACAAAGAGGTGACCATGATTGGAAATGAATACAGACTTTTTGTTCAAAAAGTGTTGCATTGTATATTCTGAGCATCGCATAACATCGCACAACACCATTTTACACAAAAATAGGATTTTGATGAAAATCGAATATTGTATTGACAATTGCTTAATCAGGTAGTAAACCGACTGACATACAACGAAAAAAGTAAGAAAACTCAATGAACAAAACAACAATTGAACGACCAAAACAAAAACAACTCGATAAGCAATACAATAACTCGATAAGCAAAGTGTGACAAACTCGATAAACAAACACAACTGTTAAACAGAGCAGCAGGACGCATCCGAAGTAGAATCAAACTTAGGTTTTCAGCATCCTTAGCACACAGGAAGGCTAAAAACTCTCTGCTGGAAACAAGAGGTGGCTGCCGGAGACAAGAGGTGGCTGCCGGCCATAAGAGGAGGCTGCCGGCCACCAGAAAAGGCTATCGGCCACTAACCCTGGCCGATAGGCTAAAAAGTTGGTCGGTCGGCCACCAACAGTGGCCGGTCGGCCACTAGTGTCAGGAACCTCCAGGATGCTGTCACCTGTCTTCCACTCACTGCTTTATCTTCTACAAAAACTCCAGCTTCGGGGTTTCTTCATTTTAACTCCATTTTTGCCCCAAATGGAACCGTTCTTCGCCGAAAAACTCTCCAATTGGATTGCAACTTTTGATGACTCGGAAAAGTTAAATTTTTGAGGTTTCGGAATAAACGCACCATTTACGCTGAGTCGCACCCCGCTGCATTTTTCGTTCCTTCATGCTATGGCTAGGAGTTGGAACCCAGTAACTCATGTTTTTAGCTTTGGGGGTCAAGAGATGTGCCCCACTTTTGAAGAATTCCAAGCTTTGATGGAATTGCGACGTGACGAGGAAATCTTGCCTCAGTTCTGTTTTGGCCACACCCAAGCTTTTGGACGGACATGTGGGCTTACTTTGCATGACGCTTTGTCTCTGATTCGCAATGGGAAGTTGGACATTCCTAGCCTAATTCATCACTTTTCTGACGCCGGTGACCGCAGCGATTATCTTTGGCAAAGTTTTCGGTGGCATGCCCTCTGTTTGTGCCTGTTATCTCATTTTCTACTTAACCCTGGCTTTGGAGGGTCTAGCATTCACTTGATTGAGGTCACCCAAGGCTTGAAAGTAGGCAAGAGCTGTATTGGCATGACATTAGCTGAAACCTTGATAGGCTTGGATGCTTTCCATCACCGGGAGACAACCAGGCTCGCAGGAAGTCCACTACTCTTACAGGTAACGTTTCCCGTCTTTCTCACATGTATTTCTCACATCACTCAGCCCTTAGGCTCTATTTTTCTCTCGAAACCCTTTTCTCACTTTTTCTCTCTACATACACCTCTCTATTCTTTAATCTCTCTTATTTTTCATCCCTCCCCAGTTATGGCTCATGGATAAATTGAAAGTAGTGGACTCTTGGCCAGCATATTCAGCACACGGCTATTTCTTTTGCCAACGGCTAGTTGATGCCCCAGATAAAGGATGGTGGTGCGAATGGATGTGCGCACGATCTGCTGTTGACATTGCATGGCGTTGTCCCTGGCTTGATCTGCCAGAGATGGGCTATAGCATGTCCCGGCAGACTAGCATTTAGCTGATTGGCCTGACGCATTGCGTCTTCTACTTTCTATTTTGGTTCCGGCGTCAGTTCGGCCACAACCAGACTTGCCCAGAAGAGGGGATAGAATACCTTGCTGTATTTTCGATCAAAGGCTCACATCTAGCCCGATATACCACAGCATGGAGGATGAGAGAGCTTCTAGCCCCCGCTCCCACTTTCAGTTGTGCCCTTTTTGGCGAGTGCATTGCTTGGCTTGAAGACGAGGCACAAATTGGGCATACTTTGGCATCCGAAGCTTCCACAAGCTCGGGAAGGGGGCGCAGGAACACCTGACTTAACCATGCCCCTAGTTTATTTCTTTAATCTGTACTTTCAAGTTTTCTTTTTGAATGTAATAAAAAAAAATAACTTTAATTTGTATCAAGAGTCGGAGAGCTCTGTAATGAAATCAATGGAGTTGGAGGTTGTGGGTACTGAAAATTTTCCGTTTTGGTCCAAAAATGGTCTAAGTTGTAAAAAGATTAATTTGAGCGAAATCAACTTTTATTAAAACTTTTCAAAACTATTTTCGATATGGATCATAACTAGACAAGCCCGAGATCTATCACTGAGATGCACAACCCCGAATCCTAACAATTGGAAAGTTGCCCCTTGTCTGAATAGCACTGCACTAGAGATCACAACCGAACTCTTGGACGCAGCAAAGACAAAGATGACTAACATGATCACATGGACAAAGTTGATTTGGAAGTGTTTGTGGCTGGACTTCAGAGTGAAGTTGCCTACGTATCCCAAAGATGGGAATCAAGCCTTATGTAGTTTGGTTCAGGTTTACTCGTGTATTAATACTCTCCTTTTGCGCTCTAACTTTTGCCAAGGTCGCCCTTTCTGGGTTTTCAGCCTTGCGAGCTCAGTTTTTCTTATTTCAAATTTTTTGTGCTCTAACTTTTGCCTAGGTCACCCTTTCAGGTTTTCGGCCTTGCGAGCCGCTCAGGGATAGTATTTCTTCAACTTGTCCATGATGATCGGCTGGGAGAACCCAAGGCCATCTAAATCTATCAGAATGACAGCTCCACCCGATCAGATTGACTTGATGATGTAAGGGCTAGTCCAATTAGGTCTGAACTTGCCCCTAGGGTTGTGGATGGGAGCTCAGTTGTCTTTGAGCACCAAATCCCCTTCTTTCAAATTCCTGGACTTAACCTTCTTGTTGAAAGCCCTGGCAATTTTGCGTTGATAACCTTGAATGTGGTACAGTGCTTTCAGTCTTCTCTCGCCGAACAGCATGAGTTCTTCGAACCTGCTCTGCTACCAATCTGCCTTAACTAGCTGGCACTCAGCCATTACTCGCAATGACGGAACCTCAACTTTGATAGGCAGAACAGCCTCCATCCCATAAATCAAGAAATACGGAGTTGCCCCAGTAGAAGTTCGAATTGATGTCTGGTAGCCCCAAAGAGCAAATGACAACTTATCTGGCCAGTTCCTGTAGATTTCCACCATCTTCTGCAGAATGTGTTTGATGTTCTTGTTGGCGGCGTCCACTGCTCCGTTGGTTTGTGGCCTATATGTGGATGACTTATGAAAAGCCACGTTGTACTTCTCCAACAAGTCGATCACTTTCTTCTTGAAGTGGGAACCATTGTCTGAAATAATCTCATTCGGGACCCTGTACTGGCAGATAATGTTATTCCTGATGAACTTAGCAGCATGTGATGCCTTCAGCACTGCATAAGATTGGGCCTCGACCCACTTTGTAAAGTAGTCTATCGCCACCAGAATGTACTCACGCGTGTTCGACCATTTCGGAGTGAGTGCCCCAATTACATCAATCCCCCAGACTGAAAATGGCTATGGCGAAGTCATGTTGTACAGCTTTGACGGCAGAATATTCATGCGATTTGTATGGATCTGGCATTTGTGGCATCGCCGAACAAAGCCAATACAATCCTCCTCCATGGTTGAGCAGTAGTAACCCTGTCTGAGAATTTTTCGAGCTAGCATTACCCCACTTATGTGCCCTCCGTACTCTCCTCCATGGATGGCCTCCATCAAGCGCTTCGACTCTTCAGCATCAACACACAGTTTGTGCATCCCAAGATGGCCCCGTTTGTACAATTTACCCCCACAAATGATAAACTGAGCAACCATTCTTCGTATTGCCCTCTTATCTTTGGCATTTGCCCCTGGTGGATAAGCCTCATTTTCTAAGAAGTTCCAAATGTCATGATACCAGGGGTTCTGATCTTGTACTTCATCTATGGCGACAATCAGCTCGTAGGTCGGCACATACCTCTATTCGATGATGATTGGACGCATCCGGACTCCGAAAGAGATATCTATCATAAAAGATAGAGTTGATAAAGCCTCAGCGAACCTGTTGCTACCTCTTAACAGATGCATGAAGGTTAACTTCTCAAACCTGGGAATTAGAACGTCCAGGGTTTGGTGATAGATTTTCATCCTTTCTTCCTTCACCTTCCAATCTCCTTTCGCTTGAGACACAACAAGGTTCGAGTCCCCGATGACATCCAACCATTTTGCCCCTAGTTTTAGGGAAGCTTCTAAGCCAGCGATACATGCCTCATACTCTGCTTCATTGTTCGATACTTTAAACCAGAGTTTGAAAGCTAAGGGTATGTGGGAATTGTCGGGTGCTATCAGCAACACCCCTATCCCATACCCGTACTGGTTTGACGCTCCGTCAAAGTACATAGTCCAAACCTCTTCTTCAACCTACAGAATGGCCTCATTTGGGAACAAATACTCTACTGCTTCATCTCCCTCCACTGGGTGATCGGCTAGGAACTCCGCTACCGCTCAAGCTTTCGCAGACTTGCGCGTCATGTACTTTAAATCAAATTCGGAGAGAAGAAGCAACCAATGGGCTAGCCTACCTGTAACTGCTGGTTTCTCGAAGAGATATTTGATGGGATCTAATCTCAAAACCAGTATTACAGAGTGAGCTAACAGGTAGTGCCTCAACTTCCTGGTAGCCCATACCAAGGCCAGACAAGCCTTTTCCAACGGCGTGTAGCGGGTCTCATATTTCAGCATCTTCTTACTCGAGTAATAGATAGCCTTTTCCACTTTGTCCTTAGACTCTTGTGCAAGCATGCAGCCCATTGTCGTTTCGGTTATTGATAGATACAATATCAACAGTTTCCCTGGCTTCGGCGGTGACAACACGGGTGGGTTCTGAAGATACTGTTTGATTTGCTCAAAAGCAACTTGGCATCAGTCGTCCCATTGGAACTTCTTTCCTTTCTTCAGGAGACCCAACAGTGGTTCACAAGTCAAGGTTAATTTTGCAATAAATCGTCTTATGAATTGCATTTTATCCAGAAAGCTTCGCACCTCCTTTTCAGTCCTTGGTGGTGGCATTTCTAAGATGATCTTAATCTTGGAAGGATCGACCTCAATACCCCTTTGTGTGATCAAGAACCCCAGTATTTTTCCTGCAGTAACACCAAAAGTACATTTCTGAGGATTCAGCCACAAGTATACTCTCTAATCTGTTGGAAATTTTTCTTCAAGGCGGTGTAATGGCCCTCTCTTTCCTTGGACTTGACAATCATGTCGTCCACATACACCTCAACCCCTTTGTGGATCATATCATGCAAGATCGTGGTCGCAGCCCATTGATATGTAGCCCCTGTATTCTTCAAACCGAACGGCATCACTCTATAGCAGTAGGTTCCCCACGGGGTAGTGAATGCAGTCTTCTCCCTGTCTTCGGGGGCCATCAAAATCTGGTTGTAGCTCGAAAATCGATCGATGAATGAGAGCAGTGCATGCCCCGTAATGAAGTCCACCAATTCGTTAATATGCGGTAGAGGAAAGTCGTCATTCGAACTGGCTTTGTTCAAATCTCTGAAGTCCACACATACCTGAATCCTGCCGTCCTTCTTCGGCACCGGAACTATATTGGCCAACCAAGTAGGGTATTCAGATACTAACAGGAACCCTGTATCAATCTGCTTGGTGACCTCTTCTTTGATCTTCAAAGCCCAATCCGGGTGGATCCTTCGGGGCTTCTGCTTAACAGGTCGAGCCTCTGGGTCAAGAGGGATCCGGTGCTGTACAATCTCAAGATCAATTCCAGGCATGTCTTTGTAAGACCACGCGAAAACATCTTTGAAATCTTTTAATAAAGCGACAAAGCGCTCGCGTTCCTCCGAAGACAACGTGGACCCAACACGAATCCTTCTCAGTACCAACATTAATTGAGGTGATTTCATCAACCAAAGGTTTTACAAACCTCTCCTGCTCTCGATCAATCAAATGTTTTAAAACAGGAGGAATTTCTTCCACGTCATTTTCATCAAAATTTTGAAAGTCCTGATTAATTCAATAAACTAAAGGCACAGAAAGTACTCAAAAGCCCTAGCAGCACCATTCTCATTAACTTCCAGAACGTCTGATTCTTCGGTTACAACCGACTCAAAAGAAAATGAAAATGACAACCTAGACAGGACAGTGGCATCCGGGTTATCACCCCAAGGAATACCTGACTCTGACTCAGATGAATTGGAATCTAATTCCGACTCCACAGACTCCGTGGAATCAGATTCCAGTTCACTACCTGACCCAGAACTGCTAAATAAAAATCCTCCTCGTATTGCCAGACGAGGGAGGGTGCGATGGATGCATCCAGAATGCCGGAAGAAGGGCCCGCAGCCGAGTCATCTCCGATCATGGAAACTGAGAAATCATCCCCCGAGCACTCTGGTAAGATCTGAGGATCTGATAGAAAACAGGCCAGTGCTGCTCCCATCTGAAAATCCGTGCCACTGGACTCATCCACATTACACTGCTCAGCCATAGCTGTTGGGTCCGTCTGCTCTTCGGCAACTTCATCCCCCGGTAACTGTAAGTCAAAGAAGATCTCAAAACCTGGCAAGCGCCGCCTCTCTGAATTCAACCATGGCTCTGGAAAGCCGCAAAACGGGAAATCTTTCCCCTCCCGGACAAAGCGTCCGTTCAGGTTCCCTTGGATAGGTCTGTGTACTAACTTATAGTGTTTCTTGGCTTGTTTAGCTCTGGCTTTTCCAGCCATCTCCTTCGCTTTTCTTACCCAATCCTCTTTGGTAGGTGTATAGCCTAAACCAAAGGTATGGGCATTGTGTGGCACTTCGGCCAATGTAGCGACGCCTTTCCAGCCACTCATTCCTAATCCTATCCCGGGCACATGTTGAAGCTTGTTCATAAGGTAAAGAGATTGTGCATTGATGTACAATCCCTCATCAACAGCTAGAAGATCTTGCACCACCGGAGCCTCAGCTAAGGTGAACCCAGACAGAAAGACATCCTCCTCACCATGTACAATCTCCAAGATTGGCGTAGTCACCTCTGGCGGCGAATGTATTGAAGAGTTCCCAAAAACACTTGCCACCCCATTTTCACGGGGGTATTTCAACATCTGGTGTAAGGTGGAAGAGACAACATTCACTTGGTGTAGCCACAGCCGTCCAAGGAGCCAGTTGAAAGGTGGCTGGAACATCCAAAACATGAAATTCGATGTCCTGTTGGCCCGGACCAACCTGAGTTTTAATTCTCACCTGGTGTTGTCGAAAGCCCGTATCACCTAGGCTGTTGGTGCGAAATCTGCGGGCTTCAACCCGATAGCATATGCCGTTCGCGATGGATACACATTTATGGCAGATCCCGTATCAACTAGAACAACCGGTATCCACTTTTCCCTACACTCCACAGAGAAGTATAACGGTTTATTGTGCTTGGAGCCCTCAGGTGGTAGTTCTTTGTCTGTGAAGGTCATAGTTGGTGTAGCACCACTCGGGAACACCAATCCCACCAACTATTCGGGCGTTGTATCAATTGAAAGCTTAGCCTTGTCCATGGCCGAAAGGACAGCTTGTCTATGCACCCTGGAGGCCATAAGCAGTCCCCAGATGGATATGTTTGCTTGAATTTTCTTTAGCTGCTTCAGTACAGCTTCCTCCTCTAATAGTTTGTCCTTCTGCTTCTCAGCCTCTTTGTCCTTTCCAAATGCCTCTGGCTGGTCAAAATGTGGGGGCATAAAGTACCGCCCACTCTGGGTCATATGGTCCACTTCTTCGGTGTACCAGGTGTTATCTGGGAGATTCTGCCCCCAGTCTTCATCAGTATGGGCCAGACACAAATCGTCGTCTTCCCACCATATGCCCTCAGCAACCGATAGACAACTATCCGGCTCTGCTATAGTTGTTTCTGTGCTCACAGCACAATCTGTCCCCGCAAGGGCCTTGGCTTTTCTAGCCATGTCATCATTCTCGTTCCTGTCTTGTTCAAACTGCCTCAGTGCGGCTTCTTGTTCTGTTTCTGCCGTACACAAACTGCCCAAGTCTCGAGCAAAATTCTTCACACCGGTGCTCTCCGGCGACTCTTCCCTATTTTCGACCATTCCGGTCGCTATAGATGTTCCAGTTTCAGACTACCCCTGTTTCGGCTGAGACTCCTCAATAATATCTAGCTCATCACTGAGCCACCCTGTAGCATCTATCGCTCAATTCAGGTCAAACCAGTTAACGCTCATATCCGTTGGATCCTGCTCGTCAAAGAACTGTAGATTAGCAATGTCCTTTTCAAGCCCCACTAAATCATCAAACCCATGACTTGGCCCATCTTCCCGAACCACATTGACCTCTACCCCAATTGACAACTCCACCCTTGGCTTAGCCTGATCTGTTAACACAATATAACCGCACGGGTTGTATGCTTCCTCAGTTAAGCTCGCAGATGCCTCAGGTTCTGGACCAACATTCCCATTCTCCTCCAAGGTCACCCCAGCTTTGTCTTCGACAGTCACCACCCCTGGCTTGGGTAGGGTTAGGGAAGTGCTCATCATGCACAAGTCCGTGCTATCTGGGATGAACACCTCAGGCTTGGGCAGGTGGGAGGGAGTGATGTATATGGTAGGGTCCTACGGGACAGCTATGGTTTGAATCAGGTTTATCTGCCTGGGTGGAGAATGGGGTGGAGAATGGGGGTTGTTATGTGGTAGAAAGGGGTTTGTGGTGACGTTTGGTTTGTCAGGAGGTGCAATCACATTGTTGTCAATGAGATCTTGAATCTCATGACGTAATCTAAAGCACTGGTCAGTATTATGCCCATGTTGCTGATGGAAGGCACAATACTTGGCTGGATTGTGTGTGGGAGGGAGGTTATTTGGCAGTGGGCGTGGTTCCAAGGGCTTCAGATGTCCTTTTCTGATTAGAACCCCCAAGGCTTTGGACAGGGGCATGTAATGTGGGGTGAAGGTCCTCTGGCCCCTAGGGGGTATTTTGCTGGTTGTATGGTGGCACCGGATGTCCCGGTGAAAGGTGTGGCTATTTTTGAGGTGGTGGTGGTGACCATGCCCACATCAGAAGTTCTTGCAGCTGCACTACTACTTGTAGCTGTATTCGAACCGCGTGTAAATGCCCTTTTGGGCTGTTCCTTTTCCTGGTCGATCAGACCTTGCTTCATAGCATCTTCAATCTGTACCCCTATCTCGTGCAAGTTAGCAAAGGTGGGGAGGGGTAAGACGATCATTTTTTACATCAGCTTGGGTTGTAGGTTGTGCCCAACCATCCTTATCTGATCATTTTCGAGTGGCCGAGTTGTCATCATGGAGGCCTTGGCCCTCCATCGAGTGGCAAAGTCAGAAAGCCCACTTTCGGCTCTTTCTTGGTTGCCTCGAGATCACGAGTCGTGACCTCAATTTGGGTATTATAAGCATATTGAGCGATGAAGGCCTCGCCCATCTCCTCCCAACTCCTTTTTACTAAATCCTCCAGCTTAGCATACCAAACGGCCGCAATACCCGACAGGGTCCGACCGAAGAGAGATAGTTTCTAGAGTCTAGTCAAGCCCATCGGGCGCAAAATATCCAAGAACAGCCTCAGATGAACCATAGGATCGTCCGAGCTGTCAAAACGGTCTATGTGGGGCATCTTGAATCTATCTGACAATGTCACCACCAAATCCGTATAGCCGTCCTCAATGTCCAAGATCGAGTTAACTCCCTAAGCCCGTTTGAACAGCTTTTCGAGCTTACTCACCTTCAAAGTGGTTGGATCAACCTCAAATTCGAACGGCGTGTCCACTGGATTAGCTGGTGCTTTAGACATCTGAGGTGGGATTGGCGGTGGGACTAGCCCTGTAGGAACGTCTGTATTTTCCTGGACTTTTGTTGTTTCCCCGGGTGTTGGAACCCTAGGCAGGGGTGGGGGTGGATGCGAAGCAGATGCTCCGGCTTGTTGTGGTTGCTGCTGTTGTTGGAGCCTGGCAATCAGTTCTGCCGGTTAGGCTACAACCTCTGCCTGATGTGCGGTAACCTCTGCCTGGCGAGCAACATCCCGCTGCATGGCCTGCAATGGTCTCTTGGAGTTGACGCATCATGTCCTCCATACTGACTACAAAGTGCTGATCTGACTGAACAGGTATGTATTCCCTCTCTGAGGTGGAAGCAGATATCTCAGCCCAACTGTGCACAGGTGAGGTGGATAATGACCGTTGATCTGGTAACTGCTGTACTGGTGCTCTATGTCTGACTGCCCTCCGTCTTGTAACCGGAGGTAATGAAGCAAGCACTGGTTGTCCACCCATAAGATCCCCAGATTGATAACGTCTTCTTACTCGGGTCTAGACTGCTTGGGGGGTAACTGCCTCGTCGAAAGCAATGATGAAATACTACCTTGCAAAACAAAAAATAAAGCAAAAGACAAAAATCAGAAAAACGGATAGCATCTTAGCTTAGATAGAGACAACACACAGTTCAAAATCATAAGCTGGACTAACTGTACTCAAACACTGATTTTTGCCCCCCAAATTTTCTGCCATAATACTGATACCCTCAATGACTGATGGCCTCAGACTGATACCCAGACTTGCAAACTGATACATGTATTCCTATAGAGACACACCCTAATAGCACGTAGCAAGCAAGTGAGAGGCAAAACACCCCTATGGTGGGGTAGGGTTTCCCTGTTGCATTTTGTCAGGAGCAACGGTTTCACTACGCACGCATGTGGTTACAAACAATCCTGCATTTGGGTAAGCAACCTGTCCTAGTTTGGAATGGTCTCTATGGCTTCCGATATGCAACTAGGTTCATTGGTCAAAAAAAGGGTTCCTCGGCGATGATCCCGATTCGAGGTTTGTGTTCCCATCGTGGCAGAGCCCGTAACCAGTCAGCCTTATGGCATGCTTTTCCAAGCGAGCCTCCGGCAAACCGTTCAGGAATAACAGATGGAAAATACTGTATCCTAAGCGCACCAATACAAATGCAATGCAAAGAAACACATAAGTGTAGACAAAACAACACATCATGATTTCGAGTCAAGTTCTCTAAATCCCTAGCAGAGTCGCCAGAAACTGTAGACCTGACTTTCTTTGCGCGCCCCCTTTTCGGAGAAGGCGCGAATTTGGTCTTACTACAGTTCGGACTCCCGTCACGGTTCTGAATCTAATCTCATAAAGTGCAATGTGAGATTGATAAACACCAAAGAGTCCAAATCCAGCAATTGGTTTTGAAAAATCAATTTTGAATGAAAAAGTGCCAAACATGGACTGCTTTGCTAGATTACAGAGTCGCCACCTAAATATTTTGTTTTGAAAAATTTAGGAAACCCTGACTCGTGCCGAAGGCCACATGTCCGTCATCACCAAAGTTGCCTCGGCTCGGGAACTTGGGTACGAGAGGGGAAGGTCATACAATGAGCACCATCGCTTGCCCGATCAAAGGGTCGGCTTCTACTAAGTATGATATGTTGTTTTATAAACACATGTGTTCTTATTCCGGTTATTAGCTTAACTTTACTATGTGATGCGCACAACATACAAGTATAGACTCAATCATGAGAATTGGAACAAAACAACTCATGTTTGTTTTTCGAAAATGGTTTGAAAGTGCTACTCGCAAGTAGGCTAAAGCGTGGATTTGCCACCCCTCAAGTGGGCTTGAAAACATGATTTTGCCACTCCGCAAAGTGGGCTTAAAACTCACATTTGATGAATTGTCCCAATTCAGGCAATCAAGCCTTCACCCACAGGCATTCAAGTAGTTAAGCATATAAGCAAATAGTCTCATGGCAAGCCTGATCCTAACCATATAAGATACCTAATGCAACACATGCAATAATGCAACTAAATAGGCTCGACTACCTAAAATGGCATATGAGTGCAACAATTGATAAATCATATTCAAATAGGTATTGAAATATAATGCAGTTTGACTGATGCGCCGAGCCCAATGCATACAGTACAAATGAATGATGTAAACATGCAAGCATAAGGTATGCTAATCAAAACGTGCCCTAAAACTAACCATCAAAAGTGGTTAAGTAAAAGGGAGAAAGAAATGGAGTTGGAAGACATGCACACACACATGCACACTAATTACAACAATGCGCCCTCGCGAAGGAAGGTCCGAATAAATAAGCTAACTAGCTACACTAAGCTAAGCTACTTATTACAAAATAGCTAATTAACTAACTTAGCTAATTAATTATTACAAACCAAATGAGATTGAATAACTAGCTAATCTAAGCTAATTAGAATGTTACAATATGAACTAAGCTAAATTAATCACAGCACATGTAATTAACTACATCTAGCTAATAAAGCGATAAGGATGGCCTCGTGGGTGAGGGAGGTATGCATGCTCGATTGCTTCCTCCCGAAAATCCATTGCCTTGCCTCTAGATGCCTCTGTTTGCACATCTTTAAACTTCTGAAAATTGTGCCAACCTCCAGATTGCTTCTGTTTGATCTCAAGAACACACTGATGGCCGATTGGCCCTGGTTGGTGATCATCAGCCAAAACTGGTGGCCGGTCGGCCACTGCTTCCCGGCATTTTCTCCTTTTGTTATAACAGAGAGAAAACAGAGGTGTGGCAATGTATTTGCAAGGAAATGTGTGTACGGCCACCCTCCTTATCATATCTCAAGCTCAAAGGAGTGTGGCACTTGGCTCTCTAGCTACCAATCAAGCATTTTCAATGCATGGTAGCCAAAGTACCAAGCTTGTACGAGTTTAGTGAATACGCACATAAGACTTAAGTTCCTCCACCCTATCATACACAATCAAGGGGGACGACGACTAAGAAATGTGACACGTTTCATCACTTCAAGTATGAAACATCTTAATCCAAACACAAGAAATGCAAATAACATGTAAACACATCATGTATAACATGCTAAGGGCCAAATACAATGAAACTAGTGAATGACACAACACTAGAGACATGCAATACAATGCTCAAATGATCAAACCAGCTCAAAACAGAGCTACATCATGCCAAAACAGTGGCCTAAACATGCTGAAACTTACGCAAAAAAAGCAAGAGAAACATGCTCGCATGTTGGCTCACAAATAAGACATAAGGCACAACTCACAAAAGCTATGAAAGAGTGGAATATGTGAGAATATAACCATGCTATATACATTGAAATCATGTGAGAAATGAGGCTAAGGCATGCAAACAACTGAAGCAAAGCATGCTAGGGACTTTGAAACTCAAAGCTGGTCATGGGTCTTTACACTACAACCATGCACAACAAGTCTCACATGGCCAAGACCACTCAAAATAGAGCTAAATCATGTTAAAACAATGGGAAAAACATGCTGAGGTAGAGCTAACACAAGCTAAAATGATGGACTAACTCATTAGGCATTCAAGGCTATTAAGCAAGATTACACTACAAGTGTAAGATATAAGCAACAAGTGGCCAAACCAGCCAAAAACAGAGTTAGAGCAGGTCCAAAAAGTCACAAAAACATGCTTGAACTAAGCTTCAAAAATGGAGAAACACATGCTCACTTGGTAGGCCATCAACACATGCAAACAAGACATGAGGAGAGGGGACCACCCTCTCCCATTTTGGACCTCAAGACCACCTTTCCACCACTGAAATTCTTCTAGAATTCAGTGGTTTAAAGGCCAAAACAAGGTTGTTTCAAGAGCTTTAAAGGATGGCACAAAGCTTAGCAAATAAGCGATGAAAGGGGGTGGACCACCCCTAACTCCAACAAGTACTCAAACCAACATTTTTAACACTTTAAAAATAAAGGTTTTTGTAGTTGACAACAAGGCCAAAAAAGCATGCAAAGGTGGCCTAAACTAGTGTACAAAAGCAAGCTTAGAAGGGAAAAAAGCTTACCCTTGAAGAACAGCAGCAAGACAGCAACTTCTGAGCCAACAACTAACCTTAAGCAGCCCAAATAAGACCCTCGAGCACCTTAGCAACAAGGTAATGGTGTTTGACTAGGTGTTCTAGTGCAAATATATGAAGAAAATACACTTTCAAGCACAATATAGAGAGAGAGAGAGGGAGGATTCTAGAAAGAGAGAGAATTTTTGCTTCTCAAAATTCAGAACCCCTTAAAAGGGGGAGGGACCTCCCCTTATATAGACAAAGCAAGCAAAAGCTTGCTTGACAAGCTAAAAGCTTGTTTCCATCCCTCCATACACGTGTATGGAGGATGGCTTCAGTGAGCAACAGTTGGCACACAAAATATCTGAAAAAGCACAAAAAAGGCCGCTGGCCATTATCAGTGGCCGACTGGCCATCAGTGTAGCCGACCGGCCACCACTGATGGCCGATGGACATAATCCCTGGCCGATGGGTTGTAAGGCTGGCCGAGAGGCCACCTTCTTCCCCCAGAAGCAAAACTACAAGCCTTTGGTCCATAGCCAAGCACAAAACGGACAAGTTGAGAGGCTCCAAGGCAAGGCACACAGCCGGGACCCTCAGGAACTCGAAACGAACGAGAACATGGATGATCATCGAGTGTTCAAATGATGATGACGTCCAAGTCTTGAGCATGGTAAAAAATGGGGTGTCTACAATGTCTGATTCGAACACATGCAATGCAACACGAAAGATGTTTATCTTGCCTCTTTTACTTGTCATTTTTTTATTTACTCATTTTAATTACCAAACCATTCCTTAATCCAATTTGTCCAATGGTGGTTGTCCTCTAGTGGAAAGATGGCTCAAACCACAAGTAGCTTTGGGCATGAAAGAGGCATTGCACTATTGGTAATGAACCCCCTAAGGGATTAAACCATTAGGTGTAGCACCTCCATTTCACACTTAGGCAAACAAGGGGTTTAAAACCACTTTCGAAGCAAACAAAAGAGTGAAGAATTGAGGGAGATTGCAGAGATTAAAGTGCTAAAATTAAGTGTAAAACAACACTAAAACATGCTATCAACTCAAAACAATGGTGACTAAAGCCCTAAAACACGAAACTAGTGAAGGAAATTGCACTACAACCATGCTATACAAGGCTCAAGCAAGCTAACCAACCAAAAATAGAGGCAAAACAACCCTAAATATAGTCTAAAACATGCTGGACTTAAGCCACAAAAAGCTAAAACAATAAGCTAATATATGAGGATAACTAGGCTTGCAAGCAAGATACAAGGAGAGAAGGCTAACCCCTCAAATTTTGGACTTCAAAATGAGGTTTTTACCACTGAAAAACCTCTGAAATTCAGTGGTTAACAGGCCCAAAAAAAAGTTGGTTTGAGAGTGATGAAAAATGGTATAAAAGCTTAACTTGCAAAGGATCAAGAAGGGTGGACCACCCCCTAACTCAAAATGTCCTCAAACCACCACTTTTAAACAATAAAAACAGAGTTTTTGACAGTTCAAAATCACCCCAAAAATAGTTGAAATAGATGGCAAAACAAAGATACAAAATAAGCTTAAACAAGGTAAGTGCTATACCTTTGAAGCAAAGCACAAATTAGTCACAAATTCAAGCTCAAACCTCCTTCTAGACCTCAAACAAGACTCTAAGGAACCTCAGCTCAAAGATGGTCAAGTTTGATTAAGGGTTGGTATGCAAAAGTATAGAGAAACTAGGCAACCAAGCACAAAAAATCAAGAAAGAGAAAGCTAGAGATATATATATATATATATATATATTTGGACTAAAATTCTTAACCTTCAAAAATGGGGAAGGACCCCCTATATATAGAAAAACAAGTCTTGAGCTTAGAAACATCCTTCCATACACGTGTATGGAGATGCAGCTCAGTGTGTAACAGCTGGCACAGCTGTCAATAAATATCTAGAAAAAAGAGACTGATGGCCGTTGGCCACCACTGGTAGCCGACAAGCACAAGCCTAGGCCGACAGCCCAAGGGGCTGGCCGAAAGGTCACCCACTCTTCCAGACTTGAAACAACGAGCTTTTGGTCCAAAACAGTGCACAAAACAAATAAGCTTTCAAGGCTCAAAGGCAAGGTACTCCACCGAGGACTTTGAGCACTCAAAACGAACACAAACAAGCACAATCATCGAGTGCACAAGCGATGACATCCGAGTCTTAAGGACGGTCAAAAATGGGGTGTGTTCAATATATGCTACTTGAAAAAGTGAACTGATATGCACATTCATCAAATTATTCCGATTTAAGCAATTAGCCTCTATCCACGGGCATTCAAGCAAGTATATCAATTAAGCAATTAGCTTCATGGAAAGCATGCTTAACATGGAAACAATCACACTCATGCAATATGCTAAAGCAATAAAATGCTTACCTAGTACTCCGAGGCGAGCCAAAATAAGCAAAATAATTAGAAAACAGGCATGCCCCCTAATTAATGCAATATGTCTAATGCAACACATGCAAGATGAAATTAATAGGCTCATCTACTAATATAATATATGAATCAATTGGATAGCATGCGGTTTAAACACGCATTCAACAAAGTAATTTAAACGACCATGGTTGTTAGAATGATGAACTGAGCCTTGATTCATGCAAGACAAATGGATGCAAACATGGGGAATGCTAAAAGAAACATGATGTTCTATTCTATCCATCATAAGCAGATAAATAAAAGAGAAAAAGATGTGGGGTTAGAAGACATACACATTATTACAAGTTTGCCCTCGCGCGGGAGGGTTTGAATAAATGGACTAGCTAATTAATTACCTAATTAACTAACTATTACAAACCAAATGAAGTAAATTAACTACATTAGCTAATTACCTAATTATTACAACAACAAATTAACTAACTACTCTAGCTAATTAAATAAGTACAACACAAAACTAACAAGCTATTGTAACTAATTAGTTACAAATCCACTACTCCAAACACAACATACTAATAGTACAACATCATTTTGACGGATCCTGAGAATCGAGAGATGGTTCATGCATAGATGCAAATTTTCACCCGATAATGCTCTCCGTTTTTCTACCGGAATGCCTTTGTTGCACAGTTAAAAAATTGCACTGTTTTTTTCACCTCAGCCTCTGCTAGAAAAAGGACACTGCCTACCTGGAAAAAATGGCCAGCAACCTAGAAGTAGTGGCTAGCCGGCCACTAAAAGTAGCCTGCCATCCAGTAAAAGTGGCCTGTGAGTAATGTTGGTTCTTTCCTGCAGCAACAGAGGACAAACAGAACACAAACCAGAGTATTCTCAGGGGATGTTTGTCCAGTCTACCTCTCCTTATCAACAAGCAAGTCAAATGAGGGGTAGACTTGATTCGCAACCCATCAATCGATGCAATTTCATTGCGTGATGACTTATGAATCAAGGGACACAATTTTAATAAATGGTAAGGAAAGACCCACAAAACCTCCTTCCTATCATGAATTGATCAAGGGAAGTGGTTGACCTTGGAAACTTGAACCATTTCATCACTAACAAGTATGAAATGACTCAAGTCTCTATGTGTTCAATTAACGTCTGATTGAACACCAAATTACCTTATTATCTTGTTCCATTTTAGTCCAAGTTTTATTACTTCATTTTAATTACCTTCCATTCCTTAATTCATTTAGTCTAATAATGAGCTTTAAGTCCTCTAAGGGAGAGAAGGACCAAACCAAATGTTGTTTTAAGCATGAGAGAGATGTCATGCCATTGGTAATGAACCCCTAAATGGATTAAACCATTAAGCACAACAACCTCAATCTCAAGGTTAAACAAACAATCAGTTTGAAACTACTCTCAAAATAAAGGAAAACCCAAGAAATGGGGGAGGTTACAGAGACGCTTAGAAGTGAACACAAGTATGGAAAATAAGAAATAAAGGCTATCAACTCAAATAGGTTGGTGGTTAAGGCCTAAACCACCAAGCCTATGAGGACCATTACACTACAAGCATACTATACAAAGCATGAATGAATCTAAGTCACAAAAACAGTCCTAAAATAGTCCAAAAAAGTGCTGGAATTAAGAAAAAACAACTACAACAACTAGCTAAAATATTGAGGAATCAAGGCTTACACACAAGCACAAGGAGGGGAGGCTAACCCCTTCACTTTTGGGACTTCAAAACATGATTTTTCCTTTGAAGAACCTCTGAAAATCAGTGGTAACAAGCTCAAAAAAGTTGATGATAAGGTGGGAAACACAAGGGCAAAGGCCTTAAAAGCAAGGTTAAAAGAAGGGTTGTCAACCCTTCTACCTTTAATGGCCTTAAACCACAAGCTTCAGCCCAAAAAGACAGGTAATAAAAAACTCAAAAAACAACAAGAAAAGATAGAAAAAAAAAAAAAAGTAGTGTAGAGATGGCAGAAACGCACTAGAAGGTATACCTCTTGAAAATGAATGATTTCTTGAGTTACAAACCACCAATTTCACACTCTCAAGTGCCTCAAGAGCTAAAATACAAGCTCAAATCACCTCAGTAAGGAACTCTCTAGTTTGGTTTAGAGTGTTTAGGAAAAGGATATGTAAGTTGCAAGAGAGAGAGAGAGAGAGAAAGAAATTTCCCAAAATTTTGCTCTCCAAAATTTTCTAAAATTCCAAAATTTTTCTAACCTTGGAAACATAAGAGGGGGTCATCTATATATGGAAATATATGAGAGACCCTCGAAAATATCCTTACAAACACAGCTAGAATGGTGCATGTAGCTGTAGGGACAATTGGCAGAAAATATCTGGTTTTTTGCACTAGTAGATGGCCGGCCACTAATAGTGGCCAGTAGGCTACATTAGAGGACGGCATGCCACACTAGTGGATCTGCAGGTCTCTGCATGCTCAAGCCTAAAAAAACACTGTTTTGGTCTAAAACAAGGCACAAGGTTTGTAGGTTTAACACTGGGATTTCCCGTTGAGGAAGTCAAACATTTGACAAGCATACACATTCATCATTGTGATCAATCAGTGGCGCCCAAGTCTTAAGGGCTGTCAAAAATGGGGTGTCTACAGCAGAACACCCCCACACATGCAAGTGCTTTAGACTAGGCTGTCGCCCAACCCAAAGCTCAAAGGGTCTGTTTGTCATCCGGGTTGCCTTTGCTCTCCATTTGGCGACAAAGTCAATAAAAGGTTCTTTAGGGTTCTGGGTAGTTGCCTCCAACTCACTGATGGTTACCTCGATCTGAGTGTTATATGAATACTGGTTAACAAACCCCTCAGACAATTCTTCCCAGTCCTGCTTCATAGAATCCTCCAATTCTGCATACCAGATGGCTGCTACATCAGACAGAGTTCTCCCAAACAAGGACAGTTTCTGAGCACGAGAAAGGCCCATTGGCTTCAGAACATCTGAAAACAGGCGGACATGCACAATTGGATCCCTACTTCCATCGAATCTGTCAATGTGGGGCGTTTTTAACTTCTCTGGTAGTCTGACTGAAGCCTCAGTGTACCCATCTTCAATGTCTGGAATGGAATTGAAGCCTTGGGATTTTTTTAGCACTTTCTCTAGCCTGGCAATTTTTATCATGGTTAGACCATCATTGATGTCAAATAGAGGAATTCCCCCTGTGGTTGCGCCAAGGGCCTATAAGTTGGAGCCTGTGGAAACACCTCTTGAGGATCTGGGATCTAGGGATTTTCCACTGGTGGAGGAAGATCGGGATTTGGCTGAGCAATAGGGATTGGATGTACTGTAGATGCAGATGCCCCCCCAAATGGGCGTCGCAGATCAGTAATGACTTTATCCTATGCGACCATCCGTTGATTTATGGTATCCAGGTTCTTTGAACAGCTGCCATCATGGCAGCAAGTTCTTCTCCATTATGTGCCATCCTTGTTCTAGGTAGGTGAGATGGTGGTGAATTATGTGCATGAACAGGTGTCGGCGGAGTGCTCTGTACCAATGTTGATGCTTGTTTGTTCCTTCTTCGTCGAGTAACTGGCGGAAGAGAAACTAACACTGGTTGACCGTTAACAAGATCTTGAGTTTTACACAGTCTGCAGGAACGAGTCCATACAACTTGAGGAATATCGGGTCTTTCTGAAGCTACGATGAAAAACTACCTAGCAAAAGCAAGAAGAACAAAAAAATAAATAAATAATCGGGCAGCACTTCGGCCCCAATTTTCAACACAACACGTAGCTGAACTGTGAGCCCTACAGAACTTTTGTTGACTGCTCATTTGTAACACTGATATGAACCACCCTATATAGTTTCACAGTAAAAGAACATACCATGTAAAAGAACCAAAACACCCATATAAAGGGGGTAGGGTTACCCTGTCCTAGATTTTGACATGATCTAGGTTATACTATTTCAAGCAAATGGTTTCATAACATCCTGTAGGGGGTGGAATCTTGTCCTAATTTGGAATAGTCACTAGAGTGTACTATATGCATTAGGTCAAATGGTCACAGAGGGTACCTCAGCAAGACTACCTAATATACCTTTCACACCTAACATCGAGAAGTGAAAGGAGGATCAAATGGTACAGCGGTAATCCAGATCCAAGGGTTGTGTTCCCAACATGGCAAAGCCCATGACTGGTTAGCCTTTTGGCAAGCTTTGTAGGCAAAGCTTCCAGCAAACCGTCCAGGAATAGCAGATGGTAAACACAGGGACTTAAGCACACCGATGCAAATGCAATGCAAAGAAAATATAAATGTAGATAACAAATTCACATCATAAATTTCAAGTCAAGTTCTCTAAAATCCCCAGGATAGTCCCCAAAAACTGTAGCTTGGCTTCTCGCGCCCCCTTTCGAAAGAATGAAATAGCCCCTACAGTTCGAACTCCACTTGTGTTGGTTCTGAATCTAATTTCACAAGTGCAATGTGAAACAGTGGAAACACAAAAAAAGTCCAAATTCGGCAATTATTTTTGAAAAATCGATGTTTGAATCAAATGCCAAAAATGGAATACTTTGCCTGATTTCAGAGTCACCACCTAAATGTTTATTTTGAGAAATTTGGAAAACCCGTGACTCGTGCCAAAGGCCATTAGTCCGTCGTTACCTAAGTGTCTTGGTTCGGGAACTTAGGTATGAGAGGGAAAGGTCAATAATGAGCAGCCCACTCACCCGATCAAAGATCGGCCTTTACTAATTATGATGTGATTCTTATGTACAGTATATGTTCTAATTTTATCTTTAACATACTAGAGCTCGGCTTTTCGCGCTTCCTTTCAGAAGATGAATGGCCCTTACGGTTTGGACTCCACTTGTGTGTTGGTTCTGAATCTGATTTCACACGTGTAATGTGAAGTAGTGAAAATGCAAAAAGAGTCCAAATCCAGCAATTTCTTTTGGAAAATCAATATTTGAATCAAATACCAAAAATGGACTGCTTTGCCAGATATCAGAGTCGCCACCTAAATATTTATTTTGGGAAATTTAAGAAACCCATGACTCGTGCCAAAGGCCATTAGTCCGTCGTTACCAAAGTGTCTTGGTTCGGGAACTTAGGTATGACAGGGGAAGGTCAATAATTGAACACCCCACTTACCCGATCAAATATCGGCCTCTACTAATCATGATGTGATTTTTATGTACAGTATATGCTCTTGTTCTATATGTAACATACAAGTATAGACTAATTTCACGAAAAGTTGGAACGTTTGATTTCATGTTTGTTTTGAAAAAAAAAAGTGTTTTGAATATGTATCACTTAAAATGGTGATCTCATATATACATGAATCAAAGTATCCCAATTCAAGTGATTAGCCTTCATCCACAGGCATTCAAACAGGTATATCAAATAAGCAGTTAGCCTCATGGTAGTATGTTTGACATGACAGCATTCACATTCATGCAATATGCTAAAGCAAAAATGCTTACCTTAATGTCCGAAGGTGAGTCCCAAAAGAAAGCAAACAGTTAGAAAAAAAAATGCATGATCCTAATTTAATGACTAATGCAACACATGCAACGTGCAATTAAGGTTCGGCTACTGGTATGACATGTGAGTCAATTCAAGGCATGTGATAGCGCATGTATGCAAGTAAGGAGTTTGAATTTGACATTTGAATAATATGATAAACTGAACTTTTATGCATGTAAACGAATGGATGCAAATCATGGAAAATGCTAATTAAACATGATGTCCCTAATCTAACCATCATAAGCAGTGAAATAAAAGGGAGAAAGAATGGGAGTTGAAAGACATATAACTTATTACATATTTGTCCTCGCGAAGGAGGGTCCGAATGTCTAAATGTCCGAATAAATAATTATTACAAAGCCGAATGAATAATAAATGAAATGGGCTGTCAAATTTATTACAATAATAATATGCAATGATTACTCGATGCTCCTCAGGAATTATTCTGTCTGCCTTGCTGGGATTTGTTCTATTTCACCCCTAGTTACTGCTTTCAACCAAAAGTGTATTGTTTTGCAATTTATTGGAGCCTTGCCGACCCCAAAACGTGACTCAGTCGAGCCCCAAATAAATCCAATACTTTGTTTTCTTATGGAAATCTATTTTTTGTACTTGAGGTGAAACAGTGCTGACAGGATATTACTAGCCATGTTTGTCTTTGTTTTTATCCTTCTCTATCACAAAAATACTCAAGAGAAGGTTGCAATCATCTCCAAAACCATCAATTAACAAGTTGATTGCTTTATGATCTCGGATACAATTTGGACAATGATCAATAAATGCAATGAATAAACAACCATCCCTCCCTCCTATCATGAAGTGAATTCAAGAAGGGAAGTAGAGACACTTCAAGATTCATCAAATTATCATGAATTGATGTAAGACAAGGCTTGACACAATAAACTCGGTATAACGTCTGACCGAATCCAATTAATCATATTGGTTCTTTATGTCGGTTGTAATTCAATTTTAACCAATTTTATTAGCATTTTTTATTGCCTTTCCATTTCTTTATCTTTTCTCATGTTTGTGCAAATGTGATATTTACATCCACTAAGTCCAAAACGCAATAAAGAGAAACAAGCATCAACTTAACCCGATAAACATATCTTCTTATCTTCAGGAAAAATTACAAAGAAAGGGTCAAACTTATTTACAAGCGATAAGGGATTCAAAGTCAAACTCAAGATGTGCAACAAGGACTAGTCAAACTCAAAAGAGTGATAATGACTTAGAAAAACCTAAACTTGAGTGATAATGACTTGAAATCCAAACTTGATAATGAGTGATAATGACACTTTCCTTGGTGATTTCCAAGGGTCAATTAGTCCCTTAAAAGTAAATACATTGATGAATAAAGGGAAATGAAAAATAAAAGATTGTACTTTAGTATAAGAGCATGTATACATTTGGGGTAGTGAACCTCCAAAGAATTTGAACCGTTAAGTATAGAACATTTTATGCCTTTGGTAGTAAATCCGCTAAGAGATTAAATTAGTAAGCATAGAGCGGTGTATACTTTTGGTAATGAACATCCTAAGCAAGAAACGTTTTATACCTTTGGTAGTGAATCTCCAAAGAGATTAAACCATTAAGCATAGAACGTTTTATACCTTTGGTAATGAACCTCCTAAGCATAAAACGTTTTATGCCTTTGGTAGTGAATCTCCAAAGAGATTAAACCATTAAGCATAGAGCATTTTATGTCTTTGGTAATGAACCTCCGAAGGGATTAAACCCTTAAGCACGGAAGAGTTCATTTCTTATACTTGAACCACAATCTTAATTTTCCACAACTTTTTAATCGAAATAAGCAAAGAATGGAGGGAGGTTGCAGAGATGATTATGCGAAGTTGATTAATTGGTTCGTACAAACAAACTTGATATTTAAAACATAAATCATTGAAATAAATTAAACAGCCCCCTAATAGCATACAATAGTGCTGAAATTAAGTTATAGAAAGCGAGCAAAATTAAATAGGATCAAGTTAGTAAACAAGTAGAAGGAAGGGTGGCAAACCCCTCCACTTTTACAACGTCAAATCACATAGTTTAGATGTTTAAAAATAGCCCCAAAACAGTCCCAAATCAGCCCCAAAACAGTGGGAAAAATTAGCGAAAATAAGTGGGAAACACAAGGATTCAAGCTTGGAATAAGGTTCAAAGAAAGGTAATTAACCCCTCCACCTTTGGGTAGCTTTTAATCACAAGTTTCAGCCCTCAAAACAGTCCCAAAAAAGTACCAAAATAATATGAAAACACAAGAAAAAGATGAACAAAGATTGAAATGAAAGCAAGGAAGCTTTACCTCTTGTAGAGAAGTGTTCTTGTTGTAAATCAAACTTGATTCCAAAGCACCCTCAAGTTTGAGTATGATTTTCAATTCTCAAATCAAGATCCAAGTTCAAGCTCTTGTATGGTATGGATGGATGGAAGAACAAGGAAGAACAAAGATGGTTTCAATTCTTGGATATTGCCTAACACCTTGATATTTCTCTTTGTTGATATTTCTAACTTGATATTTCTCTTTGATATATGATATTTCTAACTTGATATTGTTTTTTTAACTCTTGACAATGTTTTTTTGTCTCTCCTAAAACATCACTTTGAGCCTTGTATTTATAGGCCTTGAGCTGCTGCTCCTCAAAATATCAGCACATTTGGACAACTTTGAAAAGTCAAAAGGGGCGGCATGACCTCGGTGAGGTCTGATCGGACTTCAGAATCTGCATTCAGGCCCGACTTCAAACAGGCATATCTCCATCATCTGGACTTCGTTTTAGGTGATTCTTGAGTCTAAAATGAAGATCCGGAAGTCTTATTTCCAATGGAGGTGGCCTCACATCTAAATTCTAAGTATGCTAAGAGATATGCCTATTTTAGTGAAGGTTGCTCAATTTTGACCTTATCGGATTTATGCCTAACTTCAAACAGCCATATATCCCTCATCCGAACTCGGTTTTAGGAGATTCTTGAGTCTAAAATGAAGCCCCGGAAGTCCTCTTTCCAATGGTGGTGGCCTCACAACTAAATTCAAAGTGTAGAAAGAGATAAATCTGATTTAATGAAGGCTGCTCAGTTTTTTCTTAACGGTTTTATACCCAACTTCTCCCTAGCTAGTTTTCTTCGCTTTCCTCCAATTTTCTTCAACTCCAAACCTTTAACCAAGATGTATTAAAGATTTTTTTGTTTTCAAAGAGTTCACCTCCCTTTCATTTATTTCCACTTCATCCTTACTCGGTTTACCGACAAGTGTAGTTTTAAATGAAATGCGAGCCTCGGAACATCGTAGAAGCATTTGGACAAATCTTTTGAAAATGGGTTTTGTTTTAAAATAGTTTGGCCAAAATGGGGTGCAAGGTTTGGGATTAGAGCTTGAATCCAAATTTCTTCACTGAGAATTCAAAAGATTGCACAGTGTAACTTTCATCATCGGGTGTTCGGAATAAAGCGCCTAAGTTTTACGAGCGGTCAAAATTGGGGTGTCTACAGTTACCCCTCTTTGATAGAACTCAAAGTCATTTCGTGACATGAGTGAATGTCAAAGCCCAAAGACGACCCATTTGACAAGATCGTAAGACTTTGGCAAAACAAACAAATGCAAATAATTGGTTAAACCCGAGGGTTGCCTACGTATCCCGTTTGCAAGGAATCAAACCTGCGTAGTTCAGGGGCAAGATACAAAATGATATGTAAAACATAACTTATGATCATGTAATGAAATGCAATCAAGACAATGATGTGACACTGAATGAAAGCATAAATGTTGGATGTAGTGAATGTGAGATCCAAACGCTTCATTCGCGAGAGAAGGAAAGTGAACTTGAGATCCAAACGCGTCTATCATACACAAGAGGAGGAATAGTGAACTTGAGATCCAAACGCGTCTTACGCGAGAGGAGTATGTGAACTTGAGATCCAAACGCGTCTTACGCGAGAGGAGTATGTGAACTTGAGATCCAAACGCGTCGCACGCGAGAGGAGCATGTGAACTTGAGATCCAAACGCGTCTTACGCGAGAGGAGTATGTGAACTTGAGATCCAAACACGTCGTACGCGAGAGGAGCATGTGCACTTAAGATCCAAACACGTCTTACGCGAGAGGAGCAAAGGTGGATTCAAAATCCAAACGCGTCTCACGCGAGTGGAAGAAGGTATGGTAGAATGACAAAGGGTAACCTCTACATGTAGAAGCCACTGGTGCCGCTTTTCTTTTTTATTATATTCACAACTTTCCCTATTCTCCAATGGGGCGACAAACTAGGTAGGGAATTGAGGCGCATACATGCTACCTCAACCTATGGGGCTGCCATACAGATTTCAAGCCGGGGATACACCCCTGGGTATTTAAACCAGACTTTAGTCTTGGAAATTCCAAACCTTTTGCGTTCTAGGCATCGCCATTCGAACTCTAGTTTCCACCGTCGCAGTTGGTCTCCTAGGAACTCATTGTAAACATAAGATGGTGGCTACACCAGACCACCTGAAGTCGTTCGGGCACAACAAACACCAAAGGAATTGCACCTCTAGAGGATTTAAGGTCTCCTAGACCATAGGAGTGCACAAGACAGTGCGAGTGAGGTGCACAAAATAGTGCGATGTAGGGGAATGAATGCACAAAACAGTGCTATGCAAGGTAATGCACAAGACAGTGCGATAAAAGGTGAATGCACAAAACAGTGCTATGTAGGTGCACAAGACAGTGCAGTACAGGATGCACAAAATAGTGCGATACAAAATGAATGCATAAAACAGTGCGAATAAGGGTGAATGAAGGCACAAAATAGTGCTATATGAGTGCACAAGACAGTGCGATATAGGTGAATGTGCAAGATAGCACAATGCACAAGATAGCGCGATTGAGTTGAAATTGTGCGATAGATGCACAGAGTGAACAAGTGAATAAGATTACAAATCAATACAGTGACAACGCATGTTCCCATGCAAGATAGGTAACTGATGCATGATGTTAATTGAAAGCATGTTCTATGCCAGAGACAATATGCAAAATTGAAAGCATGTTCTCTGCGAAAATGAAAGCATATTCTGTGCAAAATTGAAAGTATATTCTATGCATGAATTGAAAGCATATTCTATGCATGAAACATGAATGATGCAAGACGTGCGTGCAACATAGCAAGTATAGTACACAAATACGTACGTATACATAGACATACATGGACAAATACGGACAAAATACTCATATACGTACATATGGCATACATATTTGGGAAATATTCCATTACTGATAAGGAATATTCTGTTTACAGACGTCAGTGAGCATATGCCGTTACTGAGACGGAATATTCCGTTGGCTGATGTCATCGTACGTAAACAAAACACGCAAAAAGGAAAGAAAACACGAATGCAGGGATACGAGGCTTCGAACCCCCAATCTCTAGTTTAGGCCCCAGCCTTCAACCACTGAGCCAAACCACTAAACCAAGCCACTCTTGTGAAAAAAATATTCAAACAAATATATATATATATATATATAAGTATACGAGACATATATGCATAAAACCAAAACAAAATAAAAGAAATACTCGTTGCTATGAGGGGTCGAACCTCTGACCTCAGGCTTCTCCGAGTCCTTAACCACTAAACCAAGCCACTCTTGTGACAAAATATTCAGACAAATATGTATATACTACATAAATATACACAATATATGTACATATATGTATACAACTCTCTCGCCTCTCTCTCTATTTTTGTCTCTCTCTTTTCCTTCATCTTCTTCGAGCGTCGTGTTACGCCGCCTGACCGACAGGCTATCCAATCCTGCCCCAATTGTCATTGATCATCTCAGCCTTTCTCCGTCTTTGTCTTCTTCTTCGCTCTCTTCTTAAGTTGAGGCCTGCGAGAGAGAGAGAGAGAGAGGCAGAGCAAAAGCTTGCAAACTTTCTCTACCACCACTTTGCAACCTCTTTCTTTTGCATTATTCTCCTCTGCCATGGCTTCATCACACGGTTCTCTCACTCTCTATCCAAACCTGAATGAGTCCACGATAGAGATGACCGATTCTGACTCCCCTGAACCTCAACCACAGGCTCCTCCTCCTTCCCTTGTTTTCAACTTTCCAGCGATGTTAGTTGAACAAATAATGGCGGCACAGTCTAACATCGAAGCAAACTCATATACGCTGAGGTCATGTGTGGAGACCGTGACTGCAGTCTCCAACTTGTCCCGTCGACTGCAGAATATGACGTGTGAGGTACATCAGTTAAATGCACAACTATCCCTCCTCTAACGTATGTACAAAGACGCTCGGGTAGAAATTAGTGCGCTGAAAAAGCAGAGCAAAGAACTGAAATGACAAACCACCTCCGTGGCTCGATTTAGAGTTTCTTCGCATAACCAATTTGATGGTCGGCGAGAAATAATCTCCTTCAGAAGCTCTGCCAAGGCCCATGCAGAGTCTTCAAGAGTTCCGAAGGAGTAAAGATTAAGCGAGGCAACTGATAGTAAAGTCGGGCAACGAAGTTGTGTACAACTGAAGCCGGTTGTAATCTTCGCCGTCGGGCTGCTGCCGGAGAAGAAAGAAGAAAAAGATCCCTCTCTCTCTCTCTCTCTCTCTCTCTCTTTGTTTTTGTTTTTGTTTTTGTTTTTTTTCTTATTATTATTTTTTTTTATTTTCATTTTTTTTTGGTTGCTTTTGTAGTTGTTTCTTTTTTTTTTCTTTCTGTATATATTTCGTACAAATGTGATCGGGGTTAATCTCCGAAATTAATAAAACGAGTTTGTTTGTGAATCCGAATGGCAAATCAGAATGGTTTGAATATTTAGATGTTAGAAATGGTTGTATTTCAAACCAGACAATTTGAGCCTATTACTGAAAACGTAAAAGAAAACTCAATGAACTAAAATTAGGCAAAACACACTTGCGACTAAATGGACACAAAATGGACACAAAACCAATTTACGAAATTTTTATTTTATTTTTTTCTTTCTTTATCTTTTTTTTTTTTTTTGAACAAAACAAAACAAAACAACAAAAACAAAATTTTGTTGTGATTGTAATACACAAAATAAATTACGACCTATCGGGACAAAAGAAACGAAAACAAAACAAAAATAAAATGCTTCTTTTTTTTCATTTTTTTTCCGATAAATAAAAACCCTTTCTTTTTTATTATTATTTATATTCAGATAAACTAAAACCCCAACAAAAAAACCCTTTTTTTTAATTTTATTTTTAGATAAACTAAAACCCTAACAAAAAAACCCCTTTTGTTTTTTATATTTGCTTTGTAGTTTAAACACTAGCTTCAGATAGACTCTTTTCTTTTTGAAAGACTTCTCTTTTTTTTTTATTTTGTAAAACAATGATCGGGGTTGGACCCGCTAGTTTTATCAAGTGTTATTGTGGATGATCTCTCCTTGTAAATATCTTGTACTGCGTTTGCATATGATGACTGGATAACACTTGCATGATAATCATTGAAGAACACTTGCGCTTGAATTGGTTCATGAATCAGATAATAATATCAACCAAACAAAATGAAAAAACTGCAACTTGATAACAAAAGAAACATAATGAAAACAACATGAACATACTAAAACAAAAGACTTGGTAATAAAACAAGACTCAAAATGTAACCACAACACAAGAGGACAAAAGGACACACGAGGACAAAGGGTATCTTTTGGGAGTGCACTCCACAACTACAACACAATGTCTGGCCCATCCACCACTAAAGGCTATCATCACTACTCCATCTAAACTCTATAAATGGTACTCCCATAATGTTGTTTCTGGAAGAAGAGCAAGGTTTTACATTTTGCTCTCAAAATGGAGATGTTGCCCACCAATAGGCTCCAAGACTGGATAACCACTTTGGATGGCTCGGAAAAGATGAACTTTTGCGGTTTCGACCTAAATGCTCTTTTTCCGTTGAGCCGCACTTCACTTTGCTTTTTATTTTTCCATGCCGCTGCTCGGTGCTGGAATCCAATCACACATATATTTCGTTTCGGTTCACAAGAGATGTGTCCGACACTCGAAGAATTTCAAGCATTGATGGAATCTTAATGTGATAAAGAAATCATGCTTTAGCCCTATTTTGGCCATGCTCAAACTTTAAGACGAATGTGTGGGCTTACCTTACACGAAGCTCGATCCTTGGCTCACAATGGGGAACTAGATACTCCAGATTTGATTTGTCGATTTTTCATCACCGGTGACAAAGACGACCTCTTTTGGCGAGGTTATCGTCAGCATGCCCTTTGCTTATGCATACTCGCACACTTCCTTATTGCTCCTAGTCGCAGTGGAGTTAGCATTAAACTGATTGAAGTAGCCCAATGCCTTAAAGAGGGTAAGAGTTGTATGGGCTTAGTGTTGGCCGAGACTTTGACGGGCTTAGGTGCTTTACAATCAGTTTCGGCCAAAAAATTGAATAAAAACCTTTCAAAACAATTTTTTTGTTTTTTTGGAAATGGTCACCACCGAATACATACGGAATTAATCCTAAGGCTATACAGCCCCAAATCAGAAGATCATAACCAAGTCAACAAATGATGGAGAATGATGGATTGATTAAACCAGATGAACAGTTGGGTTGAAAAATAGTGATGGCCGAACTTCAGGATGAAGTTGCCTACGTATCCCAAAGATGAGAATCGGGCCTTACGTAGTTCAGAGAGGGTTCACTTGAGTATTTGTCCTCTCCTTTTGTGCTCTAACTTTTGCCAAGGTTGCCCTTTCGGGTTTTCTGCCTTTCGAGCTCAGTTTTTCTTTATTTCTAATTATTTTATTTTATTTTTATGCTCTAACTTTTGCCTAGGTCGCCCTTTCGGGTTTTCGGCCTAACGAGCCTCTCAGGGGTAATACTTCTTCAACTTGTCCATGTTGATTAGTTGAGAAAACTCCAGGCCATCCAAATCCATAAGAATAATTGCTCCTCCGGACTAGATTGACTTGATGATATAAGGGCCAGTCCAATTGGGTCTGAACTTGTCCCTAGGGTCGTGGATGGGGGCTCTGTTGTCTTTGAGCACCATGTCTCCTACTTTGAGATCTCTGGATTTGACTTTCTTGTTAAAAGCCCTCGCAATTCTATGTTGGTAACCTTAGATATGATACAATGCCTTCAACCTCCTCTTGTCAAACAATATCAATTCTTCAAATCTACTTTGTTGCCAGTCCGCCTCCACTATCTGACACTTAACCATAATTCTTAGCGATGGTACTTCAATCTCAATTTGCAAAATAACTTCCATCCCATAAACAAGAGAATAAGGGGTTGCTCCTGTAGATGTTCAGATCGACGTTCTGTAACCCAAAGTGCGAATGGAAGTTTCTCCCGCCAGTCCCTGTAGGTTTCAACCATTTTCTACAAAATTCTCTTGATGTTTTTGTTTACAGCCTCAACAGTTCCATTGGTCTGCGGCCTGTATGTTAATGACTTACGGAAAGCCACGTTATATTTCTTAAGCAGGTCTATCACCTCTTTCTTGAAATGCGAGCCATTATCTGAGATGATCTCGTTGGGCACCCCATACCGACAGATGATGTTGTTCTTGATGAACTTAGCCACATGCGACGCCTTTAGAACAGCATAGGATAGGGCCTCCATCCACTTTGTGAAGTAGTTGATTGCTACCAAAATGAACTCATGCCCATTTGACCCCTTTGGCGTGACTGCACCGATAACGTCAATTCCCCATATTGAGAAAGGCCATGGTGAAGTCATATTGTAGAGTTTCGATGGTGGAATGTTCATGCGATTGGCATCGATCTAACATTTGGGGCATCGCCGTACAAAGCCAATACAGTCCTCCTCCATGGTTGACCAGTAGTAGCCTTGTCTAAGGATTTTTCGAGCTAGCATCACACCATTCATGTGAACTCCGCACTCTCCTCCGTGGATAGCTTCCATAAGGCTCTTTGATTCTCCTTCCTCAACACACAACTTATGCATTCCCAGATGGCCTCTTTTGTATAACTTATTTCTATAGATGATGAATTGGATGGCCAGACGCCGTATTCCCCTTTTGTCTTTGGCACTTGCCCTTGGTGGGTACGCCTCTTTGTCCAAGAAATTCCAGATGTCGTAATACCAAGGGTTTATGTCTTGAACCTCATTTATCACAGCGATAGTCTCATACACCGGCGTATACTTCTGTTCAATGATGATCGGACGCATCTTCACTCCAAGCGGAATGTCCACCATGGAGGATGAAGTTGCCAACGTATCAGCAAATTGGTTGTTCTCTCTGAGAAAATGCGTGAATGTCAATTTCTCAAACCTTAGAATTAACACATCTAGGGCCTGATGATAAACCTTCATTTTCTCTTCCCTAACCAACCAATGTCCGTTAGCTTGAGACACAACCAAATTCGAATCTCCGATAACATCCAATCTTATTGCCGCTAGTTCTAGGGCAGCTTCCAAACCAGCAATACACGCTTCGTATTTTGCTTTATTGTTGGATACTTTAAACCGGAGTTTGAAGGCTAGAGGTATGTGTGAATCATCAGGTGCTATGAGCAACACATCGATCCCATAACCATACTGATTAGACGCTCCATCAAAGTACATTGTCCGTGGTTCCTCTTCTATTTGCAGGATGTCTTCATCTAGGAATGGTTACTCCACTACTTCATCATCTCCTTCTACTGGGTGATCCGCCAGAAATTCCGCTACAGCTCTCCCTTTGATTGATTTGCGCGTGACATACTTGAGGTCAAACTCAGAGAGAAGAAGCAACCAATGAGCTAGCTTACCCGTAAGTGCTGGTTTCTCAAAGAGATATTTGATGGGATCTAAGCTCAAAACTAGAATTACAGAATGAGCTAACAGGTAGTGTCTTAACTTCCTCGTTGCCCAAACCAAAGCTAAGGAAGCTTTCTCGAGAGGAGTGTAGCGAGTTTCATATTCTAGCATCTTCTTGCTTAGATAATAGATGGCCTTCTCCACCTTCGCTTCTGATTCTTGCGCTAGCATGCACCCCATGGTTGAATTTGTTACTGATAAATACAAGATCAGTGGTTTTCCCGGTTCTGGTGGCAACAATACAAGAGGATTCGGAAGGTACTGCTTAACCTGTTCAAAGGCAAATTGACACTGACCATCCCATTGGAATTTCTTTCCTTTCTTCAACAGACCAAACAGTGGTTCACAAGTCAAGGTTAATTTTGAGATAAACCGTCTTATGAATTGCACCTTACCCAGAAAGCCGCGCTCCTCCTTTTTAGTCCTTGGTGGTGGCATTTCTACAATGGCCTTGATTTTGGAGGGATTTACTTCAATTCCCCTTTGTGTAATCAGAAATCCCAACATTTTTCCTGTAGTTACCTCGAAGGTGCTTTTCTGTGGGTTTCACCTCAGTCTATACTCCTTGATCTGCTTAAAGAATTTTTCTAGTGCGGTGTAGTGACCTCCTCACTCTTTAGACTTGACGATCATATCGTCCACATGCACCTCAACCTCTTTGTGGATCATGTCATGCAAAATGGTGGTTGCGGCCTGCTGATATGTAGCCCCAGCATTTTTCAGTCCAAAAGGCATAACTCTATAACAGTAGGTACCCCACGGCGTGGTGAAAGCAGTTTTCTCTCTGTCCTCTGGTGCCATCGAAATCTGATTATACCCGAAAAACCCATCCATGAATGAAAACAAAGCATGGCCAAATGTGAAGTCTACCAGTTCATCGATGTGTGGCAATAGAAAATCATCTTTTGGACTTGCTCTATTTAGATCCCAAAAGTCGACGCAGACCCTAATTCTGCCGTCCTCCTTTGGAACCGGAACGATATTAGCCAACCAAGTCGGGTATTCAGATACCATCAAGAAACCTGCATCAATCTGTTTGCTGACCTCCTCTTTGATCTTTAATGCCCAATCTGGGCAAACTCTGCTTAGTTTCTGTTGGGCTGGTCGGGCCTCGGGATTAAGAGGGATCCGGTGCTGTACAATCTCAGGATCTATTCCAGGCATGTCTTCGTAGGACCACGGGAAACATCTTTGAAATCTTTTAATAAAGCGATTAAACGCTCGCGTTCCTCCGAAGACAACGTGGATCCGATCTGGACCAAACGGGGATCCTCCTCCACACCCATATTAATTGCAGTGATTTCATTTGTGTAGGGCTTAGCGCGCCTCTCCTCCTCTTGGTTAACCAAATTTTTCAAAGCCCGAGGAATTTCTTCCCCTTCGTTTAAGTCAAAATTTTGAAAATCAAGATCAGTCCAACAAACTAAAGGCATAAAGAAGTAAGCAAACTCTACGACATTCCCATTAGTAAAGTCTGGGTCCTAGGTTATAGTTGACACAAAAGAAAAACTGAAAGAAGACTTTGACAGGACTTTGGCATCCAGGTTACCACTCCCGGAAGTACCAGACTCAGAAGAACTCGAATCTGACTCCGACTCTACAGACTCGATGGAATCAGATTCGGACTTATTATCTGATTCAGAACAGCTGATAATGCCCTTTTCAAATTTCTAGATTAGGTGTGGAGCCTCAAATGCATCCACAATAAGTTTAGAGAAATCCACTTCTTGTTTATCATCAATCATTGAGATAATAAAAATTATCTCCCAAGTTGTCAGACTCAGTTTCGACAGTAGAATTTGCTAATAGGTCAGTCAGTGTTTTTCCTAATAGCTCTTCTTCTTCAACATTCACAGTTACAGTCCTGCCTTGACCTGTATTAGTACTCAGGTCCATCTGCTCATCTTCCTCTTCTGGTAACTGGTGCCCGAAGAAGATCTTGAACCCGGGATAGATTGTCTTCGCCTCCTGGTCAAACCAAGCCTCTGGAAATCCATAAAAGGGGAAATCTTCTCCTTGGCGAACAAAGCGTCTGTTCAAGGTTCCCCGTATTGGTTTGTGAACTAACTCATATTGTTTTCCATCCTTCTTTGCTTTAATTTTTCCTCTCAACTCAACCCACTTCCTTTGCCAATCCTCAATAGTAGGTTTATATCCCAGCCCAAAAGCGTAGGGGTTGTGAATCAGCTCCTTGGTAACAACGCCTCCTTGCCTGCCACTCCTGCCTAGTCCTGATCCAAGCATATGCCCCTGTTTGTTCATCATGTAGATGGACTGAGCACTCACATAGATTCCGTCAGCTTCTGTCATGATAGATTAGACTACCCGAGCTTCTATTAGTGAGAAGCCAGAGAGGAATACATCTTCTTCCCTGTGTATGATTTCCAACACTGGTGTGGCAGTTCCCTGGGGAGGGTGGATCGACGAATTACCGTACACCGTAGCAATCCCACCTTTGAAGGGGTATTTCACCAACTGATGGACTATTGATGACACAACTTTTATCTGATGTAGCCAAGGCCTTCCCAACAGTAGATTGAAGGTAGCCGGAACATCCATTACATGAAATTCTACCTCATGTTCGGACTGGCCGATCAGGATATGGCTCTTGAATGTTCCCATGACATCCCAGCTTGCATTGTCATAAGCTCGGATGGCTTGAGTTGTGGGTGTGAAGTCAACAGGCCTCAAACCTATGGCACCCTCAGGTGGTAGCTCTTTATTCGTGAAATATATCACTAGCGTAACATCGCCGGATGTGACTAACGACACCAGTTGATCAGCGGTAGTGTCGATAGGCAGTTTGGTGCGATTCATTGCCTCTAGCAATGCTTGCCTATACTCCCAAGAAGCCATTATCAATCCCAGATTGAGATATCTGCATGTATCTTCTTGAGTTGTTTCAAAACCAGGTTGTCTTCACAGTCCTTCTCTCTAGTGTTATCAACCTCTTTGTTAGAGGATTCTGGTTGATCTACAGCCGCAGGTTTAAAGTACTGACCACTCCGAGTCATGTGATTGATTTCGTCCGTATACCGCGTATCATCGAGGGTATTGGATTTCCACCCTTCGTTCGTGTATGCATGACTCAGATCATTATCTTCCCACCACTCTCCGGCAGTCATGGCCAAGCTTTTATCAGACTCTACTTGGAGCATGTTCACACCACGCCCCTCAGCAACATACCTTTCCTTTCCAACTATGGTTTTGGTTTCTGGCAAGGCCATCTTCCTTTGAATTTCTTTCATGCTCTCCTGTTAGAATTGTTCCAGCACTTGTTTTGTACTAGTAATGGACATGGTCTCGGCTTTTTCCTCCTTGACCCCTTTTGTCTGTTCCACCTCATCTAGCTCTTTGTTACCAAACCAACCGTTGTTTGTTTTCGGCTGACTTGAATCCAACCAGCCTATCTGGACACTGCTTGTTTCCTCTTCTTCAAAGAAGTAGAGGTTGGGTAGGTCTTCTTCTATCTGAACTAGATCCTCTTCCAGTTCGGCCAAGTCATTTAGGCCTTGTTCAGGCCAATCATTCTGATGTTGCCCTAACTAGCCTTCCCCGATAGCATTGACATTGAGAACATCCGGCAATAGGACCACTGGTTTTGGTTGATCAATGGCCACAATGTATAAACTGGTGTCGTACTCCTCTGCAAGCGAAGCCCCCTTTTCTATAACACAGGTATCAGATAACCTTCTCTTTAATGCACTCTCATCTTTCTCTGTTCCTGCCACAACCTTTTTGGGTTGCATTTGTAGGGTTAGATCCAACATGCACATATATGTGCCTTTTGGAATAACCACCTCCAGTTTCGATAGGTGGGACGAGGTAATATATGTGCTTGGGTTGAAGGTAGGTGGTAATGTTTGGATGTGGGTAATATTTTTGAGGGGAGGAACTTGGTTATGTGTAGGAAGTGGATTAGTTGTCACATTTGGTTTAAGAGGGGCGATGACTTTGTTGTCAATGAGATTCTTAATCTCATGACGTAGACGATAGCATGAATCTGTATGATGGCCATGTTGTTAGTGAAAAGTACAATATTGGGTTGGGTCGTGTCTAGCTGGCAGTGGGTCTAGGAGAGGGCAAGGATCAAGAGGTTTGAGATGCCCCTTGTCCATCAACACCTTGAGGGCATGGGTTGGACTCATATGGATGGGGGTAAAAGGTCTTCGGTTCCAAGGTTGACTATTTTGTGTGGTTTATAAGTTTGTGGCAGCAGCAAAGAGATCAACTATCTTAACCGATGATGTAGCAATGGTACTAACAACTGTAGGCTACGGAATAGTGCTAGTACTAGCATTACTACTTCGAGTGAATGGCATTTTTGCAAGTTCACTTGTTCTGTGGATGATGCCCTTTTTGAAGGCGCTGTCAATTTGAACCCCGAACTCATGTAAAGAAGCAAATGTGGACAACGGTGCCACTATCATTCTCTGCAACATGTTTGGCTCGAGGTTTTGGACCACTAACCTGACTTGTTCTCTTTCAGAAGGTCTGCTCGTCATTCTAGCTGCCTTTGCTCTCCATCTTGCCACAAAATCAATGAAGGGTTCTTTAGGGTTCTGAGTGGTTGCTTCCAGCTCACTGATTGTTACTTCTATCTGATTATTGTATGAGTATTGGTTAACAAACCCCTCAGACAATTCTTTCCAATTCTGTTTTGTTGAGTCCTCCAGTTTGGCGTACCAGATGGCTGCTACATCTGACAGGGTCCTCCCAAATAATGAGAGTTTTTGTGCCCTAGATAAACCCATGGGCCTCAACACATCTGAAAATAGGCGGACATGCATAATCGGATCCCTGCTCCTATCAAATCTATCGATGTGAGGCATTTTGAATTTTTCTGGCAACCTGACTGAAGCCTCAGTGTACCCGTCCTCAATGTTAGGAATTGAATTGAAACCTTGGGATTTCTTCAAGGCTTTCTCAAGCCTAGCAATTTTGATCATGGCTGGATTAACTTCATTCATATCGAAGGGAATGGTTCCCATAGGAGGTTGTACCGGAGGTCTGTAAGCTGAAGCTGTTGGAAACATCTCCTGAGGATTTGGGACCTGAGGAGTTTCCAGTAGTGGAGGGAGATCAGGATTTGGCTAGGCAGCCGGGACCGGATGTACAGTAGATACAGATGCCCCAGATGGGCATCGCAGATCAGCGATGACTTCATCATGTGCGACCATCCGTTGGTTGACCGTATCCATGGTCCTTTGGACTGCTGTCATCATGGCAGCAACTTCTTCTGTGTTTTGTGCTGGGTTCTGTGCCATTGTTGGACTGGATGAATTAGATGCTGGTGAGTGAACAAGAGTTTGCTAAGTGCTTAGTACTGATGCTGACTGTATATTCCTTCTTCCTCGAGTAACCGGTAGGAGAAAAGCTAACACTGGCTGACCGTCAACAAGATCTTGCGTTTTACAAAGCCTATGAGAATGAGTCCAAACAACTCGGGGGATATCGAGTCTTTCTGAAGCTATGATGAAAAACTACCTAGCAAAAAGAAAGAAAGAAAACATATTTTAAAAAAACGGACAGCACTTCGGCCCTAATTCTCAATTAGTCACAACACGCAGCTAAACTGTGATCCCTACTGAACTTTGTTCTCAGACTGATTGCTCATTTGTACCACTGCTATGAACCACCCTGTATATTTCACTGTAAAAGCACGTACCACATAAAAAGAACCAAAACACCCCTATGAGGGGGTAGGGTTACCCTATCCTAGATTTTGACATGATCTAGGTTGCACTATTTCAAGCAAGTGGTTTCATAACATCTTGTATGGGTAGCATCCTGCCCTAATTTTGAATAGTCACTAGAGCGTACTATATGCATTAGGTCAAATAGTCACAAAGGGTACCCCAGCAAAACTACCTAATATATCTCTCACACCTAACACCGAGAAGTGAAAGGAGGATCAAGCGGTATAGCGGTAATCCAGATCCAAGGGTTGTGTTCCCAACTTGACAAAGCCCATGACTGGTCAGCCTTTTGTCAACCTTTATAGGCAAGCCTCTGGCAAACCATCCAAGAATAGCAGATGGCAAACACAGGGATTTAGGTGCACCAATGCAAATGCAATGTAAAGAACATATTTATGTAGATAAAATTTCACATCATGAAGTTTGAGTCAAGTTCCCTAATTCCCCAGCAGAGTCGCCAGAAACTGTAGCTCGTCTTTTCGCGCTCCCTTTCGGAAGAATGAATAGCCCTTACAGTTCGGACTCCACTTGTGTGTTGGTTTTGAATCTGATTTCACACGTGCAATGTGAAGTAGTGAAAACACAAAAAGAGTCCAAATCCGGCAATTTCTCTTGGAAAATCAATGTTTGAATCAAATGCCAAAAATGGACTGCTTTGCCAGATATCAGAGTCGCCACCTAAATATTTATTTTGAGAAATTTAGGAAACCCATGACTCGTGCCAAAGGCCATTAGTCCGTCGTTACCAAAGTATCTTGGTTCGGGAACTTAGGTATGAGATGGGAAGATCAATAATTGAACACCCCACTCACCCGATCAAAGATCGGCCTCTACTAATCATGATGTGGTTTTTATGTACAATATATGCTCTTGTTTTATATGTAACATACAAGTATAGAATAATTTCACGAAAAGTTGGAACGTTTGATTTCATGTTTGTTTTGAAAAAAATTGTTTTGAATATGTATCACTTAAAATGGTGATCTCATATATACATGAATCAAAGCATCCTAATTCAAGTGATTAGCCTTCATCCACAGGCATTCAAACAGGTATATCAAATAAGCAGTTAGCCTCATGGTAGTATGTTTGATATGACAACATTCACACTTATGCAATATGCTAAAGCAAAAATGCGTACCTTAATGTCCGAAGGCGAGTCCAAAAAGAAGGCAAATAGTTAGAAAAAAAAAATGCATGATCCTAATTTAATGACTAATGCAACACATGCAACGTGCAATTAAGGTTCGGCTACTAGTATGGCATGTGAGTCAATTCAAGGCTTGTGATAGCGCATGTATGCAAGTAAGGAGTTTGAATTTGACATTTGAATAATATGATAAGCCGAACTTTTATGCATGTAAACGAATGGATGCAAATCATGGAAAATGCTAATTAAACATGTTGTCCCTAATCTAACCATCATAAGCAGTGAAATAAAAGGGAGAAAGAATGGGGGTTGGAAGACATACAACTTATTACATATTTGTCCTCGCGAAGGAGGGTCCGAATGTCCAAATGTCTGAATGAATAATTATTACAAAGCCGAATGAATAATAAATGAAAGGGGCTGTCTAATTTATTACAATAATAATATGCAATGATTGCTCGATGCTCCTCAGGAATAATTCTGCCTACCTTGCTTTGATTTGTTCTGTTTCACACCTAGTTACTACTTTCGACCAAAAGTGTATTGTTTTGCAATTTATTGGAGCCTTGCCAACCCCAAAACGCAACTCAGTCGAGCCCCAAATAAATCCAATACTTTGTTTTCTTATGGAAATCTGTTTTTTGTACCTGAGGTGAAACAGTGCAGACAGGATATTTCTAGCCATGTTTGTCTTTGTTTTTACCCTTTTCTATCATAAAAATACTCAGGAGAGGGATGGAATCATCTCCAAAACCATCAATTAGCAAGTTGATTGCTTGATGATCTCGGATACAATTTGGACAATGATCAATAAATGCAATGAATGAACAACCATCCCTCCCTCCTATCATGAAGTGAATTCAAGAAGGGAAGTAGAGACACTTCAAGATTCATCAAATTATCATGAATTGATGTAAGACAAGCCTTGACACAATAAACTCGATATAACGTCCGACCGAATTCAGTTAATCATATTGGTTCTTTATGTCGGTTGTAATCCAATTTTAACCAATTTTATTAGTATTTTTTATTACCTTTCCATTTCTTTATCTTTTCTCCTGTTTGTGCAAAAGTGATATTTACGTCCACTAAGTCCAAAACGCAATAAAGAGAAACAAGCATCAACTTAACCTGATAAACAAATCTTATTATCTTTGGGGGAAATTGCAAAGGAAGAGTCAAACTTATTTACAAGGGATAAGGGATTCAAAGTCAAACTCAAGATGTGCAACAAGGACTAGTCAAACTCAAAAGAGTGATAATGACTTAGAAAAACCCAAACTTAAGTGATAATGACTTGAAATCCAAACTTGATAATAAGTGATAACGACACTTTCCTTGGTGATTTCCAAGGGTCAATTAGTCCCTTAAAAGTAAACACACTGATGAATAAAGAGAAATGAAAAATAAAAGATTGTGCTTTAGTATAAGAATATGTATACATTTGAGGTAGTGAGCCTCCAAAGAATTTAAACCGTTAAGTATAAAACGTTTTATGCCTTTGGTAGTAAATTCCCTAAGAGATTAAATCAGTAAGCATAGAGCGTTGTATACTTTTGGTAATGAACCTCCTAAGCATGAAACGTTTTATGCCTTTGGTAGTGAATCTCCAAAGAGATTAAACCATTAAGCATAGAACATTTTATACCTTTGGTAATGAACCTCGTAAGCATAAAACGTTTTATGCCTTTGGTAGTAAATCTCCAAAGAGATTAAACCATTAAGCATAGAGCATTTTATGCCTTTGGAAATAAACCTCCGAAGAGATTAAACCATTAAGCATGGAAGAGTTCCATTCTTATACTTGAACCACAATCTTAATTTTTCACAAATTTTTAATCGAAATAAGCAACGAATGGAGGGAGGTTGCAGAGATGATTATGCGAAGTTGATTAATTGGTTCGTACAAACAAACTTGATATTTAAAACATAAATCATTGAAATAAATTAAATAGCCCCCTAATAGCATACAGTAGTGCTGAAATTAAGCTATCGAAAGCGAGCAAAATTAAATAGGATCAAGTTAGTAAACAAGTAGAAGGAATGGTGGCTAACCCCTCCACTTTTACAACTTCAAATCACATAGTTTAGATGTTGAAAAAAGCTCCAAAACGGTCCCAAATCAGCCCCAAAACAGTTGGAAAAATTAGCGAAAACAAGTAGGAAACACAAGGATTCAAGCTTGGAATAAAGTTCAAAGAATGATGATTAACCCCTTAACCTTCGGGTAGCTTTTAATCACAAGTTTCAGCCCTCAAAACAGTCCCAAAACAGTACCAAAATAATATGAAAACACAAGAAAAAGATGAACAAAGATTGAAATGAAAGTAAGGAAGCTTTACCTCTTGTAGAGAAGTGTTGTTGTTGTAAATCAAACTTGATTTAAAGCACCCTCAAGTTTGAGTATGATTTTCAATTCTCAAATCAAGATCCAAGTTCAAGCTCTTGTATGGTATGGATGGATGGAAGAACAAGGAAGAACAAAGATGGTTTCAACTCTTGGATATTGCCTGACACCTTGATATTTCTCTTTGTTGATATTTCTAACTTGATATTTCTCTTTGATATATGATATTTCTAACTTGATATTGTATTCTTAACTCCTGATAATGTTTTTTTGTCTCTCCTAAAACTTCACTTTGAGACTTGTATTTATAGGCCTTGAGCTGCTGCTCCTCAAAATATCAGCACATTTGGACAGCTTTGAAAAGTCAAAAGGGGCGGCATGACCTCGGTGAGGTCTGATCAGACAGGCATATCTCCATCATCTAGACTCCGTTTCAGGTGATTCTTGAGTCTAAATTGAATCCCTGGAAGTTCACTTTCCAATGGAGGTGGCCTCACATCTAAATTCTAAGTGTGCCAAGAGATATGTCTATTTTAGTGAAGGTTGCTCAGTTTTAACCTTATCGGATTTATGCCTAACTTTAAACAGCCGTATATGTTTGCCTCCTGACCCGGTTTTAGGAGATTCTTGAGTCTAAAATGAAGCCCCGGAAGTCCTTTTCCCAATGGTGGTGGCCTCACAGCTAAAGTCGAAGTGTAGAAAGAGATAAGCCTGATTTAATGAAGGCTGCTCAGTTTTCTCTTAACGGTTTTATACCCAACTTCTCCCCAACTAGTTTTCTTCCTTTTCCTCCAATTTTCTCCAAACCTTTAACCAAGATGTTTTAAAGATTATTTTATTTTCAAAGAGTTCACCTTCCTTTCATTTATTTCCACTCCATCTTTACTCGGTTTACCGACAAGTGTAGTTTTAAATGAAATGCGAGCCTCGGAACATCGTAGAAGCATTTGGACAAATATTTTGAAAAAGGGTTTTGGTTTGAAAGAGTTTGGCCAAAATGTGGTGCAAGGTTTGGGATTAGAGCTTGAATCCAAATTTCTTCGCTGAGAATTCAAAAGATTGCACAGTGTAACTTTCATCATCGGGTGTTCGGAATAAGGCGCCTAAGTCTTACGAGCGGTCAACATTGGGGTGTCTACACATACAAGTATAGACTAACTTCACGAACAGTTGGAACGTTTGATTTCATGTTCATTTTGAAAAAGTGTTTTGAATATGTACCACTTGAAAAAGTGATCTCATATATATACATTAATCAAAGTATCCTAATGTCAGTGAATAGCCTTCATCCACAAGCATTCAAACATTTTATCATTTAAGCAATTAGCCTCATGATAGTATGTTTGGTACGACAGCAATCGCACTTATGCAATATGCTAAAACATAAAAACTTACCTCGTACTCCAAACCAAAAAAAAAAGATCTAGTTAGAAAAAAATGCATGATCCTAACTATGTATTATGACTAATGCAACACATACAATATGCAATTAATATGCTCAGCTACTAGCATGGCATGCCAGTCAATTCAAGGCATGTGATAGCACACGTATTCAAGTAAAGAGTTTTAATTTGACATTTGAATAATATGATGAGCCAAACTTTTATGCATGCAATACAAGTGGATGCAAACATGAGTATGCAAATTTAAACATGTTGTCCCTATGCTAACCACCATAAGCTAGTAAATAAAATGGAGAAAGACGTGGGGTTGAAAGACATACAACTTATTACATATTTGTCCTCGCGAAGGAGGGTCCGAATGTCCAAGTGTCCGACTAAATAATATTACAAATCCAAATGAATAATAATGAAAATGGGCTGTCTAATTTATTATAACAAATAATATGTAATGATCGCGCAATGCTCCTCAGCGAGGACTCTGTCTGCCTTGTTGAGACTTGTTCTATTTCACCTTATCATTGCTTTCGACCAAAAGTGTATTTTTGCAATTTATTGGAGCCTTGTCAGCCCAAAACAAGACTTGGTCGAGCCCCAAATAAATCCAAGCATACCTTGTTTTTTTTGCGGAAATCTATTTTTTGTGCCTGAAGTGAAACAGTGCAAACCTGCAGATAGGGTATCCTAACCATGTTTGTCTTTCTACTCTTCTCTATCACGGAAAATATTCAAGAGAGGAGTGAACGCGGTTCCCAAACCATCTATGGTTGCAAGTTGATTTACAAGATAATTTTGGACCCGATAGGACAAAGATCAATAAATGTAATGCATAATAACCACCCTTCCCTCCTATCATGAAGCAAATTCAAGAAGGGAAGTAGAGACGCTTCATGATTAATCAAAGCATTATGGATTAATGTAAGACAAGCCTTGACACAATAAACTCGATATAACGTCTGACCGAATTCAATCAATCATATTGGTTCTTCATGTTGGTTGATTCATTTTAAGCTCAATTTTATTAGCCTCTTTTATATTACCTTCCCTTTTCTTTAATCCATTATGTCCACAGTGATATTTACATCCACTATATAGCGATCCCGGGTTTACCCTTGTTGTATAGTGATCCGGACATGTGTCCGTGGATGTTGGTAGTTGTTTATTATCTTGTTTACATCTTTTTTTTTTACTTTGTATTTGAGTTATAGGATGTGTTGAGCGGGTTTGTTACAGGTTGGTTGAGTTTAGAAACCAAAACTAGTTGCCCAGATTTTTGGCCTGTACGCTCGAGCGGAGGTGTTGGCGCTCGAGCGTAGATTACACCCATTCAGTATTTTCCTGTGCAGCGTTGTACGCTCGAGCGTGGTATTGGCCGCTCGAGCGGGGTTGTCTGAGTGCCGCTCGAGCGTAGGGTTGGGAGCTCGAGCGGAGGCCTGGTTCTGCAAAGGTGCTGGGCGAGTGCATTCTGCGCTCGAGCGGGAGGTTGGCCGCTCGAGCGGAAGTCTGTGAGTGGCCGCTCGAGCGGGGTGTTTTACGCTCGAGCGGAGACCTGGGTTAAAGTCCCGAATTTGTGACTCTTTAAATCACTTTTTCACTTTCTCTTCTCTCTCTTACTTTTCCAAAATCACCATTGTTGAGCCTCTCACTCTAGACTCTACCTTCTCTCTAGGTTTTGATCTAGTAGGAGTGATTTACTCACCTTTGGCCTTTACAAAAAAGTTGTTGATCGTCGAGGGCTTCATTTTAATCTGAAAATCTCGGGTTTTGGAGCACGTTGGGTTTTGTCGTCTTCTCCTTTGGGACTCCGAATTTGAGGTAGGGATAACCTACTCCTCTCTATGGGTTTTGTCTTTAAATTTTGGTATTTTGAGATGTTGGGCTTGGTTTGGTAATTTTGTGAAAGTTTGGGGCTTTTGAGTAATTTTACAAAAGTTGGGGTTTTATTCATAATAAACCTAGATGCATGTTTGGCATAGAAAAATGGAATGATTGTTGAATCATTGATGAAAATGGGACCTAAGGGTTGAAATGGTAATTATGGAAAATGGCCTAATTACATTGTTTAATTAATTGGGATAATTAATTGGTGAGAAATGAGGAAATGAAATGTTGATTGAATATCCATTTGTGCATTTATTATCTGTTTTAGAAATAACTGCTTTGGGCTATCGGTGGAGGATAGTCGAGATTGTTGTAGACAATGCATGATGATTAGGTAAACGGAAACTAATCAATGGAATGTGTCATGGAACTTGACGGTTGATAGAATACATTAATTGTGTGTATTGTGTGATTGTATATAGAACCAATGTGTTTATATACGTTATGTGTAGAGGAGGAGATAGGGGATGTACTCCGCGGTTTAGGGGAAGATAGGGGATGTACCTCTAAACCGGATAGGTATTGGGAGGAGATAGGGGATGAACTCCGTAGATAGAGCTCATATGCTTGTCTAGAGAAGTGAAGATAGAGCTCATATGCTTATCTTTGTGAAGTGTGGATACAGCTTGTATGCTTATCTGTGGATATTGTTGATATACATATCTGTTGTAGAATGTGGATACAGCTTGTATGCTTATCTGTGGATATTGTTGATATACATATCTGTTGAGAATGTGGATATAGCTTCTATGCTTATCTGAATGTGAGATATAGTTTTTATACATATCTGTGGAAATGATGATAGAGCTAGCATGCTTATCTGTTGAAAAAGAGAAAATGAAAAGTAATTGGGATTTGTAAGTCGTTGACATAAATATGTAATTTATGTGATTGTATCAGTGTTGACCAACTATCAATTGCTAATGTTTTAGTCATTGTCCATGGTTGGTTTAGTGTATTCCTACTGGGCTGTGGCTCACCCTATATGGGAATATCATTTTCAGGTACAGGAAGCATGCCACCTCCAAGGACATAGCTTGGGAGGCTAGAGGCGGACATAGCGTAGTTGTTTTACTTTTGATGTATTACATGTAACTTCAAGCCAAGGGCTTAATGTGTAAACGAGTTAGTACTCTTTTGTTGTAACCAAGTGTTAACTTGGAAAGCTGTAAGCCCGTAGGGCATTTTGTTTTGATGTTACCATGTAATACTTATGTAATGAAACTCAATGAAATAAAGAAATGTGGTTAGTTTATATGTAAATGCATGTCTTATCTGATGGGTTTAATGTTATTATTTTGAGGGCGTTACACACTAAGTCTGAAATGCAATAAAGGAAAATAAGTGTCAACTTAACCCGAATAAATAAACCTTATTTTTTTCGGAGGAAATTACAAAGGAAGAGTCAAACTTATTTACTAGTGATAAGGGATTTCAAGTCAAACTCAAGATGCGTAACAAGGACTAGTCAAACTCCAAAGAGTAATAATGACTTAGAAAAACCTATAGTGAGCAATAATGACTTCAAATTCAAACTTGATAATGAGTGATAATAACACTTTCCTTGGCGATTTCCAAGGGTCAATTAATCCCTTAACAATAAACACACTGATGATAAATTCTTCAGGGGAAATTACAAAGGAATAATCAAACTTATTTACAAGCGATAAGGGATTTCAAGTCAAACTCAAGATGCGCAACAAGGACTAGTTAAACTCCAAAGAGTAATAATGACTTAGATAAACCCATAGTGAGTGATAATGACTTGAAATCCAAACTTGATAATAAGTGATAATAACACTTTCCTTGGTGATTTCCAAGGGTCAATTAATCCCTTAAAAGTAGACACACTGGTGATAAAAAGAACTGAAAAATACCTGATTCTACTTTAGTATAAGAAAGTTTTTATGCCGTTGATAATGAACCTCCGGAGAGATTAAACCATTAAGCATGGGAAAGTTTTATGCCTTTGGTAATGAACCTTGTAAGAGATTAAACCATTAAGCATGAGAAAAGCTTCTTTTTTGTACTTGAACCACAATCTTAATTTTTCACAACTTTTTAATCAAAATCATCAAAGAATGGAGGGAGGTTGAAGATGTGGTTATGCAAGGTTGATTAATTGGTTAATATAACACAAACAAAATATGTAAAACAAACTTATTGAAGTAAATTAAATAGCCCCCAAAATAACGTACAATAGTGCTAAAATTAAACTATAGAAGATGTACAATCAAAGAGAGATTAAAGCTAATATAATTATGAGGAAGGGTGACTAACCCCTCCCCACTTTTACAACTTCAAATCACATAGTTTAGATGTTGAAAGATAGCTCCAAAATAGTCCCAAATCAGCCCCAAAAATAGTGGCAAAAACGGACGAAAGCGAATGGGAAACACAAGGATTTAAGCTAGGAGTAAGGTTCAAGCAAGGGGGATTAACCCTTCTACCTTTGGGTAGCTTTGAATCACAATTTCAGCCCTCAAAACAGTCCAAAAGTAATATGAAAACACAAGAAAAAGATGAATAAAGATTGAAATAAAAGCGAGAAGGCTTTACCTCTTGTAAAGAAGGTGTTCTTGTTGTAAACCAAACTTGATTCCAAAGCACCCTCAAGTTTGAGTATGATTTTCAATTCTCAAATCAAGTTCAAGTTCAAGGTCTTATATGGTATGAATGGATGATATGAGAGCTTCAAGGCTTGTGGAAGAACAAGAAGGGTGATAGCTTTGATCTTTTCTATCTCTTGAAATTTCTAACTCACTCTTGATATTTCTAACTCACTTGGTATTGAATTGATCTCTCTAACCAAATTCTATATGTGTTTTTCAGCCTCTATATAGCAGTCTGAACCCTGTTATATATAGGCCCCAAGCAGGTTTAAGCAAAATATCTGCAGAATTGGGCAGCTGGCAGTACACTGCTGAATCAATGTGAAAAGTCAAGATGTCCGGTCGGATGTTGGTATATCTGGCCGGATATCAATTAGGTCCGGCCGGACTTCAATGTATTTCCACTATCTCTCACTTTCAGGTTCAATACAAGTTGATACAAGGTGCAATACTGAAATTCCAGGGTAGAAATACAGTGGGTATGGCAAGTTGGAATTGTCTAGAGCTCGAACTCAGATTCTTTTATTGAGAATTTAAACCACTGACTTAATGTAATCGTCATCATCGAGTGCTCGGAATCAAGTGCCTAAGTCTTACGAGCATTCAAAATTGGGGTGTCTACAACCGTTCATGCTAGGTGATCATGGCATGGTGTATTGTGGGACAATTCTACATTTCTTTAGGTATTTAGCAAACAGTCTGGGACGTTGTTCACCTGATCCATCATATCTGCCATAGTATTCACTACCATGGTCAGACCTGACACTCTTTATCCGTTTGTTGAGTTGTAACTCAACTTCAGCTTTAAACTTTTTGAATACGTCCAAAGACTATGATTTCTCATATATAAGAAATAGATACCCATATCTAGAGTAGTCGTCTATGAATGTTATAAAATATTGTTGACCATTCCAAGATGTCGTAGGAAATGGCCCGCATATATCCGTATGAATTAATTCTAAGACGTCCGTAGTCTGATTGGCACCTGACTTCTTCATTTTGGTTTGTTTTCCCTTTGTACACTCAACATACACATCAAAGTCTGAAAAATCAAGAGAGTCCAAAATCCCATTAGATACAAGTAGCTCAACTCTAGATTTAGAGATGTGACCTAGGCATTTGTGCCATAATGAGGTTGAATTTTCCTTATTTAATTTAAGATGAAATAGTTTCCAACAAATATAGATTATCAAAAGCATGAAGTAAACCAGTACCAACAACATTTGAATTAATAGACAAACTGAACTACTTATTTCCAAAAGAACAACAATATCCAAATTTGTCCAGTATACTATGTATATATATAACTTTAAGCAAAAGTATTGCATTCACAATATCTTTAAAATCAAGGGATTTTGCAATATATCCAACTTTTTCTAATCCATGGAAACAACCCCCAGATTCCTATTTCACGGTTAAAAAATAATAATAAAAAAGATTTATTCTTGGTGGCATGAACATAAAATAAACATATGTACAGGAAATTCATAATAGGAAAGTATTTGAAACAGACTATCAAAAAAGGCCCAAAGAGTCCAAAACAAAATAATAAAAATAATAATAAATAAATAAAATAGAACATGATATATACCCAAAATAAGAGTGGGCCATGATATGCACCTAATATGGAAATGCAACAGGACAAGACCTAATTTGGCCTTTCAAATATCCATCTAAATGAACTGCCTACGAGAGACTCTTGTCTCCGTGTGTAAACACAAGCGCAAAATGATCTGTTACCCGTTTAACCACATTGGATACGAACATAGCGCATGATGCTGTCAATGAAATTTCAGAACCCGAAAACAAAACGGTTTGTAAAAAAATAAAAAATAAAAAAAAAAATAAAAAAAAAAAAAAACTTTTTTTTTTAGAACTAGAAAATTAGAAAAAAAACTGTTTCCAGAAAACAAAACTTTAACAAAACATTTTTTGAAATACCAGTGTTGTTAAAAGATCAATGTCTTTGCATTAAGGAACATCATTCCAATTAACCAAAACGAAAACCGATTCATAAATCAAAAATGCGGAATAAACCGACAATTCCTTTTTCTTATCAGGTTTATGCCATGAAACAGTCAATCAAAATTAATGGCAAGAATGACTTATGCTAAAACATTGATTTCTAGCAAGTGACATGATACGATTACTCTGATACCATTTGTAGAGATTAAATCCTAACAGTTTGAAATATCAAATCGCGTGTCATGTTGTATTATTAAGAGATCGAAGAGAGATGTGTACCCAAATCTATTATGACATTTGAGTGGAGGCTTGATTACAAGATAGCCTTCCAATCTTTTCCTTACTTTAATGCCATTTAATCTCTCCTTGAGAGGATTTGGAGAATGTGATTTCCTTTTGCATATATAGGTAGGATTGGGGACCATTATCCCTAAAAGTTGATAGTTTTCAATCTGACAGTTGTAGGCAGTTAAAAACTAACTAACCAAACTATCATAATTTTTATTTCTGCTCCTCATAGAAATTGAAATTACACAATGGTATCTACACATTAATTCCATAACAAACATACCCTTAAACTTACTTATAACTAAATTAGATCACTTAAGTTTTAGACTTCTTAAACGATAACACACATTTAAATATGTGGTCCCAATTAGAAATTAAGCCAATAGAATCTCAATTAACAAATCCAATTCTTGTTTCTAAAATTGAACAATTCTAAACCCATTTAGAAACTACAGCATGTTCTACTTTACCTAGTGCTTTCTGGCATAAAAAAAACATGTAGTTGCACTTCCTTATATTAAAAACTTTAATGAAAGACAAATTCCTACTAAATCTCGTCCAATTCAAATGAATAATGAATTAGTAGAAATGTGTAAACAAGAAATCACTGAATTGCTTAAAAATAATATAATTAGTAAAAGCAAGTCACTTCGTCTTGCCCTGCCTTTTATGTTAATAAAAATGCTAAACTTGAACGTGGTGTTCCACGATTAGTCATCAATTATAAACCTTTAAATAAAGTTTTAGAATGGATACGATATCCAATCCCTAATAAAAAAAAGATTTAATTAAACGACTTAGTCAAGCCGTCATTTTTAGTAAATTTGATCTTAAAAGTGGATTTTGGAAAATACAAATTATCCTAATGGTAGATATAAAACTGCTTTTATTACGCCCTTTGGTCATTATGAATGGAATGCCATGCCTTTGGGTTTAAAAAATGCACCTAGTGAATTTCAAAACATCATGAATCAAATATTTAATCCCTTTAGTCATTTTTTTATCGTATACATTGATGACATTCTTATTTTCTCCCGGTCAATAGATAAACATTGGAAACATCTACATTCCTTCCTCCAGATTATTAAACATAAAGGTTTAGTTATCTCTGCACCTAAGATTAAGATATTTTAAACCAAAGTCCAATTTTTAGGCTATGATATTTACCAAAGTACCATTCTCCCCATAAGTCGATCAATTGAGTTTGCTTCTAAGTTTTCTGATGAAATCTTAGACCAAACCCAGTTACAACGATTCCTAGGTTTTCTCAATTACATTGCTGAATTCTATAAAGACCTTAGGAATGTTTGTCAACCCCTTTTTGATAGGTTGAAAGATAATCCTCCTCCTTGGTCTGCCAGTCATACTACTATTGTGCAACAAGTCAAAAAATACGTCAAAACTTTGCCTTGTCTTGGTATTTTTACTAAAAATTCATTCAAAATTATTCAAATTGATGCCTCTGATGTTGGTTATGGTGGCATTCTCCTTCAGAAGGTCACTCCTAAGTCATTTGAACAAATTGTTCGTTTTCATTCTGGTGTTTGGAACAAAGCACAAAAAAATTATAGTACTATTAAAAAAAAAAAGATTTATCTATTGTATTATGTATTAGCAAATTTCAAGATGATATTTTAATTCAAAAAATTTTATTACGAGTTGATTGTAAAAGTGCTAAATATGTTTTAGAAAAAGATGTTCAAAACATTACTAGTAAACATATTTTTGCCTATTGGCAATCTATTTTAAGTATATTTGATTTTGATATTGAATACATTCTTGGTAGTCAAAATCTTATCCCTGATTTTCTTACTCGAGAATTTTTACAGGGGGGATAGTGCATCATGCCTACTTCTCATTATTCTACACACAAGTTAGCAGTCACCCGATATCGCAAATTGATTCGTTGTTGCTCCTTTAAAATAACCTATTTAAAATTGATTGACCAAGATCCTTGTTTACAATTCCTGCAAATTTACAGTCAACACAATTTGATTTCCCATTACACTAACCTTCTCAATTTCCATATTGATAAGTTAGATCTCCTCAGTGGATGCTAATAAACTTCTATTTGTTCAACTGCGGATGTCGAGTCAAAAGCCTTCTTTTAAACTTGCCATTGTTCCAACCAGTCAATCTATTGTTGCTCCCTGAATTGATCTAGTCAACAGATACCAAATTCTTGGTAACATTCTTAAACCTAGTTACACTTCTAGTCTTGCTTCAAATCTCTTTACTTGTCAGTCCATTACTTCAATGCCTCCTAATAATCCATACAGAACTACAAGAACAGATTATCTTCTTAAACCCCAACCAGTCCATCTTTTCTACAAAGAACCAATTCATAAAAATATTCACAATGTCAATGAACTAGTTACAACCTATTTCCCCTCCGAATGGCATTTCATTCCTTCCCATCCAAAAAAGTCAATAACTTTTTATAAAGACATCCTCTTTCATCACCAATCCATAGTCATCAACCCATCTATGACCAAGTCAATGCTAGTAAAATCATTTACCATTCTTTATACATACACAATATTGTATCCATGGATGCATTGGGTCTCCCTTTTCTCCTTTGTGACCTTCCCAATCACAAGCTACAATATAGTTACTGTGATTATATTAATGCCTGGTTTAAGATCCTTCTCCACCAAAATGAGTCATACAGTCACTCTTGGTTCTTCTCTTTTGACCATAAATTCAAGTCAGAATTTCTTTAATGGTTTTTGAGATGGTGGTCTCAACATGGTGCCATCCTAGAAATTATTCCTACTAATTTAATAGAACAAGTCAATTTTTTCTCTTCAGTTTATAAATTGTGTCAACATAAAAGTCAAGAAAGCCCACTTCCTCTTACCACAGTTAGACTTGGGAGCCCAACAGCCAGTTCTGGGCCTTCAAAATCCAAGTCAAAGCCCAAGTCCAAGACCAGTAATGAAAAACTTATTCAAATTGCAAACTTACTATTGGCCCAAGCCAAGTCACAAGATGATGATGATATTTCAGATGGATCAGTCTTATCTAAAGCCTCTACTAGTCATGATCCATATGCCTAAAACAGTCATTGGATTCCATATATACATCAGGTTTAGTCACTACTCTTACTTTGAGAAAAGCTGCTAATATATATATTGATTCTCCATCAGTCAATTGTGCAGTCACAAGTTATTGATTCCCCATCAGTCAACTGTGAAACCACGAGAAGAAAAAAAAATATAGAGTTAAAAGTAGACAGTTTTCCATCAGTCATCACAGTTCCCACAGCACCTGTGTGCCCCTTACTTTCCGGCTTTTGAAGTCACAAGCCTCACAGTGTGCCTCATACTTTCCAACTTTTGAAGTCACAAGCCTCACAGTCATCTGCTTGGCTTATAAAAGAGCTTCTCTAGTCAAGGAAAAGGCAGCATTTTCAAGAATTGAGAATCCACTTGCTTTTCACTCTCAAAAAATTGTATTCAAGTTGTATTTTGAAGCTAGGCTTTCAAGTTATTTTCGGTGAACAATTTACGATTGTAAGTTAGTCTAATTTCAGTTATCTTTCTTTTAAATCTATCTTTTTATTATTTTATTTTAGTTATCTATCTTTTAATTACTGTTATTGTTTTAATTTTTTAACTATATCTCTTATCGTTGTCTTGTTTCCATCCTTATTGGTATCAAAGCCAAGTTAGTAGATGATAGCTTATTATCTAGTTATTTCTGGCTAATTCTTCTCATTTCCTTCTCTGTAATTTAATTACATTCAAGCCTTCTTTATTCTTCCTAACTTATTGTTGTTTTCCACTCTGCTAGTAGCCACCCAACTTTCATCCTGCATCTTGTGTAAGTCCTTAGGTTAGGCAGTAGACATATATAGGGGTTTCTGGAGTGGGTATGAGTGAACACATAGTAAAGAATTAATTGATTCTTTACTAATAGTAAAGAATCAATCAAAAAACATATATCTACTGAACATAATTTTATTTATATATGATTAATCCAAGTTGGAATCAAACCTTTAACTCCTGCAAGTGTAATTCTTCTGTTTTATTGTGTTTACCAGATGCTCGATTTATCAATTATCATGCTAGTCTAATGGGAATGATGGAATTTGGACTTCATAAAAGACCTATCCAATTTAATTACTTTCTTGATTTTACTTAAAGTTTACGAGATCCTCACATATTCAAAGCTTTAACATTAAATATACAAGTCTCTGGTGAATTTACCAAAATGTTAGGTGCTGCACATCCTATAGATTTAATTTATCGTCTTTATTACAAATGTATTATAATCAATCTTAATCTTCATGCTTCAGTTAAAAGTCGAAAGGATTAAACCTTACTCATCCAAGGTAGTACTAGTGAAACCAACATCGAAGTCCCTAAAACCATTTGCTGGGATGAAATCACTCTTCCTGATAATTGGGTTACAGTCAATGAAAATTATATCCATCCACACCAATCTGATAGTAATGATGTCTGACAAATCCAATAACATGATGATGGCTCTATTCACATACGTTTTAATCACCCAAGTTATAGTTAATCCTCCAAGCATAGTACCTCTAGTATCCCTACTGATGATGACGAAATTTTTAGTACTCCTTTATTTACTCGCAAAGATTGAAACCTTCTTATTGGTCAATCCCCACATACTGCTAATAGTAAATTAAAAGGAATAGATAATTCCTCTACATCTCAAGTTAGTAAACCTATTTATTCAACACACGCACGTCTTCATGAAGAAGATACCACATCTTAAGATTCACCCACTCAAACAAACTTTGAAGTTATTCCTCCTGTTAATCCACAATTATTAACTCTTAGTAAACCTTTTGCTCCAGATCTTAATAAACTTCATTCTGAATTTAAATCTAAAGATAATAAATTAAAACGACAAATTTATAGGAATACTTATAGTGAACAACAACAATCCAAAATAATTAAGACATGGTATAAATTTATCAATGAAATCAATACTGAAGTCAATTTCTATGATTATCTTGAAAATTATTATAAAAAATTAGATACCATTACAAAAACTAAATGGAAAACTTCCCCTAATATAGCTGTTTCTTCTAGTCATCCTCCTTTATAAACCATTCTCATTGAACATAAAGGATCACTTGTACATGCTTCTCCTTTTAAACTTCCTGGTGATGAAACTCATTTTGATGATTACTCAACTATCCATACATCAACTAGTAAACCTTTAGACAAACCTCTTATTATTTTTCCTATCACTAGGAAAAGGTTAAGTCTAGTCACCCAATATACTAATACTGTTGAAGCTATTGAACATTTACTTACTAAGTTATCTACCCCTTCTAACGAAAAAGGAATTATTGTTCTAACGAAAAAAGAATTTACTAGTGACTCCCATACATCTACTAATAGTGAAATTAGTCAATTAGCACAACAATTTCAAACCAATAATCTTAATCAAATCGTACATCAAAAAGTTAATCCTGCCACTCTTACAAAAAAATTGGTATAATAAACCGACCCTACCTAATCTTCAATTTGTAGAAACTAATATAAGCAATCAATTTTCTTCAATTAGTGAAAATCAAATTCTTCAAAAGTTAAATCACATGTCCATGGTAGCTAGTAATTATCTTAACTACACTCAACCTGAAATAATCTTTTTACTTACCTCTGGTTTTACTGGTATGCTTAAATCTTGGTGGCACAAATATCTTACTCAGGATATGCGTAAAGATATTCAAAATGCAATCCAAGTGGATGAAAATGTCTTCCCCATATTTGATGAAGACATAGGAACAAGTAAATTTGATGGCATTAATACTTTAATATTTACCATAATCAAGCCTTTTATTGGAACACCTACTAATATTCATTCTCGCATCCATGATCAATTTAGTAATTTAACTTGCCCTACATTAAGTGATTTTCATTGGTATAAAGATGTCTTTACTTCTAGAGTTATGCTTAGAGATGATTGTACTAAATCATTTTGAAAAGAAAAATTTATTAATGGATTACCTAGTCTTTTTGCCCATAAAATTAGGGATGTCCTTAGTTAACCTACTGGTATTATTTAATTTGATAACCTAACTTATGGTGATATAATTAGTACTATTCAGAAAGAAGGATTAAAAATGTATATTGACATGAAACTTAGTCTAAAAACAGCTAGAGATAAACATAAGGCTAAATATGAATTAAGTAACTTCTGTGAATAATATGGTCTACCCCCTATAGCACCATCACGTAAAAAACATAAGAAAAATAAAACTTTCCCCAAACCATATAAGAAATATCGTAAAAAACATTCATCCTCTAATCACCTTATCAATATTATACTAAACCTAACAAGAAATATCACAAGAAAACTAAAAACTTGAAGAAGTCAAAATCTACTCAAGATATTACTTGTTACAATTGTGGTAAAAGGGCCATTATTCTAACAAATGTAAAGCTAAAGCCAACCTAAAGTACAAACTTAACCAATTACACATTACTGAAGAAAATCAACATCAAATATTTGAAATATTCGACTTAAATAATACCCTGAATCACTCTCCTTATCCATTTAGTACCTTATCAAGTGATCCTAATCTATCTAGTAGTACTTCTGACTATTATTCTCCCACTGATAATACTGATAATGATCCAATTAAATTAGGATGTAATGATACCTGCTGTAAACAAGTCATTGTACTTAGTAAATCCGAGCAAGAAGAAGATTCATTAATTGAATTAATTAGTAAATTAGACAATCCTGAATTGAAAAGATAATATACTAATAAATTAAAATCTTTACTAATGAATAAAGATAAAAAAAACCTCATCAAGATAAACCAATTATTAGTTTAACTTCTACTTTTGTAAGATTAAAAAAATCTCACCATAAAAAAGTAGCCTTACAAGATTTACAGAAAGAAATTCACCAAATTAAATTAACTATTAAAGAATTAAAAACTAAAGACAAATCATTAGAAGAAAAAATTGCAATATTAAAAATCAATAAAAGTCTTAATGATTTTCAAAATAATAAGGATACTTCCTCTGATGAATCTAGTTCAAGTCCCAACCGTGTTGTCTTTAATCGATCAACTAAATCTCATAGTGACAATGATTATCACGACGACAGTAATCGTTTGAATATTATTAATAGAATTAATATTCAAAAATGGCATTCAAAAGTCAAGTTAGTTATTAATGATTTTCAAAATAGAAGTCATAGCCTTAATTGATACCGGCGCTAATTTAAATTGTATCCAAGAAGGTTTAATCCCCACAAAATATTATCATAAAACTAGTGAACAATTAAGTTCTGCTAATGGAAGTCAAATGTATATTAAATATAAATTACCTAAAGTACATATTTGTCAAAATAATGTTAGTTTTAAAACATCATTTGTTTTAGTTCGAAATATGACAGACAAAGTCATTTTAGGAACTCCATTTATCTTCTTATTATACGCATTCACTACCACTAATCATGGAATGACAACACAAGTTTTTGGTCAAACTGCAACCTTTAAATTCTTGTCTCTTCCTAAAATCAAAGAATTAAATCAATTAAAAGACTATTCCATATCCCAATCTATCTATCGATTAACCAAACAGCTTAAGTTTCCTAAGGAAGAAGTCAAATATAAACGAGTTGAATCTCAATTAAAAGATCCAATTCTTGTCTCTAAAATTGAATAATTCTAAGCCCATTTAGAAACTACAGTCTATTCTACTTTACCTAGTGTTTTCTGGCATAAAAAAAAAACATGGTGTTACACTTCCTCATATTAAAAACTTTAATGAAAGACAAATTCCGACTAAATCTCATCCAATTCAAGTGAATAATGAATTAGTAGAAATGTGTAACAAGAAATCACATAATTGCTTAAAAATAATATCTTTAGTAAAAGCAAGTCACCTTCATCTTGCCCTGCCTTTTATGTTAATAAAAATGCTGAACTTGAACATGGTGTTCCACGATTAGTCATCAATTATAAACCTTTAAATAATTTTTAGAATGGATACACTATCCAATCCCTAATAAAAAAAAGATTTAATTAAACTACTTAGTCAAGCCGTCAACTTTAGTAAATTTGATTACTAAACATAATGGTTTAGTTATCTCTGCACCTAAGATTAAGATATTTCAAGCCAAAGTCTGAATTTTAGGCTATGATATTTACCAGAGTACCATTCCCCCCATAAGTTGATCTATTGAGTTTGCTTGTAAGTTTCTTGATGAAAAAAAAAAAAAAAAAAAAAAAAAAAAAAAAAAAAAAAAAAAACTAGTTACAGCGATTCTTAGGTTCCCTCAATTATATTACTGAATTCTATAAAGACCTTAAGAAAATTTGTCAACCCATTTTTGATAAGTTGAAAGAAAATCCTCCTCCCTGGTCTTCCCGTCATACTACTATTGTGCAACAAGTCAAAAAATACATCAAAACTTTGCCATGTCTTGGTATTCCTATTGAAAATTCATTCGGAAATTATTCAAATTAATGTCTCTGATGTTGGTTATGGTGGCATTTTCCTTCAAAAGGCCACTCCTCAGTCATTTGAACAAATTGTTCGTTTTTATTCTGGTGTTTGAAACAAAGCACAGAAAAATTATAGTACTATTAATTTTTTTTTTTTTATCTATTGTATTATGTATTAGTAAATTTCAAGATGATATTTTAAATCAAAAAATTTTATTACAAGTTGATTGTAAAAGTGCTAAATATGTTTTAGAAAAAGATGTTCAAAATATTGCTAGTAAACATATTTTTGCCCATTGGCAATCTATTTTAAGTATATTTGATTTTGATATTGAATACATTCCTGATAGTCAAAATTATATCCTTGATTTTCTTACCCGTGAATTTTTTATAGAGGGGATACTGCATCATGCCTACTCCTTATTGCTCTACACACAAGTTAGCTATCACCTGATATCGCAAATTGATTCGTTGTTGCTCCTTTAAAATAACCTACTTAAAAATGATTGACCAAGATCCTGATTTTCAATTCCAGCAAATTCACAGTCAACACAATTTGATTTCCCATTACACTAATCTTATCAATTTCCATATTGATAAGTTAGATCTCCTCAGTGGATGCTAATCAACTTCTATTTGTTCAACTACAGATGTCAAGTCAAAAGCCTCCTTCTAAACAACCTGTCAATCTATTGTTGCTCCTCCAGTTGATCTAGTCAATAGATACCAAATTCTTGGTAACATTCCTATACCTAGTTACACTTCTGGCCTTGCTTCAGATCCCTTTACTTGTCAGTCCATTACTCCAATGCCTCCTAATAATCCATACAGAACAACAAGAACAGATTATGTTCTTAAACCCCAACCAGTCCATCTTTTCTACAAAGAACCAATTCATAAATATATTCACAATGTCAATGAACTAGTTACATTCTATTTCCCTTTTGGATGGAATTTCATTCCTTCCCATCCAAAAAAGTCAATTAATTTTTAAAAAGACATCCTCTTTCATCACCAGTCCATAGTCATCAAACCCATCTATGGCCGAGTCAATGCTAGTAAAATCATTTACCATTCTTTATACATACACAATATTGTATCCGTGGATGAATTGCATCCCAGAAAATATTCCTACTAATTTAATGGAACAAGTCAATTATTTCTCTTCAGTTTATAAATTGAGTTAACATAAAAGTCAATTCCCTATATTGCTCCATTTTATGTCCAAATATAAAGTCCCTTGGATATTTAAATGGCAATACAATATTTCCAACAACCTAGTCAGTCGCCAGTATTTTGTCAAATTATGGGATGCTTTCAATGCCCAACACATTATTGAACAAGTCCAGCAAGAATTTCCAATCAATATTCATGCTTCTACTCCTACATTGGTTAAATCTTTTCAGCAGAACCCAATTGCTTCAGTCACTCAAGAAAGCCCACTGCCTCTTACCACAATCAGACTTGGGAGTCCAACAGCCAGTTCTGGGCCTTCAAAATCCAAGTCATCCAAGTCAAAGCCCAAGTCCAAGACCAGTAATGAAAAACTTATTCAAATTGTAAAGTTACTATTGGCCCAAGCCAAGTCACAAGATGAAGATGATGTTTCAGATGGATTAGCCTCATCCAAAGCCTCTACTAGTCATGATCCATATGGTCCACAATTCCAAGACACTCAGGACCCATATGCCTAAAACAGTCATTGGATTCCATATACATATCAAGTTCAGTCACTACTCTTACTTTGAGAAAAGTTGTTGATATATATATATTGATTCCCCATCAGTCAATTATGTGGTCACAAGTTATTGATTCCCTATCAGTCAACTGTGCAGTCACGAGAAAAAAAAAAAAAAAAAGTTAACACATCTTTTCATCAGTCATCACAGTTGCCCACAACACCCATGGGACTCATATTTTTTGGCTTTTGAAGTCACAAGCCTCACAATGTGCCTCATACTTTCCAGCTTTTGAAGTCACCAGCCTTACAATCATCTGCTTGGCTTATAAAAGAGCTTCTCTAGTCAGGGAGACGGCAGAATTTTCAAGAATTGAGAATCCACCTGCTTTTCACTCTTGTTTTTCACTCTTAAAAAATTGTATTCAAGTTGTATTTTGAAGTTATGTATTTTGAAGCTAGGCTTTCAAGTTATTTTCAATGAACAATTTACGATTGTAAGTTAGTCTAATTTTAGTTATATATCCTTTAAATCTGTCTTTTAATTATTTTATTTCAATTATCTATCTTTTAATTACTAATATTGTCTTAATAACTAATTACTGTTATTGTTTTAATTTTTTAACTATATCTCTTATCGCTGTCTTGCTTTCACCCTTATTGGTATCAGAGCCAAGTTAGTAGATGATAGCATATATCTCTTATCACTGTCTTGCTTCCGCGCTTAACACTTACTGGATATAACACAGACAAGATTTGGCTACCACAACAATGCAATATACCATATAACTTAAAGAAACACTATCACTCAAGTACTATGACAAAAAAAGGTCAATCAAATGTTTCTTTTGTAGCAACATTTTCATTCACAATTTCGTTGAAATGAGTAATTCATTTATTATATGGACTTTCCCATCCAACAACACAACTATAGTGACACCTTCGCCAATTACTCGCTATTGGAAAAATAGGATAGTCCTGCACCATAAATGACTACAAAAAACAAAAAAAACAAAGTTATACATTATTGTTGGTATATAACAACATAGTAATTCAATTATGGGTATACCTCAACAAAGTGGTTTCCATTCACGAAACCAATGGATATCTCTCTGCGATCAAGTGGTGGCAATGGGTCTAATCTTAGTGGTAAAAATGTAAGGCACTGTTGTGTTGAGAAATGGTAGAGGACAATATTATAAGATAATTCAATCAGATGCCCAATATTTGGCATTCTCATCCAATATTCAGTTCGTGCTGGTTTTGCATCAAAGTATATCAAACTATGGGCAAGCTCCTCAATCATTTTATATGATCTGTAAAGTTTAGTAGATAAATCATTGTAAGTGTACAACGCCTGTAACAGGTCATGTCTTACTTCAGCCCAATGATCTTCACCACAACCAATCAAACCAGCAATCAATCTAAATCCATAATGTCCATCAGGACTTATATCCTTCACATGCTTAATGTAAGGCCTTATACACTACGGGAATGCATCAATGTATGAAGAATGTTGTACTTGTCTTGTTTGGTACACGTATAGAAAAAATGTCATCAATTACATTTGACCAATCAAATTATGTTGAACTTAGATCGTATTACAATACCACAATTTCATATACCTTTTCTTTGGTAGCTCGTTTTTTTGGTCCATTGATAGAATCTTGTGTACTTTTATGCGAATGTGATTGTGTGGAGGCACTACCATGTCTAAATTCAGCCCAATTCAGAAACACATGGGCTACGTCAAGTGGATACATTAATCCTCCGATGACCACGATGTCTTGGATTGGGCTTTAGCTCTAGTTCAATGAGAAATGTGTTATCCGGACTCGTAATCTCTCGTAATTTCTTCAAGATCTCAAGTCTCACACTAGTTTCACTAGAAAAAAAAAAAAAAAAAAAAAAACCTTCTTAATAACCAACTCCACTTTTGGAACACAAGTTAACTCCAATTTATCTTTGTTAGGCAATTTAACAATATCAAGTGTCCTCTAATGTGCATGAACTATCTCAAGTGGAATAGAAAGTAATTGTTTGATGTAATAAGCAATCTCATGTGCACAAGGCAAACTGTGGGTACACCGAATATCACAACCACATGCTGAAGAATTAATTCTGTTGGTGAAAATACCAGAAGAATTACATTTTATTGATATATAATGTAAAAAAAGTGAGATACAAATAGATCAGACCGAGGCACGAATATCTTGTTTTCTTTAAGGAGATCAAGCCCACTGCGGTAGGAAGAACCCAAATACCGATACAAAAACCACTAAACTATGACTTGTTCCCTCCAGGATACAACAGTCTGACCACTTGTCGTATGATTCAGGCCAACTCTGCACAAGATAGTGAACTCAAAGCTCCGCCAAGAAAAAAACACCATTCTTTGGCTAGTAATCTCTCAAGTGTAAAAAATAGTTGGTCTAGAAAAGAGTAGATGAGAGGAACAATTTATAGGCCACTAGGACCTTACAAATTACACCAAAAAATAATGACTATTAAACCAAAGAAAAGGGAAAGTCCCAAAACCTCCACATATTAACTCACCACCAAGTCTATGACTTTCCAATTAATCTCCATTCATGAACAAAACAAAATGTCACCAAAAAAATATAAATGAATAAGATTCATGAATAAGATAAAAAGTCACCAAAAAAATAAATAAATAATTAAAAGATATTGAAATGATCCAACAATCCCCCCACTCATTTTAATATCAACAAGGACAGGAGAGATTACCAAACAAAGATAGACTAGTATGCATTGAACCTTTATTAGTGAAACAACAACCTTTACTCCAGAGTCAGTAGTGATCTCAGACTTGAACTATAACTACTTAGGGAAAATAAACTATTACTACTCACACATAATGATCCAGGTGTTGACATGAGCTTTTAATAGCTAGCACATTACGACCGTGTGCCTATCCCAGTTTACATGAGCATATTTGAGAATAAGCCTTGTTCTCATAGAAAGCGGCCCCACTTCCATGCTCACATAGGTGAAATCTGTCAAGGATGTTCCTATAATTTACACACCCCACTCAACAAGAGCAACATAATTTCTTTAAGAGTATAAAAACTCAACCCTCTAACATTACAGGACAAATGCACTTACACCATAGGGATGGACAACAAAATATTAAGGAGTGCATTTTTTTTACAACCACCATATGATTCGTTCTCCCCGTTGAACCTAATTACAGGATCTCTGGTCCCCAGGTTGGGTGTCCTCATACATGGTTTATGATTTTATAGGCTTTAAACCCATCATTCTCGATGTATTCTAGACCCTATCTCTCGCCAAGGCCTTAGTTAACGAATCCGCAAGATTACCACAAGATTTTACACAACATTACAACAAAAAAGGCCTTTGGTGACAAACTGATTTTGTCTCCAAACATCAAATTTTCGTCACCAAAGTGATTTGTGACAAAACAATTTTGTCACCACGTTCATCGTTTATTTGTCGACGCAAAAAGTACCTGGTGACGAAAAATTGTTTCGTCGCCTATTCTTCATTTTTGGAGACGAAATTTTTCATGTCTAAAAGTTGAATTTTTTGTCCTCTATAACATCCATTTCATCACTATAATTAAATAATATTTTATTTTTAGTTGTTTTGGCGATGAAATATTTCGTCACAAAATATTGAGATGGAGGTTTTAGTAATGAAATTTACCCTCACCAATGATATAGATTAAGGTGACAAAAAAATTCATCACTAAAGAGCACAAAACAAAATTCTTCAATGACAAAAACAATTTTGTCACCAAATATTTCAAGTTAGTGATGAAATATATTCAGCAAATGTGATAAAATTATTTGTTGGAACTATATCATTAGTGACAAAATTATTTGTCAAGAAAAGTTGTTTGAAAACTAATATCGACAGTTTTTTATTTCGTCGCTAATAATAATTAACATTTTTTAAAAATGGGGGTAATATTTTCATTTTTTAATTTTTTTTTTCACTAAAAATTCCCTACACATTTTAATAACATGTTTAATAAAATATCTATTACAGATCAATACAAAAACTTGTTCATTTTCATAAATACCACAGTTGAAATATGTCTCATAATATCCACAAAAATACAATATCAATTGCGGATTACAAAACACGTCTCCTATTATCCACATAAAACACGTCTACTAATATCCACAAAAATATAATATTAAGTGCAGATTACCAAACATATCTCCTAATATATACAAAAATATAAACTTTACAACGTAACCAAAAATACATGTAAGGTAATATTGACAAAAACACAAAATGACCAAGCTCTTTCTCTCTAGATTACCAAACGCGTCCATCTCTAATCTCCAATCTACAACAAAACAAAACAAAACAAATAAAAAATAAAAAATAAAAAAAGAGGAAGAAAATTACTATCTTATCAGTAAAATATACAATTTAACATTTTTCGAAAAGTGCATTTTTTTACTTAGTTTTCAAACTGGGAGTCCCGTACTAGTTTTATAGGTTTCCACAACTTATATTTGTCCCTCCCAAGGTGTTCGAGGTGTTTCCTGGGCCTTTTTGTGACTGTTTCACGATTTTGGCGCCCCAATGGTCTATTTTCAAGCCTAAGTGTTGGAAAAAGTGCATTTTTTGACTAAGTTTTCAAATTGGGAGTCCTGTGCTAGTTCCGTAAGTTTCCAAAACTTACATTGGGCCCTCCCGAAGTGTTTGGGGTGTTCTTCAGGCCTTCTCATGGTTGTTTTACAATTTTGGCCCCCTAATGGCCTATTCTCAAGCCTAAGTATTAAAAAAGTATATTTTTCTACTTAGTTTTCAAACCGGGAGTCTCGTGTTGGTTCTGTAAGTTTCCACAACTTACATTGGTTACTATAAGTTTGGAATACAATGGTAAATTTTTGGGAGTCTCGTGCTTGTTCTATAAGTTTTCACAATTTACATTAGTTCCTCTCGAGGTGTTCATGATGTTTCCCGAGCCTTTTCGTGCCTATTTGAAACTTTCCCTCCACCCCAAGACTTATTTTCTTGCCTAAGCATTTGAATACTGCAAATTTCAAAGCAGTTTTCAAATTGAGAGCCACATGCTTGTTCCGTAAGTTTGCATAACTTATGTTGCTCCGTCTCAAGGTGTTTGTGACGTTTCCCGGGCCTTTACATGCATATTTCACTATTTTTTCGGGACCTTTCGTGCCTAAATGTCAAAGTAATTTTTTTATTCTACCCTAGTTGAAGAAGAAATTTTATACTAAATTAACATAGAAACATAATATACTAATCAAGAAGCTTGTCTATCAGAATCTGAACTTTCCCCACTCTCAAAATTTCTCATGATACCTTTCTGCCTTAAACACTCTATGATACTTTGTATTTTCTTGCTTTGTTTTTTCTCTGACTTTTGAAACCTTGCAATTTGTTCATCTTGTTGTGCTATTTGCATCTCAAGGCGTTGAACATAGTCACTATTTTCAACAGTTGCAACAGTAGTCTACATAGAAGAAGAAGGCCTTATGCCGAGTCCTTTTACATAACCTGCCCTTGGCTTAAGCACCTTGATCGACGACTCCTTTGGGGTCAAGGGGATCGTACCAGTCTTTGAGAGGTGTTCTGCTTTCGTCTATATCATGTTGTCCTATTAATTTGAAATAAAGCAAAAAATTATTAGCTATTCTAGCCTACAAAGAAAAATAAATAATTTTATCAAAATTAATATACATTGCCTTGTACATACATAATTAACTTGGCACTCCGACGAAATCCATTCATGCATGTCCGAATTATAATGGATGGACTTGTAAAATTCTGCCAAATCAGGCACTTGTCCATTTGCAATTAGCTGATTCATTTGTTTTTTAATGTAATTTCAAATATTTAAATAAGAAATCCTACTAATCCAATAAAAAAAATTAGTAGAACACACTGAGCTGTACACCCTGACCGGGATTGATTTTGATCCACATCAATGTTTTGTTTTCATTTGCATCCTATTATTCACATTAGTTAGTGATTGTTCCTACACGATTGAAACACCAATAAAAACAAAAACAAAAAACTTAATATTAGTAAGAAGAAACTTAATTTTTGACAATCGACATAAAACATTTTACCTTGTATTCTTTACTATTCCATTTCTTGTCAATTAGAGATGTCCACTGATTAAGAGTAACACTTACATGTGGATGGCTTCTCGCGTATTCCTCCCCTCTTGCATTTTTAAGTTGCTTGTATTTTTTGTGCTACCTATAGGTGAAGCTACTCAATCGTCGACCAAACTGTGTGTCTAAAGCCTTTGCTACATCACTCTCATTTCCTTGTAGATCAAACTGATCTTGCAAAATCAAATCATTTTTTTTCATAAGTTAAATAACCTAAATTTTGTTCACATTCACAATTAGACGTGGCAACAACCAACTGTGAAACATAAAGGCTAGGCTATAGGAGTAACTCTACAATCCCTGTCCATATAACACACATGAAGCACAACACACACACACATACACACATACACACACTAACTAGGAGCAACCACCAGTCCATAGAGCAATAACAATAGAGAGCTAATCAACAAAAAAAAAAATAAGTGGTAGAGTTTTTAAATAGTAGAGTTTTTAAACACTTTAAGGCTAATGAAGTTACAATTATTCACCATATCAACCTGGTCTTCATGTCTGCAACCTCCCTTCTATCACTATTGATTTTAGCAAACCTGAGAATGACACTCCACATAAGTAGGCGTCATATCCGAAAAATGCAAAACCTACACCAAATCTCACCACACAATGAATTCCTAAGTCACTCAACCCACAAATATGCCTCACACTCAATAAGAAAAGCAGGTACTTGGGGAATCTACACACAATTTTGGTATCGCTACACTCAATCCACTTTTACGAACCACACAACACTCAAACTCACAATACTCCCTCTTGTACCTGCAATAGAAGATACACATAGATAGGCAAAAGATAAAATTAGTATAAACCCACAGATATATGGTCTCACACAACTCAACCCACATTTTAGTAATCCTCACAATCCTCAAATCCAGCTACACCTGCAAAATAACACACAAAATTAACGTAATTACACTCCATATGTGCTCTCAACACTCAACAGCTCACTCTCCCAACAACAGGCTCACTCAATATATGCTCAGCACCACTTAATTCTCAAACAAAATAGACAACCTCAATGCTTGAGAATTGTTCTAGGAAGTCTCCAGGTGCTAAGAAACCACTCATCATTATTGGATTTTTTCACATATAATAGAGCCATAGCTCCAAATCTGATTTTCTTTTTTATATAATCTGGTTCCTACATCTAGCCATCAACCAAATGTGGTGAGTGTTTTTCCCTATATAGTCTGGGTTGATCTACTTTATTTACTCACTGGTGGCTATTTTCTTCTCATGTTTCTCATATTTATTGGTTGGTCTGGGCTTAGGTCGGGGCTATATACAGCAGCAAACCACAAAGCTACTGCAAAAAGGAATCATATGAAAGAACACAACAATAAGCATGGTTGGAGTCACAGTCAGCATAATAGCAGGGCAACAATAACAAATTAATTCATAGCATCCACAAGGTCATGCTTTTTAACTCACCAAAGTTACATTAGCCACCTATGATCAATAGTCTTTTATGGGGAAAAGAAAAAAAAAGAAAAAAGAAAAAAGGCAACACCTAAATAAATAGGAAAAGCCAAACTATCCAAAACAATGAAAACTAAATGCAATTAAATGCAATTTGGCATTACTAAATGCGTTTGATACTTGTGAAGGCATTATTCGAACTCACGAAATCAAGTGCCAATACACCATAAGCACATAATAGAATTTCTCAATATCAAGTTGCCATTGTCCACCTAGAATTGTTTCCCATGTAATAGCTATGATGTAGGACGCATTCAAATGATTCAAGCCTTGACAACAACCTTAAACAAAACAAGGTTTTTGCTTAAGGTTCAATTAAAACCTAGTTTCAAGGATCTTAGCAAGCTGGGTTTCAACTTTTCTTAGGAAATGGCTATTTTAAACTACCAAATAACTAGATTTATAAATATAATCACATGCCAATAGCCTTAGAAAGTAAAACATAATTGTTTCTTTACTCCAAAAATAGATCCAAAGAACACAAACCCACAAAACATATAGTCATAACAACACCCAAAACACAAATACCATCCTCATCATCATCAAACTAAACATGAATTTTCAAAACAATTATGTTTCCAAATTTGTTATTTCTTGTTGTTTCTTTTACCACAGTACTAAATCTAGGGATGTGGAAGTTAAACCAAATGAGCCTATACCAAGTCACTTTAGGCCTGTGAACTCTAAATAGGTCCCAAGCAGAATGGACAGAGAAGAGGCCATTATATAAGAAATAATAAAGAAATCAAACAATGCTACAACTTCAAAGATAAGAGTTTGACAATAATTACCGCCAAACGTTGGATCATCAGCTTCTTACCATCATTGTTCACCTTTTTCCACCTACAAATGCTCAGGTCTAGTAACTGTGTTCGAACCTCTATACCAATCTTGGAGGCCAACTTAGAGGCTTGATCTCCTACTAAAACACGAAACTGTTCAGGTATAGGAACCAACATCTTTCCATCCTTATCGACAATGCGTTAGACGGTATGCCGCATGTCGAGCCATGACCACGTTTGTCATGTGATGCTGTAAGGACATAACATTAATTGAGTTAGTAAATAAACAAATGCAAGTTAGACCTTAAAAGTAACTCTGCAAACTTACCAATGTTGCTAGATACGGTCACCTCGTGCTCAGGTTGCACACTATGAGGTGGTAAGGGTTGGGTACCAATGTCCTGACATGGGGAATCCGTCCTTTCCTTTGGGGTGGGATTTAATGGCCTTGAATGAGACTGTAAACGGAGTCCAGGTGGCATCTCTTATTCCTTAATTAACAAAATCAAATAGTAAAAAAGATATTTAACACAGTTAAAATATATTTTAAAAAAGATATGATGTTTAAGATATGTGAACAAGATATGTAAATAGTAAAAGACATGTTCACACACAAATATAAAATAATGTATATAATACCTCGCAGTTAAAGGAACTCAATGACTGACCATCATTGTCATCCTCACTCTCTGATGGTTTATACTCATCATCATCATCTACCTCAACCCTAATTTCCTTTTCCTTTGCATTTACACATTTGGGATAAACTGCACTCACCAAAGAATTTGTAATATTCTTCACTCCAAGATTGTTCATTATCTCACAGTTCTCCTTGATTCACTTATTTCTTTGTTTCTCATATTCTGTTAGCTTCTTAGTTCTCAAATCACCTGGTTTCAGCCACTGTTTTTTTTCCTTTGACCATTTTCTACACCTATATAACATAATTCAACTTTAATTGGAAAATATAGACAATTTAATTATGCACCATTAAATAAAATAAGAAAAAGCAAGTAACATAAACATATAAAGTAAGTAGTACATTAATTAATAACATATGTTCAAAAAGAAAATATAAAATAAAAATTACATATCATAATCCATCTAAGGATCCAAATCAACATCAGGACTATCATGTTCTTCATCTCCTTCGTCATCTCTATTCTCTTCCATTATCTCATCTAATGACCCTACTGCCAAAATAACATTGAATTCAATATCATCCCTACAATATTAAATAACTGGGTCAATATGAATTGGAACAACATCAGTAATGTTTTCTTGTTGGAACACATTATTATTTTCTGAAGAATCCAACAATTCTCCATCACTAGCGTTTAGAACATCAAAGACACCCCTATGTTGCACCCTTTGTACGACATTCTAAGGTTCACCCAATTTGGTGTCATTTAGATAAAGGACTTGCTTAGCCTGACTAGGTAGGATAAATGGGTCAGATTGGTACCACCGACTATTCACGTCAATGCTTGTGTAATATATATCAAATCGTATTTTTCTGTTTCTACCAGTGTTACCGGTGTTGTACCATTCACACTGGAACAAAACAACCTTTTTATCACATATGTAGTCAAATTCCAAAACCTTGCACAAGTGACTGTAAAAGTCATGCAATTTTCCTTCACGATCTCCTTCTGTAAGCACGCCACTATTCTGACTCTTACAACAATTGTCTAGATCTCGAGTATGGAACCGTCTGCCATTGATTATGCAACCTGTAGACACCCCATTTTTGACCGACCTTAAGACTCAGACGTCACCGATTGAGCGCTTGGTGATGTTGCATAATGTGCTCGTTCAGAAGTTTCAGAGTCGCGGCCGTAAGCCCTGCCTCCGGACTTCCGAACCCTTTTCTGTGCCTTGTCTCGGTTTGCGAACCAGACTCGGTTTTCTCTGTTTCTTTTCCTGAAGGGAGGGAGAGGTCTCGTAGACCATCTCTCAATGTCCGTAGGCTACATTTGGTGGCCGTAGGCCATTTTGCCCATTTCGGAGTCCGGTTCCCGGTTTTCGGAGCCGTCAGGCCGTGTGCCTCGGTTCGGGACCGCTTAACCATCTCCTTTTGCTTTGATTTTTGGCATACATCTTATTTCATCCATTTTGAGGGACACTGGGGGCTGAGAAACCCACTTCGAGGTCGAATACCATTTTCGGTGCTTAACGGCCCATTTCTGGGACCCCGAACTGCGTGTTTTGACTCCGGAACATTCGTTTTGCAACGTTTTTCGCTCATTTTTGGAAGGTACCTCTGTTTTATCACAGGGAAGGTCACTGAAGGGTGGGAGGCCAGCAATTGTTGCAGCAACCAGTTATCTCTCCTCCGGAGCCTCCCGGCGCCCGTTTTTGCAACTTCCGGGCTAATGTTGAATACCTTAGGGGTAGTGTTGCCAACTTTCAACCACATATCTGTGATCTACACATCTGGGAGGCCACTAAAAGTTGGGGGCCGGCCATTAAGGTCACCTGACCCTTTTGACCCCTTTCTTCCGGGCTAATGTTGAACCCCTTGGACCTTTTTTCTTGAACTTTGAACCACATATCTGTGATGTACACACCTGAGAGGCCCCTAAAAGTTCATGGCCGGCCAGTAAGTCAACTTGACCCTTTTGACCCCCTCTTTCCGAGCCATTGTTGAACCCCTTGGGCCCACTTTCTTGGAACTTCAATTACATGGTTGTGTTGTACACACATAGGGCTACCTCCCCAATATCTGGCCGGCCAGAAAAGCTTGTTGACCCTTTTGACCCCTAGCCGGCCGGCTAGGGGGTGTGGCCGGCCGGCCACCTCCAGCCAAAGTGAGAGACCGGCCGTGTTCTCCTCACTGTACCCTTTCCAGCTGTGGGGCAATATCCCCCAGATATTTTCTGTATCCGGGGGATATTTTGGGAGAGAGTTATGCTCTCCAATTCACCCCCCTTTTACACCCCTTTCTTGACCTTATAACCAGCTGAGGGTCTTCTTCTTGAAGGTTAGAAAAATTCCTCTCCAAGCACAAACCCTAAACTCCATTGTCATCCTTCTCAATTCTCCAAAAAACCCTAACTTCTTAACCTCCATTTCTTCTACACCACCAAGCTCTACCACCACCATCTCATTTCCAGCAGCAAGGAGGGATTCTTGAAGGCTAAGGGAGCTCCAAATCAACCCAAGAAGCAACAAAAGCTTGGATCTTCAAGGGTAAGTTACACTTTGATCCTTTTGACCCTTTTCCTTGATATATTTCTAAGCCCCACTTCCTTTTTGATTCAAGATCCGGCCCTAACTGAAAAGGGCCATCTTTTGAGCTCATCTTCACTTCTCATTAAGGGCTCAACCCTGTTTGAGCCCTCCATAATACACTTGCTTCATTGATCATCTTGTATGTCATAGTTTTGCATGCTATTTTTGACCCATGAGCAATTTATTTTCGAGCATGTTGTAAACTGATATAAGGCTTATTTTGAGCCCCTCTTCAACATTGGAGAAGGGCTCAACATTGTTTGGTGTCTCCATGTGTCACTTGTAGTTATATCCCTTATTTGGCCCCGTTTTTGCATAAATTGGTAGTCCTCTTTGCTTCTGTTTTTGGACCTTGGTCCGAACTGAAAGTGGTCTTATTTTGGCCTATACTTCATGTTTCATTAACACTTTGTTTCTATTTGGTGATTATTTTGTATACTTCATGTTATAGCACCTTTTGAGCCTTGTTTTGCATCACATTTTTAGCATATTTGTATACTGATTTTGAGGCTTCCATATACTGTGAATATTCATTTTTTTGGTCCCTCTTCAATGTTGTAGAAGGAAATGTTTCAGTTTGGGTTTTTCTTATACCACTTGCTTCATTACCCTTCTTTTGGCCCCCATTCTTGCATGCTATTTTTCCCCTACCCATACTTGCTGTTTGGCCATGTTTATAACTGTGAAAGTGCATCTTTTGGGACTTTCTAGCTTCTGTCTTTGCATTACATGTCCATATTGTGCACATTTAGCATAGCTATAGGCCATTTCGGGTGCCTAATGTCGCATTTCAGGACATTTCCTTGCATTTCATGTCATTTCGCTTCATTTCGGGACTGTTTTCCCCCATATTTTGTTGCTGAAATTCCATTAGCATGCTTGCATATCATTTTTGTCATATTTCATTGCATTTTAGCATCGCCTCGGTTTGCGTGCCCGTGTGCACGCATTTCGAGGCACTCCATTTTTATCCGACGGCATCTTATGTGAGTGTGGCTGAGGCTCTCTCATGTTAGTATAAGTCCATTTGTCATTTTCCATGTCATTTGCATTGCGTATGCATTGCCTCGGTTTGCGTGCCCGTGTGCACGTACTTCGAGGCATCTCGTTTTCATCATTCTGTCATAGTCTCGGTTTGCGTGCCCGTGTGCACGTACTTCGAGGCATCTCATTTTTTATTGTATCTGTCATCGCCTCAGTTTGCGTGCCCGTGTGCACGTACTTCGAGGCATCTCATTTTCATCATTCTGTCATCGCCTCGGTTTGCGTGCCCGTGTGCACGTACTTCGAGGCATCTCATTTTCATCATTCTGTCATCGCCTCGGTTTGCGTGCCTGTGTGCACGTACTTCGAGGCATCTCATTTTCATCATTCTGTCATCGCCTCGGTTTGCGTGCCCGTGTGCACGTACTTCGAGGCATCTCATTTTCATCATTCTGTCATCGCCTCGGTTCACGTGCCCGTGTGCACGTACTCCGAGGCATCTCATTTTCATTGCATTCCGTCTTTTTCTCGGTTTGCGTGCCCGAGTGCACGTATTTCGAGGCATATCATTCCATAGCATTGTGTATGCTAAGATTGTATATTAGTTGCATATCATGCATATCATGCATATTGCATCGTGTCCGGAATAGGAATTAGCCCAGGCACGGGAAACGAGGTACATTTCGTACTCCAAGTGACGGAATGTGTCTCAATTCCCCAGTCACCGACACTCCGGATTATCCATGATGGAGTTAGGTTTTAGCTATAGTTTCATGTGCATTCATCCTATATTGAGTGGTGCATTTCGACTCTTCGGCCATCATGCCTCGGTATGCGTGATTGGTGGCACGAGGATCGAGACATGCATATATCTGTGCAAATACATTGCTGTGCCCCTTTCCTGCTCTCTGTTGCAGCAAAATCAGGAATCAGTAATTTTTCGGGATTCGGCACGCATTTCGAGGATAACTGCTAAACAGAGGCTAATTGGGGCATTCCGGTGGATTTCCGCGCAAGACAATCCGGACATGCATCATCCACCAGAAGCAAGACAGTCCCTGGCTTGCATGCCAGTTTTATTCGCTTTCCTAGTTAATTCATTAATTAATTAGAATTCTGTAATATTTCGGACTGTAATATTCTTTTATTCGGGACTGTAATATTTGGACTGTATACTTATTCGGACCCTCCGAGTGAGGGCACAACTGTAATAAGTGTGGGTGAGTGTGATGTATGTCTTCCAACCCCACGTCTTTCTCCCTTTTATTTATCCGCTTTTGATGGTTAGATTAGGGCATGTTTAAATTAGCATACAGTATGACAGCATGTTTGCATCATTCATCTGTTTTGCATGCACCGGGCTCGGCGCATCATACTAACTGCATTGTATTTTCAATTCCAAGTTGAATACATGTTAGTTGTAGCATTTCATATGCCATCTTAGAATAGCCGAGCCTACTATAGTTGCATTTTGCATGTGTTGCATTAAGCATTTTTGTATACTTAGGATCATGCATGATTTCTAATGTAGTTCCTATTTTGGCTTGGAGTACTCGGTAAGTTCTATGCTTTAGCATCCTCGCATGCGTGTGAGTGACTGCCATGAATAGCATGCTTACCATGAGGCTATGTGCTTATGTGATATATCTGCCTGAATGCCTGTGGGTGAAGGTTGAGTTGTTTAGATTGGAATAAATCATCGACTGTTTGTTTTAAGCCCACTAGATAGTGGCAAAACCATCTTTTCTAAACCCACCTGCGGGTGGTAAAATCTGCATTTTAAGCCTACTTGTGAGTAGCAAATCATCTTTCAAATAAACAAGCATGAAATGTTTTGTTCCAATTCGGGCGATCCAGTCTATACTTATATGCTGTGTGCATCACATAGTAACCTAGGCTAATAACCGGAATAAGAACTCACAATGTTTTCAAAAATTGATATCATGGTTAGTAGAGGCCGGTCTATGACCGGGCGAGCGGGGGTGCTCACGAAGTGACCTTCCCCAATCGTACCCAAGTTCCCGAGCCGAGGCAACTTTGGTGATGACGGACACGTGGCCTTTTGGCACCGAGTCAGGGTTTCCTAAATTTCCCAAAATAAAATATTTAGGTGGCGACTCTGTATCTGGCAAAGCAGTCCATGTTTGGCACTTCTTTCAAAAATCTGTTTTCTCAAAACGATTTGCCGGATTTGGACTCTTTGGTTCAGACTTAGAACCGTGACTACGAAAAGTCGAGTCCGAGCTGTAGCGAGGTCCCCCCGCGGGCTTGTTACAGTTTCTGGCGACTCTGCTGGGGATTTAGAGAACTTGACTCGAACTCATGATATCTATTTTTGACTACACTTGTGTGTTTCTTTGCATTGCATTTGCATTGGTGCGCCTAGGACACCGTGTTTGCCACCTGCTATTCCTGAACGGTTTGCCAGAGGCTTGTCTTGTCAAGGCATGACCATAAGGCTGACCGGTTGTGGGCTCTGCCAGTATGGGAACACAAACCCCGGTTTTACCGGGGCACCCTTTTTGACCATTCGACCTAGTGCATATTCGGATCCATAGTGACCATTCTAAATTAAGACAGGTTGCTTACCCATTTATAGGTTGTTTGAAACCGCTGCGTGCGTAGTGAAACCCTAACTCCTGACAAAATAGGACAGGGAAACCCTACCCCTTCATAGGGGTGTTTTTTTTTTGGCTCTCACTTATCTGTTATGTGCTTTAGAGTGCGTCTCTACAGGAATGCATGTATCAGTGTATGAGTTTGGGTATCAGGCCTGCGGGCACCAGTTTGCGAATTTTGGCATCAGGCCTGCGGGCATTACTATCAGTATTTGGGAGTCAGCTTTACCTGCGGGTATCAGACTCAGATTTTGAAGCCGAATTTTGGGGCAGAATTCAATAGAGGGCACACTCATTCAACTATGCTCGTATCTGTTCAGATGGAATCAGGCTGAGATGCTGTCTGTTTTCCCTTTTGCTAGGGTAGTCTTGGAACTATAGCTTCAGAAGGCTCCGATATCCCCCGGGTACATTGGATCCGTGTCGATAGACTTTGTCAGGTCGGAAATTCAGTTCAAGGGCAAATCAGTGTTCTTTCGCTGAGGTAAGGCAAAGGAGGGCCAGTTAGGGTTCATTTTGTTCATCTGATCCGACAGTCACCAGTCACATCATCAGCAGACCCGTGATGGCACAGGGTTCGGAAGATCTTCAGAGAACTGTGATAGGTTTGGCCTCCGGGACGTCGGCTCCATCATCGACCACACCACATACCGGGAACTTCATGTCAAAAGACTCCCCGATGTTGGGACGGGCAGCATTTGAGGAAAGCCAATCCCTTGGCAAAGTGGAGGCGAGTGGAAGGAACGAGGTAGGGGTGGACATGGATCCTCATAAACATCTTCTGTTGGCTGTTGAGGCTTTGAAAGCCGAGGGACTGAACAAAGAGCAAGTGTTCGCAGTCTTTGCAAAAACTATGGACGACATTTTCGCCATTCAAGTTGGGGGCAGTTTGAATCAAGGGGCAAGCCGGGAGAAGGGTCGTTGTATCAGAAACGTTCCTTTCGACTATAATCCTGCACTTGGAAAAGATCAGCAAACTAGGCCAGCACCTGCTAATCCCCCTGCTGGCGCGTCCAGCAAAAATCCACAAACCTCAAAATACCCACCTCGAGGCCAGAGGGTGTTCGCACCATTATATATGTCTCTATCAGCGGCCTTTAGGATCTTGATTAGAGAGGGGGATTTGAAGCCCCTGAAGCCGCAACCATTACCAAAGGACCTCCCTCTCTCGCACAACCCAGCCGACTACTGTGCCTTCCATCAGCGAGCTGGCCATGACACTGACACGTGCTTTCGTCTCCGCCACGAAATACAAGATCTGATCGACAACGGGGTCATCCCCGCACCAGGTCCTACAAAGTCTATCGGCACTTGATCAGTGAACTTATGGGGGATAATGTGATCAAGGGATGAACCACCTGCGGGCAGCGCTCAATTTACTTCAGACGTGGGAATGGCATGCACTGTTCTGAGCAATATGCAAATACCAGTTTTTGTGCTTTTTGACTTGGGTAGTGAGTTAGTCTTGTTGTCCTGTATAGAGTCAATCTTTTATTTTGTGTCGGGTCTGTCTTATCATATCGAGTCAGTCCTGTTGTATAGGAGTCGGGTGATCCCAGGGGTGTTACCTCGGGCATCACCATTTTGTTTTGTGTTTGTATTTTCTTTTTGTTTTGAGTCTGTTTCTGCCAGGAAGCCAGTTGTGCCGGGATTTGAATGAAACGGCAGTACATTCCACCTGCTCTCTCTTGCCTTGAAGTCATTGTAATGACCTGAGTTTTTCAAAATTTTTTTTTTTTTTTTGAACACTGCGGTGAAAACGAAGAGGAAGGAAGTCCTCGGGATTTGCAAAACTTTGATCAAATTGAGAGAAAGAAAGGCGTGCTAAGCCCTTAATGATTGAAATCATGCTTGTTAGCGTGAGTACTGGGAAGGATCTTGGCTTGATCCAAATTGGTCCCACACCGTCTTCAGCGCGAGCGATTTGTCGCTTTCTTAAAAATTTTCAAAAAACAAAATGTTTTGCGCGGTCCCGCGAAGACCTGTGTAGAATCACTTTTGGGATTGTGCAGCCTAGGATCGCTCTCGGCCTCGAGACTCAACCCCTTCGCTTCCAAACCTTGAACTTAAATTCAGAAGGTTCAACGGTCAACTACGACGTGAGACCTGTGTGGCCAGATTTCAAAGCAGCCTTCGAACAAGAGGCAAGAAAGTCAGATCAAGAAGATCAGATGTCATCAGAGGAAGCTTACAAAGCAAAACAGCAGCCATTCTCCTGGGTTCATATGACTTCAGGATCTCAAAACCATTTGACATGGACTAGCTACACTTTTACCCTTGAGAGGCTCGCTGGGCCGAAAACCCGAAAGGGCGACCCAGGCAAAAGTTAGAGCAAGAGAAAAATACAAAAAAGAAGCAAAAAAATGCAAAAAAAAAAAAGAGAGCAAAAAAAGAAAGATGCAAAGAAAAGAACAAGAAAAAGAAAATCAAAAAAGGAAAAGAAATGAAAAGAATTGAAAAGAAAAGAATAACAAAGCTCGCAAGGTCGAAAACCCGCGACGGGCGCCTTGGCAAAAGTTAGAGCCTAAAAAGGAGAGGTTAATACCCGAGCGTACCTTAACCCCGAACTACGTAAGGCTTGATTCCCATGTTTGGGATACGTAGGCAACTTCATTATGAAGTCCAGCCCTAAAACACTTAAATTCGATCATGTCCATGTAATGGTTCTAATAATCTTTGTCTTCTCTGTATCCGAGAGTTCGATTGCAATCATCGCTCTGAGGACTGACTACAATACACTACGGTGCCGTTCAGACAAGGGGCAACTTTCCTTTGCCATTCAATGCACCGCGGTGTCATCCAAACAAGGGGCAACTTTCCGTTGCCATTCAATGTGCTGCGGTGCTATCCAAACAAGGGGCAACTTTCCGTTGCCATTCAAAACGCCGCAGTGTCATTTCAAACAAGGGGCAACTTTCCGTTGCCATGCAGTTCCCCTCAAGCAAAGGGGCAATCTTCCTTCGAATCCGAGGTTGTGCATCTCGAGAGTAGGTTCCGTGCTCGTTGAGCAGTGGTCGTTTGCAAAAATAGTTTTTGAGAATTTTTACTAAGGTTGACTAATCTTCTCGAAAGGTATTCCATTTTTTAAAACTGGACCATCTCTTGGACCCAAAAGAGGAAAATTTTTAGTGCTCACAGCCTAACTTGCATGATTTTAAATCAGAAAATTGAACAAGCATGTTAATCTAACTCTCATTTTGGTCAAAAATTTTTTTAGGAGAAAACTAAAACAAAAAATGGTCAAAATGATGAACTAAGGGCATAGTTGAGTCAGGCTTCCTGTCTTTCCCATTGTCAACATACTTGCCAAGAAGGGCACTCTACCTGCCAGAAAAGGGCACAACTAAGGGCAGAAAGCTCTCACATCCTCCAAGCAACGAGGTATCAAGACAAGTGCGAAACACGAACCGGAATGGATCAAGATATTCCACTCTCTTGTCTGGACGCATCTGATCACGTCCAAACTCCCCAACAGAGCATCCTCAACCGATGTTAGCTGCAGATTTGCTACACAGCCGTTTGTGGCGCAACCCCTCTGCGAGAGAAACTCACTGTTGTGAGCAGAGGAAAGAGAATCTAGCAGAATGCTAGGGGCACGAGCCCATAATTTGCTGTTTATCCATCAACCGCCCAGGGGAGGGATGAAAAATGAGAGAATGAAGAATAGAGAGATGTGCGATGAGAGAAAAAGTGAGAAAAGGGCTTTTTCAGAAAAACAGAGCTTGAGGGCCGAATGATGTGAGAATCACAAATGAGAAAGGGTGGGAAACATTACCCTGTGAAATAGGCCCCCTGTGCACGTCTGAGTGTCGTGTCTTTTTGTTTTATCTCGATTCTTGTTTTGAGTTGTTTCGAGTGTTACTCGATGTGTTTAGGTCGTGGGCCTTTCATTTCCGTGTTGAGTTGTCTTATTGTGTTCAGTCGCAGGCTCGATACCCGGTCAAAAGCTCATTTATCAAATTCAAAAATAAAATCGTTTTGCGCTCCGAACATCGTGCCGTTCTCCACATCTGTGCAAAAACAAGATTCGTTCTTTCATAAAACCTCAGGGTTCAACCCAGGTCATGCGAGAACAGCAAAACTAGGACCCATCTGAAACCATATGGGTTCCAGACTACAAAGCAAAAGCAAAAGAGGAAATGTCGAGCATCTGAGTTTGTTTCAACTTCAGTAAGTTCCAAGACTACATTCCGTGTGTACCTCTTCAAGTCTTGCCAAAGCTCCGAAGTATGAATGTGCCTCTACCTCAAAGCTCAAGATCAAGTCTGCTTCAAGCCAAAATGGTAATCAGAAGTGCTCTCCCTGAGTACCATTCCCCGCCAGAGGCATCTTGGCTGTGTTCGCAATGAGTTCCTAGGAGACCAACTGCGACGGTGGAAACTAGAGTTCGAATGGCTGATGCCTAGGACCCAAAGGTTCGGGATTTCCGAGACTAAAGTCTGGTTTAAATACCCAGAGGCGTGTCCTCGGCTTGAAGTCTGTATGGAAGCCCCATAGGTTGAGATAGCGTGTATGCACCTCAATTCTGGATACTGAACCAACCTAGTCTGTCACCCCGTTGGAGAATAGGGAAAGTTGTGAACATAGCCAGAAAGGAAAGGTAGTAACTGCGGTTTGGAAGTACAGTCAAGAAAGCGCAAGAAGGACCTACTCTTTTCAGCTCAAAATGTTTCTGCGGGATTTTCAAACTCATGTCTTCGATGTGTAGCTCATCGTCAGTCGGCATGCACGAGGTGTATCCTTTTTGGAATGTATCGTGACCCCTCCGAGAGGTAAATCGGAGGTTGCGTTTGGAAATTGGTCTACTTAAGGCTAGTATTCCCTTGTTCGGTATTTTGTTTCAAATATGCGTTGTCACGCACACTCCACCTGCATTGTTATGCTCATTTGTTGCATTATTATGCACATTTATCTAGCATTGTTATGCTCATTTGTTGCATTGTTATGCACATTTATCTAGCATTGTTATGCTCATTGTTGCATTATTAAGCACCCACTTCACTAGCATTATTATATCCATTACATTGATTATGCACATCTATCTCGCATTGTTATGCTCAATTACTTGCATTTTTATGCACCAGTTCACTTGCAATTATCTTTCTTTCTCCTTGCGCGTGCGACGGGTTAGACCCTCTTCGGTTAAAAGCATTCGAAAGAAGTCCCAATGCTCACACCATTCTGAAACGCCGGGATACGTCCCTATGTTTCTCCCTTTCGGTTAAAAGCATTCGGAAGAAGTCCCAATGCTCACACCATTCTGAAACGCCGGGATACGTCCCTATGTTTCTCCCTTTCGGTTAAAAGCATTCGGAAGAAGTCCCAATGCTCACACCATTCTGAAACGCCGGGATACGTCCCTATGTTTCTCCCTTTCGGTTAAAAGCATTCGGAAGAAGTCCCAATGCTCACACCATTCTGAAACGCCGGGATACGTCCCTATGTTTCTCCCTCTTCGGTTAAAAGCGTTCGGAAGAAGTCCCAATGCTCACACCATTCTGAAACGCCGGGATACGTCCCTATGTTTCTCCCTCTTCGGTTAAAAGCATTCGGAAGAAGTCCCAATGCTCACACCATTCTAAAACGCCGGGATACGTCCCTATGTTTCTCCCTCTTCGGTTAAAAGCGTTCGGAAGAAGTCCCAATGCTCACACCATTTTGAAACACCAGGATACGTCCCTTTATTTCTCCTCCTTGTCCTTAAATTCTTGGGATACGTCCCTACACCTCTGGGATACGTCCCTAAACACCGAGTTACAGCTTGCTGCATTTGCATGATCATTGAGTTATGTTCGGCTTCTTGCATATCATTTTGCATTTTGCCCCCCCTGCCTGCGGGCTGCCTGCGGGCACATTTCTGTTTATCTTGTATGTTTGTCTAAGTCTTCGGCCTTGTCAAAAATGGGTCGTCTCTAGGCTTTGACATTCACTCCCGTCACTTGTGACTTCCGAGTTCTGTCAAAGACGGGCAACTGTAGACACCCCATTTTTGACCGACCTTAAGACTCAGACGTCACCGATTGAGCGCTTGGTGATGTTGCATAATGTGCTCGTTCAGAAGTTTCAGAGTCGCGGCCGTAAGCCCTGCCTCCGGACTTCCGAACCCTTTTCTGTGCCTTGTCTCGGTTTGCGAACCAGACTCGGTTTTCTCTGTTTATTTTCCTGAAGGAAGGGAGAGGTCTCGTAGACCATCTCTCAATGTCCGTAGGCTACATTTGGTGGCCGTAGGCCATTTTGCCCATTTCGGAGTCCGGTTCCCGGTTTTCGGAGCCGTCAGGTCGTGTGCCTCGGTTCGGGACCGCTTAACCATCTCCTTTTGCTTTGATTTTTGGCATACATCTTATTTCATCCATTTTGAGGGACACTGGGGGCTGAGAAACCCACTTCGAGGTCGAATACCATTTTCGGTGCTTAACGGCCCATTTCCGGGACCCCGAACTGCGTGTTTTGACTCCGGAACATTCGTTTTGCAACGTTTTTCGCTCATTTTTGGCAGGTACCTCTGTTTTATCACAGGGAAGGTCACTGAAGGGTGGGAGGCCAGCAATTGTTGCAGCAACCAGTTATCTCTCCTCCGGAGCCTCCCGGCGCCCGTTTTTGCAACTTCCGGGCTAATGTTGAATACCTTAGGGGTAGTGTTGCCAACTTTCAACCACATATCTGTGATCTACACATCTGGGAGGCCACTAAAAGTTGGGGGCCGGCCATTAAGGTCACCTGACCCTTTTGACCCCTTTCTTTCGGGCTAATGTTGAACCCCTTGGACCTTTTTTCTTGAACTTTAAACCACATATCTGTGATGTACACACCTGAGAGGCCCCTAAAAGTTCATGGCCGGCCAGTAAGTCAACTTGACCCTTTTGACCCCCTCTTTCCGAGCCATTGTTGAACCCCTTGGGCCCACTTTCTTGGAACTTCAATTACATGGTTGTGTTGTACACACATAGGGCTACCTCCCCAATATCTGGCCGGCCAGAAAAGCTTGTTGACCCTTTTGACCCCTAGCCGGCCGGCTAGGGGGTGTGGCCGGCCGGCCACCTCCAGCCAAAGTGAGAGACCGGCCGTGTTCTCCTCACTGTACCCTTTCCAGCTGTGGGGCAATATCCCCCAGATATTTTCTGTATCCGGGGGATATTTTGGGAGAGAGTTATGCTCTCCAATTCACCCCCCTTTTACACCCCTTTCTTGACCTTATAACCAGCTGAGGGTCTTCTTCTTGAAGGTTAGAAAAATTCCTCTCCAAGCACAAACCCTAAACTCCATTGTCATCCTTCTCAATTCTCCAAAAAACCCTAACTTCTTAACCTCCATTTCTTCTACACCACCAAGCTCTACCACCACCATCTCATTTCCAGCAGCAAGGAGGGATTCTTGAAGGCTAAGGGAGCTCCAAATCAACCCAAGAAGCAACAAAAGCTTGGATCTTCAAGGGTAAGTTACACTTTGATCCTTTTGACCCTTTTCCTTGATATATTTCTAAGCCCCACTTCCTTTTTGATTCAAGCTCCGGCCCTAACTGAAAAGGGCCATATTTTGAGCTCATATTCACTTCTCATTAAGGGCTCAACCCTGTTTGAGCCCTCCATAATACACTTGCTTCATTGATCATCTTGTATGTCATAGTTTTGCATGCTATTTTTGACCCATGAGCAATTTATTTTCGAGCATGTTGTAAACTTATATAAGGCTTATTTTGAGCCCCTCTTCAACATTGGAGAAGGGCTCAACATTGTTTGGTGTCTCCATGTGTCACTTGTAGTTATATCCCTTATTTGGCCCCGTTTTTGCATAAATTGGTAGTCCTCTTTGCTTCTGTTTTTGGACCTTGGTCCGAACTGAAAGTGGTCTTATTTTGGCCTATACTTCATGTTTCATTAACACTTTTTTTCTATTTGGTGATTATTTTGTATACTTCATGTTATAGCACCTTTTGAGCCTTGTTTTGCATCACATTTTTAGCATATTTGTATACTGATTTTGAGGCTTCCATATACTGTGAATATTCATGTTTTTGGTCCCTCTTCAATGTTGTAGAAGGAAATTTTTCAGTTTGGGTTTTTCTTATACCACTTGCTTCATTACCCTTCTTTTGGCCCCCATTCTTGCATGCTATTTTTCCCCTACCCATACTTGCTGTTTGGCCATGTTTATAACTGTGAAAGTGCATCTTTTGGGACTGTCTAGCTTCTGTCTTTGCATTGCATGTCCATATTGTGCACATTTAGCATAGCTATAGGCCATTTCGGGTGCCTAATGTCGCATTTCGGGACATTTCCTTGCATTTCATGTCATTTCGCTTCATTTCGGGACTGTTTTCCCCCATATTTTGTTGCTGAAATTCCATTAGCATGCTTGCATATCATTTTTGTCATATTTCATTGCATTTTAGCATCGCCTCGGTTTGCGTGCCCGTGTGCACGCATTTCGAGGCACTCCATTTTTATCCGACGGCATCTTATGTGAGTGTGGCTGAGGCTCTCTCATGTTAGTATAAGTCCATTTGTCATTTTCCATGTCATTTGCATTGCGTATGTATTGCCTCGGTTTGCGTGCCCGTGTGCACGTACTTCGAGGCATCTCGTTTTCATCATTCTGTCATAGCCTCGGTTTGCGTGCCCGTGTGCACGTACTTCGAGGCATCTCATTTTCATCATTCTGTCATCGCCTCGGTTTGCGTGCCCGTGTGCACGTACTTCGAGGCATCTCATTTTCATCATTCTGTCATCGCCTCGGTTTGCGTGCCCGTGTGCACGTACTCCGAGGCATCTCATTTTCATTGCATTCTGTCTTTTTCTCGGTTTGCGTGCCCGAGTGCACGTATTTCGAGGCATATCATTCCATAGCATTGTGTATGCTAAGATTGTATATTAGTTGCATATCATGCATATCATGCATATTGCATCGTGTCCGGAATAGGAATTAGCCCAGGCACGGGAAACGAGGTACATTTCGTACTCCAAGTGACGGAATGTGTCTCAATTCCCCAGTCACCGACACTCCGGATTATCCATGATGGAGTTAGGTTTTAGCTATAGTTTCATGTGCATTCATCCTATATTGAGTGGTGCATTTCGACTCTTCGGCCATCATGCCTCGGTATGCGTGATTGGTGGCACGAGGATCGAGACATGCATATATCTGTGCAAATACATTGCTGTGCCCCTTTCCTGCTCTCTGTTGCAGCAAAATCAGGAATCAGTAATTTTTCGGGATTCGGCACGCATTTCGAGGATAACTGCTAAACAGAGGCTAATTGGGGCATTCCGGTGGATTTCCGCGCAAGACAATCCGGACATGCATCATCCACCAGAAGCAAGACAGTCCCTGGCTTGCATGCCAGTTTTATTCGCTTTCCTAGTTAATTCATTAATTAATTAGAATTCTGTAATATTTCGGACTGTAATATTCTTTTATTCGGGACTGTAATATTTGGACTGTATACTTATTCGGACCCTCCGAGTGAGGGCACAACTGTAATAAGTGTGGGTGAGTGTGATGTATGTCTTCCAACCCCACGTCTTTCTCCCTTTTATTTATCCGCTTTTGATGGTTAGATTAGGGCATGTTTAAATTAGCATACAGTATGACAGCATGTTTGCATCATTCATCTGTTTTGCATGCACCGGGCTCGGCGCATCATACTAACTGCATTGTATTTTCAATTCCAAGTTGAATACATGTTAGTTGTAGCATTTCATATGCCATCTTAGAATAGCCGAGCCTACTATAGTTGCATTTTGCATGTGTTGCATTAAGCATTTTTGTATACTTAGGATCATGCATGATTTCTAATGTAGTTCCTATTTTGGCTTGGAGTACTCGGTAAGTTCTATGCTTTAGCATCCTCGCATGCGTGTGAGTGACTGCCATGAATAGCATGCTTACCATGAGGCTATGTGCTTATGTGATATATCTGCCTGAATGCCTGTGGGTGAAGGTTGAGTTGTTTAGATTGGAATAAATCATCGACTGTTTGTTTTAAGCCCACTAGATAGTGGCAAAACCATCTTTTCTAAACCCACCTGCGGGTGGTAAAATCTGCATTTTAAGCCTACTTGTGAGTAGCAAATCATCTTTCAAATAAACAAGCATGAAATGTTTTGTTCCAATTCGGGCGATCCAGTCTATACTTATATGCTGTGTGCATCACATAGTAACCTAGGCTAATAACCGGAATAAGAACTCACAATGTTTTCAAAAATTGATATCATGGTTAGTAGAGGCCGATCTATGACCGGGCGAGCGGGGGTGCTCACGAAGTGACCTTCCCCAATCGTACCCAAGTTCCCGAGCCGAGGCAACTTTGGTGATGACGGACACGTGGCCTTTTGGCACCGAGTCAGGGTTTCCTAAATTTCCCAAAATAAAATATTTAGGTGGCGACTCTGTATCTGGCAAAGCAGTCCATGTTTGGCACTTCTTTCAAAAATCTGTTTTCTCAAAACGATTTGCCGGATTTGGACTCTTTGGTTCAGACTTAGAACCGTGACTACGAAAAGTCGAGTCCGAGCTGTAGCGAGGTCCCCCCGCGGGCTTGTTACACAACCTGAGTACTCTTTCACTAGCAAATTAGAACCATTTGCTAGTGAAAATAATTCATCAGTTACCTCTAATGTCACGAACCAAACCCTTCCCTATAGGTTTAGCGTCGTAACCGCCCAGTAATCCTAGGATTACCGAAGGCCTCTGACCTGAATAACAAAATATAAGGGGCTAGCGAAAGCAAATATATAAAATACATTGTCCATAGAGCTGTGTTGACGTACATGGGACAAAATATTTAAAACATAAATTTATACATATGACGTCAAATTTCATAAGTCATGTATCAACAAATAGATAATAACAAAAGGGCTTAGTCTAGTGTACGGATAAACAAAACAAAACAAAGACATACTTAACATGGTCCTCAAAACCTGACTTCTTTAACGGGAACCTCCTCGGGAGGCACAATCGTTGGCTGACAAAACGGAACTCTAGGCTATCAACTCTGGGCCTGGTCACCTACATACATAAAATAAATAGTGAGCGAAAGCCCAATGAATAATAATAGAGTAAAGGGTTTAATGAATGATGTCCCATATCAGATTTAGAAGGCAGAAATAGATTCATATTTTTATTCCAAGTTCAGTAGCATGTACTTATTCAATTGCATAGAGGATCATACATGGTACACCCATTAGCACTAACAGATCAGATACAGAGTATTAAGGGTCATACTTGACCAGTTCCATAAAGGAACCGTTGGTACAGGGAATAGAGAACATACTTAAGCCACAATATTGTTACCCCCCGGTGAGGGCCATAAGACCACGGTATTATTACCCCTAAGCAAGGGCCTTGTGCTCATAGACCATAGTATTGTTACCCCTAGGCAAGGACCGTGTACTAAGGATGCCATGAATACTTGTCAATGTATGGACAATTATTCATTGATATAGAACATAGCCTTTCAGAAAACAAATCATTTCTTGTCATATCATATAGGAAAATACTTAAATGTGAACATAGCTTTACAAAGTTATTACTCACAGATGGCTCCAAAAGCAAAATAGAACAAGCAAATGGATCAAGCGAGTTATGGTGCGTGACCTACACAAACACAGAACGAATACACATTGAATCACACACCCGAAATTCTTTAACTTAATTCTTGTCTTATCTTGGTGTGTTTCTAATCCTTATCCTCATTATTATGTCTTAATTAGGACTTAGGAATGCCTAGGATGTAATGAGGATGCCAAAATGCACCTTGTAATACTTAGCAAAATTTGTTGAAAACAAGGCCTTTGCTAGAGCGCAACTTCCTTCGCTAGAATGGGGGTTCAAAAATATGAGTGGTCGGTTCAACGTAACTTCGGTCGCTCGAGTGGTTTGTAAACTCTGCAAAAGTACTAGTTACATGAATTTTTCGCTCGATGGTTGCTCGAGCGTGAGACTGAGGTCTTCGCTCAAGCGCAACTCCGGTTACTTAAGTGGTCTACAAAATTCATAAACTTCTGGGAGCATGATTTTTACACTCAAGCCAACTCTTGGTCGCTCGAGCAGAAGTGAAAAATCAAGAGTGGTCGCTCAAGAGCACAATCCTTCACTTGAGTAGTGAGGCAGAATTCTGGAATTTCCAGATTTCTCCCAAACTTCAAAACTCGAATTCAAAGGTTCAAAATAGGTTCTTTAGGACCAAAAGCTTAAGGGAACATGTGTAAACTTGTAAAACATTGTGAATTCAAAATCATTTCGCAAAATCGAAGCCCAAAAGCATGCCAATTATTCAAATTAAGCTTGAAACTTTGAAAACATAACACATATGTATTCTCTTGAATTCAAACTTTCCAAATCTTGATAGAATGAGATGTTTAGTACAACAAGGAGTTGAATTCTCATAACAAGTCTAAAATATGAACTTATGTGAACGTGCATGTGGGAAAACCTTGTAAACAACTTCTAAAACACCATGAAATGCACATGCATGCATGGTATGAATTATATTCCGTTAATTCTAGCTTAATTCTCATACTTAGTCAGATAAACTTCTTGAATTCTCTTCATTAACAACTTAAATACAAAGATTAGGAATCAATTACTCACCTAAGATTAGGAATTCTCTTCAAGTCTCTCCCTTCTTTCCTCTCTTTCACATTTATGTCATCAAGGCAATGAACTGTGCATATGTATGTGCATTCTAGAATCATATGGGCCTTATATAGGCTTCATTAGGAAGCTTCCTTAGTGATTAATTAAGTGACATTATTTATTTTAATTATTTGGTTCTTAATCGAATTTAAATTAAACCTACCATAAGATTCTAAAAAGTCCAAATAACACATAACCTGAGTCAATTTCGTGATCGGATGCCGATAAGGCCTTCAATTCGCAGAATAGAACAAAAACACAAACAGATATTTCTACGACAAATAGATACAAATGCAAATAACATATAATACATGCAATTAACACATGATTTCCTCTAATTACTTATTAGGAATCCTTAATCATGGTTTAACAGTTAATCACAAGTCAGGGTTGTTACATCTAACGACTCTTCAACTCTCAATCTATTTATCTACAATTACATATAACAAACAATAAGTAAAAAATTTATAAATGATGAAATTTTATAAAACTTTATTTTTTTTAAAATTGTAAATATCGAAAAATTATAAATGTTTTATCCTCTCTTTGAACCACTTGGGAAATTCTTGTTGTTGTATATGGGTTATGTCACGTCCAGCTCGAGTTTGTAATAGATTTTTGTGTTACCTACTCAAAAAAAATGTGATTACTACATACCGCTAATAAAAAAACTAAGCATAAACATAATTCAATGAAACACATACTCCAAATTCTTCTCTATCTTTGGGCTATTGTACAACTCAAACCAATGAGCAATATCACGAATTTCTTGAGACATTTCAGCATCCGATGTGATTAGAACAATTGGACGTGTAGTTTCTATAAATATTATCAACCCTTGTTGACGCTCACCACGATCTTCATTCCATTCTGATCAATTAAGAACGATTTCAATCCCATCATACATTGAACAAAAAGTAATGCACTCTTTGACTATGTAAGCCTCAGCAATTGAACCTTCTGGTCGAGCTCGGTTGGTCACAAACTTTTTTAATGCTCCAAGAAACCTTAAAGAGAGAACCAATTAGGAGTATAGTTACACTTGCAACACAATTACGCATATCTTATTTACAAATATAAGTGTAAAAAATGCCTTTCAATTCGGTACATCCATCGATATTGCACGGGTCCTCCAAGAATAGCCTCACAAGGTAAATGAACAGCCAAGTGGATCATCACATCGAAGAAGGCTGAAGGAAAGATCTTTTCAAGCTTGCATAAAATGTGTATTATACGTTCCTTCAATTTCTCCAGTTCACTAAGCCTTAGTGTCCTAGAGCATAGGTCTTGGAAGAAATTGCCTAACTCAAAAAGTGTTGTGCTAATTTCTTTATCCACGTAACCACACACTCCAATGGAAAGAATTTTTTGTATAAGTACATGGCAGTCGTGGCTTTTTAGGCCTATTAATCTACCATTTCTTGCATTCACTGATTTGGATATGTTTGCCGCATACCCATCTAGATACTTGACAGTTTTTAAGAATTCAAAGACACCCTGCCTCTCTACAGGTGTCAATAAAAAGCTTGCTTGAGTCTTGACATATGACCCATCGGATCGTTGGGTTAGCCATAGCTCTTTCCTTATACCTATATCTTCCAAGTCTAACTGTGCCTTGTCTGTGTCCTTGTTCTTTCCATCAGTGCCTAACATAGTTCCGAAAATATTTTCACTAAAATTTTTCTCCGCATGCATGACATCAATGTTGTGTCGAAGTTTTTGCTTTTTACTATAGGGTAGCTCATACAAGATGTTTACCTTTGTCCAATTAGGTGCTTGACGGGGCCTTTTCCTATTACTTAAATGCTTTCCATGTATGACACGTCATGTTTTCCAATTGCTCTTGTATATTTTCCACTGGGAACTCCAAAGATCTCTTCTATTTCTCAATCTTACCATTGTAAGCCCTACTCTTTCTCCTTTTTGGGTGGTCCTCAGGCAAGTAACATCGATGGTTAGTGTACCCAGTCTTACTTCTCAAAGATTCAAAATATGATTCATCATTGCAAGTGTAACAAGAATAATGACCCTTTGTTCTCCACCCAGATATGTCACCAAATGCAGGCCAATCGTGTATTGTCCACAACAAAGCTGCATGCATTCAAAAAGTCTCATTGGTGGAGGCATCGTAAGTTAGTGCCTCATTTTTCCACAACCCATTCAACTCATCCACCAATGGTTGCATGTAGATGTCAATATCAATCCATTGTTGCAATTCTCCAGGAATAAGTAATGACATCAAACAAAATGGATCCTTCATAACCAACCAAGATGGGAAGTTGTATGAAATGAGTATGACGGGCCACAAACTGTAAGAGTTCATGTTCCGAAAAGAGTTAACCCATCAATGGCCAACCCTAGCCTCACATTTCGAGGCTCCAAGGCAAACTCGAGATGTTGTGAATCAAATTCCTTCCACTCATCACTATCAGCGGGATGCCTCAATATCTCGTCGTCCACTCGTTTGTCTTTCTACCATCTCATGTCCTCAACCCTCTTCCTTGACATGTACAATCTTTTCAACCTAGGTGTCAAAGGAAAGTGCCGCAATACTTTATGGAGGATCTTCTTACCCCTTCGACGATTGATCTTGTATCTATGTCATACAAGTCAGACATTTATCTACTGTTGCATTCTCCTTCCAAAATAATACACAATCATTGATGCAAGCATCAATGAGCTCATATGACAATCCAGGTCACATAGTATTTTCCTAGCTTCATAAGTTGAATTTGAAACCAAATTTTCTTTCGATAAAAGTCTACTTGTAGCTCGACTTTTTCACGCCCCCTTTTGGAAGTTCAAATATAAGTCCTCCAGTTCGGACTCCTGCGGTTCTGAATCTAATCTCACAAGTGCAATGTGAAATTGATAAACACCAAAGAGTCAAAATCCGGCAAATCGTTTGGAAAATTGATTTTGAATCAAATTGCCAAAAATGGACTGTTTTGCCAAATACTGAATCGCTACCTAAATATTTTATTTTGGGGAAATTTAGGAAACCTATGACTCGTGCCAAAGGCCACGTGTCCGTCATCACCAAGATTGTCTTGGCTCGGGAACTTAGGTACAAGAGGGGAAGGTCATGAATTAAGCACCCCTGCTCGCCTGATCAAAGATTGGCCTCTACTAATCATGATATGAATCTTATGTACATTATATGCTCTTGTTCCGGTTTATTAGGCTAGAATTACTATGTGATGCGCACACACAAGTATGGACTAATTTTGCAAGAATTAGAACACTTAATTCATGTTTATTTTGAAAATTGTCTTGAAATATGTATCACTTGAAAAAGTGATCGCATATATTCCAATTCAAGCAATAAGCCTTCATCTATAGGCATACAAGCAGTTTATCATTTAAGCACTTAGCGTTATGGTAAGCATGCGAAACATGGCAACAATCACACGCATGCGATTATGCTAAAGCAAATAAAAGCTTACCTAGTACTCCAAGCCAAAAAGAAATAAAGTTAGAAAAATGCATGATTCTAACTACGCAATATGACTAATGCAACACATGCGACATACAATTACTAGGCTCGGCTAACAAGCATAGTATATGAATCAATGAAATAGCATGCAGTCTAAGCACGTATTCAAAGAAGTATTTAAATTAACAATGCAGCTTGTAGACACCCCATTTTTGACCGTCCTCAAGACTTAGACATCATCGTTCATGCACTCGATGATTGTGTGTTTGTGTTCGTTTTGAACGCCCGAAGCCCTCGGCGAAACGCCTTGTCTTTGAGCCTCTAAACCTTAGAATTTCTATGCCTTGTTTTGGACCAAAACTTGGTGTCTGGACCTCTTGATGACCTGTCGGCCACCACCCAAGCCTGTCAACCATGGGATGTTTCTGTCGGCCATGGGTGTGGCTGGTCGACCACCAGTGCCTTTTTCCAGATATTTATTGACAGTTGTACCAGCTTTTGCTCACTAAGCTACATCTCCATACACGTGTATGGTGAGATGTTTCTAAGCTCAAGGAGTGTTTTTCTATAAATAGGGGGGTTCCTCCCCCATTTTGGAGGGTTAGAAAAATTAGAGCAAAACTCTCTCTCTCTCTCTCTCTCTCTCTCTCTCTTGATATTTTGTACACATTTGCTCACAAGTCCTTAGCTTTTTGCATACCAACCCTTAACCAAATACTCTCACCTTTGGGCTGAGATTACTTGGAGTCTTGTTTGAGCTCTAGAAGGTGGTTTGAGCTTGGATTATTGGCTATTTTGTGCTTTGCTTCAAAGGTATAATACTTACCTTGTTTAAGCTTATTTTGTATCTTTGTTTTGCCATCTATTTCAATTGTTTTTGGGCTGATTGTGAACTATCAAAAACTCTGTTTTTGTGACTTAAAAGTGTTGGTTTGAGGTCTCTTTGAGTTAGGGGTGGTCCACCCTTGTTGCTCCTTTGTTTGTTAAACTTTTGTACCATTTTTCATCACTTTCAAATCAACTTTTTTGGGCCTTTTAACCACTGAATTTCAGAGGTTTTTCAGTGGTAAAAACCTTGTTTTGAAGTCTAAAATTGGAGGGGTTAGCCTCCCCTCCTTGTGTCTTGTTTGCATGCCTAGTTAGCCTCACATGTTAGCTTATTATTTTAGCTTTTTGTGGCTTAAGTCCAGCATGTTTTAAACTCTGTTTTGGCTCTGTTTTGGGCTGGTTAATTCATTTGAGCCTTGTATTGCATAATTGTAGTGTAATCTCCTTCACTAGCTTGATGTTTTAATGCTTTAATCATCATTGTTTTGAGTTAATGGCATGTTTTAGTGTTGTTTTGCACTTCATTTCAGCACTATAATCTATGCAATCTCCCTCAAATCTTCACTCTTTTATTTTCTTTGAAAGTGGCTTTAAACCTCTTATAAGCCTAAGTGTGAAATGGAGGTGTTGTACCTAATGGTTTAATCCCTTAGGGGGTTCATTACCAACAGTGTAATGCCTCTTTCATGCCCAAAGCAACTTATTGTTTGAGTCATCTTTCCATTAGAGGACACTCACTAATGGACTTCATCAATTAAAGAATGGCTTTAGTAATTAAAATGAGTAAACAAAATTGATCAAGTAAAAGAAGCAAGATAAGCATTCTTTGTGTTGCATTGCATGTGTTCAAATCGGACGTTAGTTTGAACACAAGCGAAATGAGACATTTCATACTCAAAAGTGATGAAATGTGTCATTTTCCTTGGTCTCCATTGCCCTTAATCATGCATGATAGGGTGATGGTCCTTTGGTCTCATTTTACATTTATTGAACTTGCACAATTGGTTTCACAAACCATCATGCAATGAAATTGCTTGATTGATGGCTTGTAAATCCAAATTTTGCCCCTCCTTTGATCTCCCCATGAAAAGGAGAGGCAAAGTGTGCAAATAATCTGTGAGAATACACTATTTTGCTCTGTCTGCTCTCTGTTGCAACAAAAAAAGGAGTTCAAGTCATCAGCAACCGACCGGCCACCATTGGTAGCCGACAACCCCCTTGTCGGCCACCAATGAAATTTGCACAATGTGTTCCTAAGGTGGAGCAGAGGTATTCTAGAAGTTGGCAGAATTTTTGGTGTTCAAATGTGAAAACAGAGGCTCGCAGCAGCAAAACGGTAGCTTTTCGGGTAGAAGAACCGAACATACATGCATCCTTCGTTTCCCGAGGCTGTTTAGTAACTTGTCTAGTTAATTAGTTGATTAATTCGTGTCATAATTAATTAACTTAATTGCTTTGTAATAAGTTAGTTAAGTGTTGTAATATTTAATTAGCTTAGAGTAGTTAGCTAAATATTGTGTTGTAAAAATTAGCTTAATTAGCGTAGCTAGTTGGTTAGCTCTTATTCATTCGGACCCTCTTTCGCGAGGGCGTAATGTTGTAATAAGTGTGTGTGCGTGTGTGTATGTCTTCCAACCACACGTCTTTCTCCCTTTCATATAATCACTTTTGATGGTTAGATCAGGGACATGTTTTAATTAGCATATCGCATGCTTGCATCCATTCATCTTCTCTTGCATGCATCGAGGCTTGGCGTATCATTCAAACTGCATTGTTATTTCAAATACTTCTTTGAATACATGTTTAATCGCATCTTATCAAATCGATTCATATGCCATATTAGTAGCCGAGCCTATTAACTGCATTATTGCATGTGTCGCATTAGGCATCTTAACATAGTTAGGATCATGCACTTTCTAACTAGTTTATGTTTTGGCTTAGAGTACTCGATGAGTTTTATGCTTTAGCATACTTGCATGAGTGTGATTGCCATGCTGCCATGATTAGCATGCGTGCCATGAGGCTATGTGCTTAAATGCTAAACTGCATGAATGCATGTGGATGAACGCTTGTTGTTTGAATTGGAACAATTCAACAAATGTGTGTTTTAAGCCCACTTTGTTAAGTGGCAAATCATGCTTTAAGCCCACTAAGTTTGGTGGCAAAACCCGCATCTTTAAACCCACTTGAGGTGGCAAATTCAAACCATTTTCGAAAACAAACATGAGTTGAATTGTTCCAAATAGAAGCGAACTAGTCTATACTTGCTTGTGTGCATCACATAGTAAAGCTATTTTAATAATCGGAATAAGAACGTATAATGTTTATAAAAAATCATATCATGATTAGGAGAGGCCGATTTTTGATCAGGCGAGCGGGGGTGCTCATTTCATGACCTTCCCCCCTCGTACTCAAGTTCCCGAGCCAAGGCAACTTTGGTGATGACGGACACGTGGCCTTCGGTATGAGTCAGGGTTTCCTAAATTTCCCCAAAAAAAAATTTATTTAGGTGGCGACTCTATATCTGGCAATGCAATCCAATTTTGGCATTATTTGATTTAAAATCGATTTTTCAAAAGATTTGCCGGATTTGGACTCTTTGGTGTTTATCAGTTTCACATGGCACTTGTGAGACTAGATTCAGAACCACGGGAGTCCGAACTGGGAGGCCCCTTCTTTTCAAACCTTCTGAAAGGGGGCGCGAAAAAGGCGAGTTCACACAACTAGAATGATAAACCGAGCCTCGGTGCATGCAATACAAATGGATGCAAACATGAAGAATGCTAATTGAAACGTAATGTCCCTAATCTAACCATCATAAGCAGATAAACAAAAGGGAGAAAGACGTGGGGTTAGAAGACATACACATTATTACATCATTTGATCCCTCACGCAGGAGGGTGCGAATCAATGTCCGAAAGTCCAAATTAAGCTAACTATTACAAAGCTGAATAAATGAATAATAATTAACTTAACTAAGCTAATTAACTACTTTATTACAACGATTGAATCAACTAACTATTCTAGTTAACTAACTAATTACAAAACGAAATTGAATAACTAATTGACTAATTAACTAGTTACAACACTTTGCAAAATTAACTAGCTACAACTAATTAATTAAAATAAGATTAATTTACAACTATGATAATTATAACACCAACAAAATAATTAATTACATTCGACAAAAGCGTAATTGAAGATGGATGAAGGTTGCAAGCACAGCACCTGAGAGCTACTCTATCTGCCCAAGCCAACTCTGTTTCACTTTTAGCCACTGCCTTTGTTTCCTACAAAACTACACTACTGGCTACACACTAAGGGCCGGTCGTGCATCACTGATGGCCATCCGAGTCTACAGATGGCCAGTCGTGCATCAATTAGGTGCAAAACTCCGTTTTGGTGTTCTGAGGTGAACCAATGCAGACAAAGTGTCCTCAAGCTCTGTTTGTTCTTCTTTCCTTCTTTGTCATGGGAAGGCCTCGAGAAAAGGTTGAATTTGATTCCAAAGCCATCAATGAGCAAAACGATTGCTTGATGGTCTCGGATACAATTTTGGAAAAAAATCAATGAAATGCAATGAATGAGACCACCCCCCCCCCCCTCTTGTCATGGAATGAACTCAAAGAGGGAGGTTACAACGCTTGAAGAATCATCAAAATGTCATGGATTAGCATGTGATGACTCTTGACACAAGGCACTTGGCATAACGTCCGGCCAAGTTGAAGCAATTTAAGCCATTTTCTTTATGTGTGCTGATCCAAGTTTTAAGCCAATTTTATTAAACCTTGCCATTCTTTAGTCCATTTGTCCATGGTGATGTTAAAGTCCTCTAAATAAGAAGTAATGTCAAACGAGAGGTTCTTGTAAAGCATGAGAGAAAGACTATACCATTGGCAATGAATCTTCGAAAAGATTAAGCCATTAAGTAGGAGTCTTTCTTACATGTCTTGAACAACCTCAATCGGTTGAAATCATTCTCAAGAATAAAAGAGAGAGGGATGGTGGATGGATTGTTAAAATTAGACTCTTAAACATGCAAATGAGTAAAGGAAAGCTTGGAACAACGTGCAACAAGTTATGTATGCCAACTTATGAGACAACAAATGAACTAAACAAAGCATGAACCAGTTTAAATAAATTAAAAAAGCCCTAAAACAGCCCCAAATAGGTAAAAAAACAGTAGTTAAAAGTGTGTTAAAGAGCACAAAAAAAGATAGACAAAAGCAAGAGATATAAAGCTAGTAAGCAAAATCAATGAGAGGTGGCTAACCCCTTCATTTTTGAGACCTTTCAACCATGTTTTTTAGCCTTTTTCAACTCTGAAAATTAGTGTAAAAACCAAAGAAAAGAGTGCAAAAACAAAGGGTCTGAGCTATGGGATAAAGTGCAAGAAAGGTTGTTAAACCTCTCTACCTTTGGTAGCCCTTTAACCCCAAGTTTCAGCACTTGGAATGGATCCAAAACAGTGTATAAACACAAGAAAAAGATAGAAAAAAATGGAAATGAAAGCAAGAAAAAAAGGTGACAAGCTTATACCTCTTGAAGAGAGAAAGCTTTGGTTAAAAAAGCTTGATTCCAAAGCACCCTCAAGTTTATAAAATATGGTTTGAAACTCTAGCAAAAAAAAAAAAAATCTTCAAGAACAAGCTCCAATGGTGTATGTATTGTGTATAGTTCAAAAAAGGTTTTAAGATCAAAGGAATAAGGAAGATGGTTTTAGCTCTCAAAGCCTTTTGGAAATTTTCTAACCCTCTAGGTTCTGAAAATATGTTGTAAATTCCCTACAAGAAAGCTTCAAATCCAAACTTTAAAGGTATATGGAGGATGAAAGTTAATTTGGAGAAGAAAATAGGCTTGAAGGTTCAAGAAGGTTCGAGGATAGCTCATCAATGTCTAAGCCCCTTGGAAGGTTTTTCTACCCTTAAAATCTGAAGTGGGAGGTCCTATTTATAGAATTTGAGCTAATTTGGTCCAAAAATATCTTCAAACAAAGATATTTGTTCAATTCACGCCAGCTGTCTGTCTGACGCCATCAAGGCCCGACCAGGCCTCAATAAACAAGGCAAGGTTCATCGAGGCCCGGCCGGGCCTCAATGAGGTACGGCCGGTTCTCAATGGACCCGACTGGGTCTTAATGACTACACTTCAGGCTCGACTTCAAATGGGCATATCTCCCTCATCCAGACTCAGATTTAGGTCATTCTTGAGTCTAAATTGAAGCCCCACAAGTATACTTTCCAATGGTGGTGGCCTCGCGTCTAAATTCTAAGTGTGGAAAGAGATATACCTATTTTAGTGAAGGTTGCTCTTTTCTATCTTAATCGAATTGATGCCTAACTTCTTCGAACTAGTTTTCTTCCCTCCCCTCCTATTTTCTTTAACTCCAAACCTATAAATAAGATGTTTTAAATATTTTTCAAAGAGTTCACCTCCCTTTCATGTATCTCCATTCTGTCCTTACTCGGTTTACTGAAAAGTGCAATGTTTTAAACGAAATACGAGCCTCAGAACATCGTAGAAACATTTGGGAAAATAGTTTGAAAAAGAGGGTTTTACGGTCTAAAATAGTTTGGCCAAAATGGAGTGCAAAGTTTGGGATTAGAGCTTGAATCTGAATTTCTTCACCAAGAATTCAAAAGATTGCACAGTGTAACTTTAATCATCGAGTGTTTGGAATAAAGCACCAAAGTCTTAAGGGCGGTCAAAAATGGGGTGTCTACAGTTGCCCCTCTTTGACAGAGCTCGAATAGTTATAAAATGACGTGAGTGAATGTCAAAGCCCGAAGATGACTCATTTTGACAGGGTCGTAAGACTTGGGCAAACAAACAACATGCAGATGTAGTTGGTTGAACCTGAGGGTTGCCTATGTATCCCGTTGTAAGGAATCAAACCAACGTAGTTCAAGGGCAAAATGCAAAATGATACATAATGCAACAAAATAATACAAATGATATACAATGTATGTGTATAACGAAATCATCAAACCACAAAAAGTGTTTACCACACAAATATCATAAAGGAATGGAGATGCAAATCAAACTACGTTTTATATAGAAAAGAAATGTGGGCACGAGCCCAACGACGCTTAACACAAGCTAAGTGCCTACATCCTCAATATTGGCCTCAGCGCAGCATGGATGCTTACACATAACAGAACCATGTTTCAACGTGAAAGGGGTGTGAGCACATGCAAAACTATGTTTTCGTAGAAGGATTACAAGTAATTGGGTGGTATGATATAAGTGAGGAATGATCTGTTGGGGAAAAAAAATGATCCTAAATGCTGAATGCAACAAAACAAAATACAACACAATGGATGCAATGGATGTAGTGAATAAGGCGTAGGCCAAACCATATTTGACCTAGAAAAGGTATGGACACAAAATAAACCACATCTAACACAAAAAAGGTGTTGACACCCTCAATATTGGCCTCAGCTCAGCATGGGTACTTACACGTGACATAACTATGTTTCAACGAGGGAAAGGTATGAGCACATGCCGAATTAAGCTTAACATGGAAAGGATGTAGGCGATAAAATGGTATGATGTAATGGATGTAATGGATAATGTAGTAGATGAATATGGGTGACATACTCCACCACGCTGGAATCGTGAGACGAGGACGAACAAATCCCAAACACACTGAAATGTTGTGAGGAATGGGACACTCAAACCACACTGAAATCGTGAGAAGGTGTCTTGAGAAAACTAGCCAGAGTCATGTTCCATGCGTCCTGAGATAAATTCCAAACACGTTGAAATCGTGTGAGGAAAGGAACACTTAAACCATGCTAAAATCGTGAGAAGAGGTCCTAAGAAAATCACTTAGGGGTGCGTTCCACATATCCTGAGATAAATTCCAAACATGCTAAAATCGTATAAGGAAAGGAACACTCCAACCACGGTCCTAAGAAAACCACTCAAGGTTATGTTCCACGCGTCTTGAGATAAATTCCAAACACGCGGACATCGTGTGAGGAAAAGAACACTCCAATCACGCTGAAATCGTGAGAAGACGTCCTAAGAAAACCACTCAGGGGCGCGTTCCATGCGTCTTGAGATAAATTCCAAACACGCTGAAATCATGTGATGAAAGGAACACTCAAACCACACTGAAACCGTAAGAAGAGGTCCTGAAGACGATGCGATGGATGCAAAGAGTATGATGAGATTATGCGATAGATGTACAAGAAATGCAGTAAACAAACAAAGCGGCACTTTAGAAAGTACCTCATGGGGTGAGTGACGATGAACCGCTCTACTCTAACAAGGATCTCCCCCCTGTGTTCTTCGAACTCTTACCATCAACTCATAGTTCAAAGGCCCTCAAATGCTGACAAGGGGTAACCTCTGCATGTAGAAGCCACGGATGTTGCTTTTCTTCCTGATCATATTCACAACTTTCCCTATTCTCCAATGAGGTGACAGACTAGGTTGGTTCAGTATCCAGAATTGAGGTACACACATGATATCTCAATCTATGGGGCTGCCATACAGATTTCAACTCAGGGATACACCCCTGGGTATTTAAACCAGACTTTAGTCTCAAAAATTCCAAACTTTTGTGTTCTAGGCATCTGTAGACGTCCCCGAACGTCCCGGGAGGGAATCCCGTTTTGTTCATTTGGGGCTCACTACAGTTCAGACTCAATGTCACGGTTCTTAATCTGATCTCGCAAAGTGCAATGCAAGATTGATAAATCACCAAAGAGTCCAAGTCCGGCAAATCGTTTTAGAAAACAGATTTTTAAAAAGAAGTGCCAAACATGGATTGCTTTGCCAGATACAGAGTCACCACCTAAATATTTTATTTTGGGGGGGATTTAGGAAACCCTGACTCGTGCCTAAGGCCACGTGTCCGTCATCACCAAAGTTGCCTTGGCTCAGGAACTTGGGTACGATTGGAGAAGGTCACTTCGTGAGCACCCCCGCTCGCCCGATCAAAGATCAGCCTCTACTAACCATGATATCTTGTTTTTGAAAACATATGCGTTCTTATTCCGATTAGTTAGCTACAATTACTATGTGATCTGCACAACACCCAAGTATAGACTAGATCGCCTAATTTGGAACAAAGCATCGCATATCCGTCTTGTTTTGGAAAATGGTTTGAAATTTGCTACTCGCAAGTAGGCTAAAACACAGGTTTCGACAAATTTATTTCAATTCAAGCAACCCAACAACCTTCACCCATAGGCTTTCAGGCAGTTATATCACATAAGCAAATAGCCTCATGGTAAGCATGTTGTCATGGCAACACTTACACTCATGCAAGATGCTAAAGCATAAAAGCTTACCTAGTACTCCGAGCCAAAACAACAACTAGTTAGTAATCAAATGCATGATCCTAGTTCATGTTAAGATGACTAATGCAACACATGCAAAAATGCAACTAGAAATAGGCCCGGCTATTCTAAGATGGCATATGAGATGCAACTTGATAATCATGTATTCAAATCGGAATTGAAATACAATGCAGTTAGTATGATGCGCCGAGCCCGGTGCGTGCAATATGAATGAATGTATGCAAACATGCTATCATAAGTATGCTAATTAAAATGTGCCCTAAGACTAACCATTGAAAGCAGGTAAGTAAAAGGGAGAAAGACGTGGGGTTGGAAGACATGCATCACACACACGCACGCTTATTACAAAATTCACCCTCTCTCATAGGGGCCAAAAGAATAATACAAACCAAATAAATAATTAACTACTCTAGCTAATTAAATATTATAAACCCTTAATTAATTAACAAATTAATTAAGCTATTAAAGCAGTAAAGCTGCCTCGGGAAAATGGTCAAATGCATGCATGCTTGATTCGCCTCGCTCGGAAACCCATTGCCATGCCACATGTTGCCTCTATTTGCATTGTTCTGCACCTCTAAGAACTGTGAAAATCCTTGAGATGCCTCTGAATTACTCCTTGAGCATTGTGGGATGTCACCGGCCAAAAGATAGGACCACCGGCCATTAGGAAATGGTCACCGACCAAAAGTGGGGCCATCGATTGGGTATTGATAGTCGGCCGACACTGAAAGTTGCCGACCGGCCATTTCTTCTTGCAGAATACTGGTTTGCTGCAACAGAGGACAGACAAGACATGGCAATGCATTTCAAAGCAATGTTTGCACCACCACCCTCCTCATCATGTTTGAGACTTAGAGGAGCATGGTTCTCGACCCTCGGGCTACCAATCACGCATTTCAATGCATGATGACCCAAGAAGTCAAGTGTGCAACTTCAATATCAAATGAAATGCACACAAACACATAAAGGTGCCCAACCTCTATCATGGTTGATCAAGAGGCAAGGAATGCATGCTTAATCCAATGCAACCTAGGCAAGCAAGCAAACATGCAAATAACTCTCAAGTTTGTAACAAATCTAATGCAACATGAGCATGTTAACATGCAATATGCAATAGGCATACAACCTAAACATGTGGACATGTATAGCATGCAACAATATGCAAAATGAAACAAGCATGCAACAACATGGTGAGATGAACTTACACTAACATGGGTAGCTTTCAAGCATGCCAAAATCAGTGGCCAAGATGATGCAAACAAGGCATCGAAACTCATGCAAACATGCACAATGCAATGACCCCGAGCCTAAAGCACAAGATGCAACTCGCCAAGAGCATGGCAAAGATGAAACATGGCATACAATGGCATACATTCCAGCTCTGAAATGGCATACTAAATGACTCCAAAAATGACTCCGAAGCATGCAAACACTCATGTAATGCATTGTTAAAGACTTAAGCACCGAAGCTAGTGAAATGCAACACACTATAGCCATGCAAAGCGATGCTTAAATGATGAAACCAACCCCAAACAGTCCCTATGCAGACCAAAATCAGCGGCAAAATATGTTGGGATGGTGGCTCGGAATGCATTTACATGAAGCTCATGCAATGGCTCATAAATGGGGCATACAAGCAAAACTCTAAGGAGCACTTAAAACATGGAAAATATGGAAGTATAGCACCCCTATAAGCTCTAAAATACCATGCTCAATGATGCCAACACATGCAAATACTTCAAGTTAGGCATGCAAGAGTGCTCAAAACTCAAAGCTAGTCAATGCTATTACACAACAAGTATGCATGGCAAGCATTTTTCGACCATGAGGCCACAAAACAGAGCTGAGGCAACCCAAATCATGGACAAAATCAGTTTAGAGCAAGGTCAAAATGTGCTAGAATGGAGCGCCAAAACAACATGCAATGTAAGCTAGTAAGCATGAGTTACACTACAAGCCTATGAAGCATGTGAGGGACCACCAAACCAGCCAAAAACAGATTTATGGCATGCCAAAATATGACCAAAAACCCACTGAAATGAGGCCAACATGAGCTACAAGGACATGCTCAAACATAAAGCAAACAAGACTAGTTTGCAAAATTTACACTGCAAGTGTATAAACCAAGCATGGATTGACCAAGATAGGCAAAAATGGTGGCATATGATAGAAAAATAACCACAAATACCAGCTAAGACATGGCCAACATGAACTTAACAAAGGTGCTCACATATGAGGCAAATATGACAAGTATTGAAGACAACAAGGAGAGAGGATGGCCCTCTTCTTCTTAGGACCTCAAAACACCATCCCCACCACTGAAGAGAGATTTCAGTGGTGAGAATGCCAATACAAGGTGGTCCCGAAGCTCACAAAAAAAAGGCACAAAAATAAGGCCAAACAAGGCCTAAGAGGGGCGAAACAACCCCAAACACAAAAGTGATCTTAAACAAACTTCAAAAGCATGCAAAAATAGAACTTTTATCAGTTATACACTAAGCTCAAAACAGCATGCAAGATAGGCTAAAAGCTTGTGCAAAAATGGGGAATAAAGAGGGAAAAGAGATTACCCTTGAAGCTCAACAAGACCAGCAGCTTCTTGGACCAAAAACCAGCTCTTTGAGACCTCTCAAGACCCTCCAAGAACCTTAGGTCAATGGTGGAGGTGTATGGCTATGAGGTGTGGTGCTAAAGGCCAAGAACAAACACTTTCTAAGCCTAAATTATAGAGACAAAGAGAGATATATGCTTCTTGCCTTAAACAAATTTTTTGGAACCTCTCTAAAGGAGAGGAAGGCCCTCTCTTATAGAGAAACAAAAGGGTTCAAGCTTCTTGGAGAAGCTAAAGAGGTTCAAGCTTTTTCAAGAAGCTAAAAAGGTTCAAACGGTTCAAGCTTCCTCAAGAAGCTAAAACAAAGGTTCATGCTTCCTCAAGAAGCTTAAAACAAGGGTTCAAAAGGTTCAAGCTTCCTCAAGAAGCTAAAATAAAGGGTGAAAATCCTCCATACACGTGTATAGAGGGCAAGGTCTGTGCCACCTAGCACTAAATATCTGTACAAAGCAGATGAATAGGGTTCGGCCAGCAGAAAAGGCCGATCGACCAACACAAAGGGCCGGCCGACCAAATACATTGCCGACCGGCCATCACTTTTGGCCGGTAGCAATAAAACAGGGCCGGTGACCTCAGGCCATGGCCGGTGATGTGTGGGGATAGCCAACAAGCCATTTCCCGCCCTCAAGTGCAAAGACCACAAGTCCTTGGTCTAACCAAGCACAAAACAAATAAGTCGAGAGATCTTGAGGCAAGACGCGCGACCGAGACCTCTGAGAACTCAAGACGAACACGAACATGGATGATCATCGAGTGTTCAAACGATGACGTCCAAGTCTTGAGGACGGTCAAAAATTGGATGTCTACAGCATCACCATTCGAACTCTAGTTTCCACTGTCGCATTTAGTCTCCTAGGAACTCATTGTAAACACAGCTAAGATGTCTCTGACAGGGAATGGTGTTCGGGGATAGCACTTTAATCGCCATTCTGGCTTGAAGCAGGCTTGAGCTTGAGCTTGAGCTTGAGCTTGAGCTTGAGCTTAAGGTACATTCATACTCCAGAGAAAAGACAAGACTTGAGAAGGTGCATCCGGAATGCAATCTCGGAAATTGCTGAAGTTGAAACAAACTCAGATGCTCCAATTTTCTCTCTTTTCTCTTACTTTGCCGTCCGGAACCTATGTAGCTTTAGATAGGTCCTTGTTTTATTGCTCTCTCTTTTGATCGAGGTTGGACCTTGTAGTTTATGAATGAAAGAATTCTATTTTGCACATCATGGTGGGAATGGCATGGCACTCTGAACACAAAGCAATTTATTTTTGCAATTGAAACCAAGAATGAGGTCTTAACTGAGTATTGAGTCTACGACTAACCATAGTACACCATGACTCAACAAAGGAAAAACAAACTAAGAATAATCTAACCCATCTATTTACACTCACAACGACTCAAAACAAGAATCCAGACAAACAAAAACAACGAACACAACACTTGGATGTTTACCATAGGTAAGAGACCTTTTAGCTCACAGGGAGCCCACTACTTCACCAGGTATTGTTTCCCATCCTTTCTCATATATGATTCTCACATCAATTTGGAACTCAATCTCTATTTTCTCTGAAAAGCCATTTTTTTACTTTTTCTCTCAGTGCACATCTTTTTATTCTTTAATCTCTCTTATTTTTTTATCCCACCCTAGGATGGTTGATCAATAAGCTGAAAGTGGTGGGCCCTATGAGGAGGGTCGAATATCCAGCATTCATGCTTCGTACTTAGTTCGATACCTCACTGCTCGGAGAATGAGAGAGTTTTTGGCCATTGCTACTAGCTTCAGTTATGCCCTTTTCTGGAGAGTGTATTAATAATGGGAAAAAGACAGAAAACTTGACTCGACTGTGCCCCTAGTTCATCATTCTGACCATTTTTTGTTTTTGGCTTTCTGCTAAAACAATTCTAACCAACATGAGAATTAGATTAACATGCTTGTTCAACTTTTTGCTTTGAAATCATGTAAGTCAGGCTATGAGCACTGAAAATTTTTCTTTTTGGGTCCAAAAAATGGTCCAGTTTTGGAAAAATGGAATAATTTTCAAGAAAATTAGTGAACTTCACTAAAAATCCTCAAAACTGTTTGCAAATTGCCACTGCTTAACCAATGTGGAATTAACTCTTAAGATACACAACCTCAGATCTGATCTTGAATTGTCTTGCAGCTGAATCTTCTAACGGAATAGACAATCGATTTTGAATGAATATGAGCCAATTTGCACATGGATAGGATAGCCAAGTTTGAATAAGTATAAACCAACCAACATGGATGAGACAAGCAGGTTGAAAAATAGTTGGGGCCGAACTTCAAAATGAATTTGCCTACGTATCCCAAAGATGGGAATCAGGTCGCACGTAGTTCCGGGCGATTAAGGTGCACTTAGGTATTGACACTTTTCTTTTACGCTCTAACTTTTGCCAAAGCCACCCTTCTAGGTTTTCAACCTTGCGAGCTCTATTTTTCTTTCTTCTTCTTTTCTTTTCTTTTTTGTTCTTTGTTTCCATTTTTTCATTTTTGTTCTTTTTTCTTTTTTTGTCTTGCTCTAACTTTTGCCTAGGTCGCCCTTCCAGATTTTTGGCCCAGCGAGCCTTTCAAGGATAGAAAAGTTTAACTTGTCCATGTTGATCGGTCGTAGGATCTCTAAGCCATCTGAATCCAGGAGAATGGCTGTTATTCGTTGATGAAGTACAAGCCCATCCAATTGGGTCTGAATTTACCCCTAGTGTTGTGGATAGAAACTTAATTGTCCTTTCAGCAATAAATTTTCTTCTTTCAAATTCTAGGATTTGGCTTTCTTGCCAGTCTTCATTGGTTAGAGAAATGACCTAGTTTGGAATCTTTGAGCACCTCTGACCTTTTTGCCCCTAGTTCAAGGGCTGCTTCTAATCCAGCTGTGCAAGCTTCCTTTGATAACATCTGACCTTATTGCTCCTGGTTCAAGGACTGCTTCAAATTCGGCCATACAAGCCTCACATTGTGGTTGATTGTTGAACATTCTGAATCAAGGTTCAAGGTTTACAAGAAAGGGGGTCAAGTCTTAAGGCTGAGAGTGATCCTATGCTGTACAATCTTAAGATCAATTCCAGGCATGTTTTCGTAGGACCACGCAAAACATTTTTTGAAATCTTTTAATGAAGCGACTAGTCGTTCATACTCTTCTGAAGACAATATAGAACCAATCTAGATCAAGCCAAGATCCTTCTCTGTACTCACATTAACAGACATGATCTCATTCATTAAGGGCTTAGCGCACCTCTCTTCCTCTCAGTTGATCAATTTTTTGCAAATCTCGAGGAATTCCTTCCTTTTTGTTTTCACTACAGTGTTAGAAAAGTTTTGAAGAACTTTGGTCAATGTAATGATTTAAAGGCACAGAGAAGTAGGTGAAAAGTACTATCATTTCATTCAGATCTTCTAGTGCAACTGGCTCAATGGTAGAGACAGACTCAAAGAGTAAAAAAGACAAACAAAACAAGATAGTGATGTGATGTCCGAGTTAACACGCCCAAAATCACCTAACTCTAACACAACAAGACTAACTCAAAACAACAAGACTAACTCAATACCCAGTTTAGAAAGTAAAATAAACAACATTTTCCATTTGCCACAAAACAGTGCGTGCCACCCACTATGCCTGAAGCAAAATGAGTGCCATCAGCAGGTGGTTCATCCCCCGATCACAAAACTAGCCACATTATCCCCCTAGTTCATTGATCCAACGCCAATAGACTTTGTAGGACTTGGTGGAGTGATGACCTTATTGTCAATCAGATCTTGAACTTCATGACGAAGACAAAAGCAACCGTCAGTGTCATAGTCGATTTGTTGATGGAAGGCACAGTACTTGGTAACATTATACCTGGATGTAAGAGGATCAAGGAGAGGCCAAGGGTCAAGGGGTTTAAGATGGCCTTGCCCTATGAGGATTTGGAGAGCTTTGGACAAGGTCGTGTAAAGGGGATTGAAGGTGCGGTTTCCAGTCCTGCCAGGGTTGATAGAAGGGTTGGCAGGTGTTGACTGGGTTTAATGACCTCTTATAGGTGTAGGATTAGAGTTGAAAGGGATGTTTCTAGTATGATAGCCCTTTCATGGTTTATCCTTGGATTCAAAATGCTCTGAACCTGAGCAACAAAAGTGTCATCCACAGTTTTTGCAACAACTGCAAGCACTTGCTGCTTGTTCAGCCTTTTGCCCTTCAAAGCCTTAATAGCCCACTGAAGATGTTCATAGGGATCAATGCTCGCCCTGGCCTTGTTCTTGCTCCTTGCCTCCACTTTGCCAAGGGATTGGATCGCTATATCAGAGTAGAGGCCAATTGTTGTTGACATGCCATCACCCAAACTTGAGATAGCTTCAGGTTGGCCATTTTCAATTGCAGCTCACCCCAAGATTGGGGAGCCTTTTGGTGTGAAATTTCTGGCATGTGATGTGGTCGATAATGGAGCCAAAATCCCAAAGGCTAAATCTGTCACTGTTCTCTGAAGATCTTTAATCATGCTCATTAGCTTAGAAGTAATGGATTCATGAGTTTGAGATGATTGGGATTCAAGTGCATCCATCATACACAAGTCTGTGCTTTCTGGAATGAACACCTCAGGCTTGGGTAAATGGGTCAGGGTGATGTCTATGCTGGGGTTGTAGGTGGATGGTAGTGTATGGATTAGGTTGAGGTGTGAAGATGATAGGTTAGTGGTGGCCTGAGGTCCTTTTGGTGGAACTATGATCTCTTTGTCAATAAGATCCTAGATCTTATGATGGAGGCGGATGAAATGATTTGTATCATGACCGTACTGTTGATGATACGCACAGTATGTAGCGGGGTCATATCTTGGTGGAAGAGGATTTGGGAGGGGTCAGGGTTCTAGGAGCTCTAGGTACCCTTTTTTTAGCAGCGTATTCAAGGCTTGAGAGAGACTCATGTAAACAGGATGAAAATTTCAAGCTTGGGGCCGAGTTGAAGTAATGGGTTTTTGGCTTTTGATGGGAGTGGTGACAGTGTTTATTTCTGAGCATTTCGCAGCTGTGCTACCATTGGAGTTGTGAACAACATTCCTCCTCATAGATTAATTACCCTCCACAATGATCTCTTACTTGATGGCATCCTTGATTTGAACCCCAATTTCATGGAGGTCCTTAAAGTTGAATAATGGGAGGACTATCATTTTTTTAATAGCCTTTCATGCAGATTTCTAACAATGATACGGACTTGCTCTTTCTCTAGAGGCTTGCTTGCCATCATAGCCGCCTTTGCCCTCCATCGAATAACAAACTCTGAAAAGCCCTCCTTCAGTTCCTGACGCATTGCCTCAAGATCACGAGTTGTGACCTTGATCTGCTTGTTGTAGGAATATTGGGCAACGAAGGATTCGGCCAACTCCTGCCAGCTCTGTTTCACAAAGTCCTCCAATTTAGCATACCAAATGGCAGCTATTCCGGACATGGTTCGGCTGAATAGTGACAACTTCTGTACTCGAGTCAAACCTATTGGTTGTAGAATATCATAAAACAGATGTAAATGCACCATCGGATCTCCAGAGCCATCAAAAAAGTCGATATACGGCATCTTAAACCGCTCCGATAAGGTAACCGCCGATTTAGTGTGCCCATCCTTTAGGTCTGGAATAGAGTTGACCCCTTGTGCCTTTTTCAACAGTTTTTCCAACTTGTTGACTTTGAGCGTGGTTGGATCAACCTCGAGTTCGAATGGTGCCTTGGTTTGATACATCAGGGCTCTGGAAGTTTGTGCTGGGATGGGTTCTGCTTGGACTGGGAGAACCGGAACACCCTCGGTTTGTGGATCTTGAGTAGTGGCAGCATTAGCTGTGGTACCAGGCATAGGGATAGCCATGGTGGGTACATGTGATGCAGAGGCCGCTGCTGGTTGCGGTTGTTATTGCTATAGGCTAGTTATAACCTCAGCCTGACGGGTTACGTCATGTTGGAGAGAGTTAACTATATGTTGCAGATAGAGTAATAATCCCTCCAAATTTGTCAGAGATTGAGCCATGATGGAGGTAGATGCCCGGGATGAGCTGAACGAAGGTAATCTAACTAGTGAATGTCAGAACCGTGGAACTGGTGAACGCTGTCTGGCCCTCCTTCATCTCACCACCGGCGAAAGTGAAGCAAACACTAGCTGCCTCTGAACTAGGTCCCCGACCTTACAAAGTCTATCGACATAAGTCTAGAGTACTTGGGGGATATCAGAGCCTTCTGAAGCTATGGCTCCAGGCCTACCTTGCAAAAGAGAAAACAAACAGCACCTCAACCCAATTTTACTAGAACAGATATGATCACAGCTGAGTGATTGTACTACACACTGAATTTTGCCCCAAAATAGATACCAACTTGCAACTGATATGCACATTTCTGTACAATTTCACTGTAAAGCACATACCAGTTAAGTGAGAGCCAAAGCACCCCTATGAGGGGGTAAAGTTACCCTATCCTAGTTTCGTCAGGAACTAGGGTTCACTATTTAAACAAAGCGGTTTTTACGCAATCCTGCATTCCGGTAAGTATCATGTCCTAGTTTGGAACAGTCTCTATGGCTTTCGATATGCAACTAGGGCAAATGGTCGAAAATGGTACCTCAACAAGACTACCTAATATACCTGTCACACCTAACACTATGAAGTGAAAGGAGGATCAAACGGTACAGCATTAGTCCAGATCCAAGGGTTGTGTTTCCATTGTGGCAGAGCCCGCGACCAGTCAGCCTTTTGGCAAGCTTTTCAGGCAAGCCTCCGGCAAACCGTCTAGGAATAGCAGATGGCAAACACAGTGACTTAGGTGCACCAATGCAAATACAATACAAAGAAACATTTAAGTGTAGATAAAATTTCAAATCAAGAAGTTCGAGTCAAGTTCTCTAAATCCCCAGCAGAGTCGCCAGAAACTGTAGCTCAACTTTTTCGAGCCCCCTTTCGAAAGCTACGAATATAAGTCTTACAGTTCAGACTCTCGCGATTCTGAATTTAATCTCGCAAGTGCAATTTGAAATTGATAAACACCAAAGAGTGCAAATCCAGCAAATCGTTTGAAAATTTGATTTTGAATCAAATTGTCAAAAATGGACTGGTTTGCCAGATACTAAGTCACCACCTAAATATTTTATTTTGGAAAAATTTAGGAAACCCATGACTCGTGCCAAAGGCCACGTGTCCGTCATCACCAAGATTGTTTTGGCTCGGGAACTTAGGTATGAGAGGGGAAGGTCATGAATTGAGCACCCCCGCTCGCCCGATCAAAGATCGGCCTCTACTAATCATGATATGAATCTTATGTACATTATATGCTCTTGTTCCGGTTTATTACGCTAGCATTACTATGTGATACGCACACACAAGTATAGACTAATTTTACAAGAATTGGAACACTTGATTCATGTTTGTTTTGAAAATTGTCTCGAAATATGTATCACTTGAAAAAGTGATTGCATATGAACATTACTCAAATTATTCCAATTCAAGCAATAAGCCTTCGTCCATAGGCATACAAGCAGTTTATCATTTAAGCACTTAACCTTATGGTAAGCATGCGAAACATGGCAACAATCACACTCATGCAATTATGCTAAAGCAAATAAAAGCTTACCTAGTACTCCAAGTCAAAAGAAATAAAGTTAGAAAAATGCATAATTCTAACTATGCAATATGACTAATGTAACACATGTGACATACAATTACTAGGCTCGGCTAACAAGCATAGTATATGAATCAATGAAATAACATGCGGTCTAAGCACGTATTCAAAGAAGTATTTAAATTAACAATGCATCTAGAATGATGAACCGAATCTCGGTGCATGCAATACAAATGGATGCAAACATGAAGAATGCTAATTGAAACGTGATGTTCCTAATCTAACCATCATAAGCAGATAAACAAAAGGGACAAAGACGTGGGTTGGAAGACATACACATTATTACATCATTTGATCCCTCACGCAGGAGGGTGTGAATCAATGTCCGAAAGTCCAAATTAAGCTAACTATTACAAAACTGAATAAATGAATAATAATTAACTTAACTAAGCTAATTAACTACTTTAATACAACAATTGAATCAACTAACTATTCTGGCTAACTAACTAATTACAAAACGAAATTGAATAACTAATTGACTAATTAACTAGTTACAACACTTTGCAAAATTAACTAGCTACAACTAATTAATTAAAATAAGATTAATTTACAATTATGATAATTATAACACCAACGAAACAATTAATTACATTCGACAAAAGCGTAATTGAAGATGGATGAAGGTTGCATGCACAGCGCTTGAGAGCTACTTTGTCTGCCCAAGCCAACTCTATTTCATCTTTAGCCACTGCCTCTGTTTCCTGCAAAACTGCACTGCTGGCCACACACTGAGGGTCGGCCGTGCATCACTGATGGCCATCCAACTCTACAAATGGCCAATCGTACATCAATTTGGTGCAAAACTCTGTTTTTGTGTTCTGAGGTGAACCAGTGCGGACAGAGTGTCCTCAAGCTCTGTTTGTCCTTCTTTTCCTTCTCTGTCATGGGAAGGCCTCGAGAAAAGGTTGAAATTGATTCCAAAGCCATCAATGAGCAAAATGATTGCTTGGTGGTCTCGAATACAATTTTGGACAAAAATCAATGAAATGCAATGAATGAGACCACCACTCCCTCTTGTCATGGAATGAACTCAAAGAGAGAGGTTACAACGCTTCAAGAATCATCAAAATTCCATGGATTAGCATGTGATGACTCTTGACACAAGAAACTTGGCATAACGTCCGGCCAAGTTGAAGCAATTTAATCCATTTTCTTTATGTGTGTTAATCCAAGTTTTAAGCCAATTTTATTAAGCCTTGCCATTTTTTAGTCTGTATGTCCATGGTGATGTTAAAGTCCTCTAAATAAGAAGTAATGTCAAATGAGAGGTTCCTGTAAAGCATGAGAGAAAGACTATACTGTTGGCAATGAATCTTCGAAAAGATTAAGCCATTAAGTAGGAGTCTTTCTTATATGTCTTGAACAACCTCAATTGGTTGAAATCATTCTCAAGAATAAAAGAGAGAGGGATGGTGGATGGATTGTTAAAATTAGACTCTTAAACATGGAAATGAGTAAAGGAAAGCTTGGAACAACGTGCAACAAGTTATGTATGCCAACTTATGAGACAACAAATGAACTAAACAAAGCATGAACTAATTTAAATAAATTAAAAAAGCCCTAAAACAGCCCCAAATTGGTGAAAAACAGTAGCTAAAAGTGTGTTAAAGAGCACAAAAAAAGATAAACAAAAACAAGAGATATAAAACTAGTAAGCAAAATCAAGGAGAGGTGGCTAACCCCTTCACTTTTGAGACCTTTCAACCATGTTTTTGAGCCTTTTTCAACTCTAAAAATCAGTGTAAAAACCAAAGAAAATAGTGCAAAAACAAAGGGTATGAGCTATGGGATAAGGTGCAAGAAAGGTTGTTAAACCTCTCTACCTTTGCTAGCCCTTTAACCCCAAGTTTCAGCACTTGGAATGGATCCAAAACAGTGTATAAACACAAGAAAAAGATAGAAAAAGATGGAAATGAAAGCAAGAAAAAAAGGTGACAAGCTTATACCTCTTGAAGAGAGAAAGCTTTGGTTAAACAAATTTGATTCCAAAGCACCCTCAAGTTTATGAAATATAATTTGAAACTCTAGCAAAAATAAAAAATCTTCAAGAATAAGCTCCAATGGTGTATGTATTGTGTATAGTTCAAAAATGGTTTGATGATCAAAGGAATAAGGAAGGTGATTTTGGCTCTCAAAGCCTTTTGGAAATTTTCTAACCCTCTAGGTTCTGAAAATATGTTGTAAATTCTCTACAAGAAAGCTTCAAATCAAAGCTTTAATGGTGTATGGAGGGTGAAAGTTGATTTGGAGAAAAAAAGAGGCTCAAAGGTTCAAGGAGGTTCAAGGATAGCTCATCAATGTCTAAGCCTCTTGGAAGGTTTTTCTATCCTTAAAATCTGAAGTAGGAGGTCCTACTTATAGAATTTCAGCTAATTTGGTCCAAAAATATCATCAACCAAAGATATTTGTTCAAATCCAGCCAGTTGTCTGTCCAACGCCAGCAAAGCCCGGTTGGGCCTCAAAACACATAGTCGAGCCTCAATAAACAAAGCAAGGTCAAAAAAATACTCTGGAGAAATTTTCATCGAGGCCCGACTGGGCCTCAATGAGGCACGGCTAGTTCTCAGTGGACTCAGTTGCGTCTCAATGACTACACTTCAGGCTCGACTTCAAACGGGCATATCTCCCTCATCCGGACTCGGTTTTAGGTCATTCTTGAATCTAAATTGAAGCCCCAGAAGTATACTTTCCAATGGTGGTAGCCTAACATCTAAATTGTAAATGTGGAAAGAGATATGCCTATTTTAGTGAAGGTTTCTCTTTCTATCTTAATTGGATTGATGCCTAACTTCTCCGAACTAGTTTTCTTCCCTGCCCTCCTATTTTCTTCAACTCCAAACCTATAAATAAGATGTTTTAAGGATTTTTCAAAGAGTTCACCTTTATTTCATGTATCTCCACTTTGTCCTTACTCGATCTACCGAAAAGTGCAATGTTTTAAACGAAATGCGAGCCTCAAAACATCATAGAAACATTTGAAAAAATATCTTGAAAAAGAGGGTTTTAAGGTCTAAATTAGTTTGGCCAAAATGCGGTGCAAGGTTTGGGATTAGAGCTTGAATCTGAATTTCTTCGCCAATAATTCAAAAGATTGCACAGTGTAACTTTCATCATCGGGTGTTTGGAATAAAGTACCCAAGTCTTAAGGACGGTAAAAAATGGGGTGTCTACACTACTTAAAAACTCTAGCATCATGTCAACTGACTTATTGCTCCAATGATTTGTTAGCTTCATATTAAGCACCTCGATCACAAACTTCAACAAAATATAATTTGTACAATTCGGGAACACCTCACACTCAGTCAACAACTTGTCAAAAGTTCTCACTTCCTCCCCTTGGGTTGTATCAGTCGATTCCCCTCTTATTCGATCTTCTACTAAGGCATCAATACCACCTAAAATTTCATCACCATCAAGTTGGATCTCATCATCATGATAAGCCTCGTTTGAAACACAGGGTTCCCCGTGTTGGTGCCATATAGTGTAAGTTTGCATAATGCCATATTGGAGCAAATGAATTTCCACATTTCGAAGATTTTGTCTACAAACATTCACACACTTTATACACGAGCACAAAATATTACCATTCTGGTCAAATATCCCCATTACAAATTAAAGAAATAACTTGACCCCATCATTATATGGCTTACTCATCCTTCCATCAGCCGTCCTACCTAGGGCAATCCAACTTTTATCCATGTCTAATCACAAATGAAAGATTAGGAACAATATAGTATAATATATACTTGTGTATTTATGAACTGTTTAAATTAAAAAATTTAGTAAGTGTTTCACCAAATATATCTACAAATCTTTAATATAGAATCTTATACAAATTCTAAGGTTATATGCAAGCAAGGAATAAAAACTAATAAAAATAGTCATTAATAATTTTAACACAATCTTTAACAAAAAAGATCATTAAAAATCTTATATACAATTATATAAGAAGTATCCGTTGAAAAGTATCCGACACATATCCAATACCGTTATCCGAGTGTCGGGTGTCCAACACGGGTATTTGATTTATTTTGAAGAATCTGTGTAACATAGATCCAAGATACAAAAAAAAATTATTGAGAACAATAATTAACTAAAAGCAAAAATATACATTTGAGAGATATACAATTACCAATCAAAATAATAAGATGTAAAGTACGTGAAGGAAAAATATAGGCTCCAAATATAGGAGCAAAGAAACAACTTATACAATTATACTGACAGTAAAGAAGGAAATAGTCGATAGTAAAACGATGTCTAACTTCCATTCAATCCCATCCCATGTAATATTTCCCTACAAGCTATTGTGGGGGGAAAAAAGGAAAAAAAAAAATAGAAAACTCAGGATCCTCAAACCTGTTGTTTTCACAGTTTTATAGCAAAAAAATAATAATAATAGAAAATTCATGATTCTGTCGTTGAAAAGTAATTGGACCGAATGAATGAATCATGTAAACATGTTATAGTGAGAAATTTTTAACACCAAATTCAAATGAAGCTGAAAAATGTGCAAAAACAAGATTATATTTACCAGGAAAGGAAAGTCGTCCTTTGCAACCCAAGTGAGTGGCCCTGTGGGAAATACACCACACTCTTGAAGATTATCACCACCAATGACCTGTGGGAAGGACACCACCACTATCTTGAAGATTATAGCTACCCAACGATTGAGAGCAAATATAACAAAAACCAAAGAAAACAAATCAAATAACCAACATCCTGACACAACATAGCTACAACAAAACAACAAACCAAGCAAAAATTTGGGTTTTAAAAAAAAAAAGTGACAAAATAACAACATTAGATATAAAGAAAATAATCTTGACCTTGGGAAAATTACACAACTTAAGATAATCAGCTTAAGATCTACTCAGCAAACATGGTTTCATCCCATGTTACATGATTACGGATTAGTGCAAACATCGGCCTTTTTAATAAACAAATAAACCATACTTTTATTTTTTTTTCCCTCCTCAGTCCTCATAGCAAATCCTATACCTATTATGCACAGGAAATATGGCATCAAGGAGTGTACCAAATCCTATAGTCACCTTTTTCATAAATGGGACCCCCCAAAAAAAAATCACAGTAACACTATAGTGATCAAATTTTGAATATAAATATATAGCTTAAAAGAACCCACCTTTCAGGTTTTTAGCTAACACATTGATGACACATCAAATTATATCTAAATATCTAAACAATTAATCTACTACGAAAATAATACCCCAATAGGAACTATGCTACATGTATTAATTAAAGGGTAATACTCAATCAGGCATAAGGATATCTCAAATGGAATTTGAGAACTTCCCAGTTCCAATTGATCCTCAATTTTAAAGATTTAAAAAATTGTCACCAAATATCAATTCTCACTTATCTACCACCATATTGGTTTTTAATAGGTGAACCCATTGCAAGCAAGCCAAAAAGACAGTTTTTAGTGTTATTACAATTTACAATCTTTTAAGCATCAATTTTGCTTACAAAAAAGTAAATACAAGAAAAATAGAAAAACAGCTACAACAGAAACAAAGAATTTCAACAATAAGCTAGGTCAAAGCAAACTGAAGCTTCAAATATAATGGTACCATAAACTCAATTGACCAAACATAAATAAAGCAAGAAATAAGATATTTATCAAATAATAGATAACAAAAATCACCACATGTCTAAGAATTTTTGTAAAATCCCTTCCATTAGGAGATGTAAAAGAATTTCTTTACATAAGCCTTCCTTTAAGCTTACAAGATCTAAAACTTGAGTGAAATTAACAAGTAAAACTAAAAAAAAAAAAAAAAAAAAAACCCAAAATTGACAGCCCATTCTACACACCAAATTAGAACTATATCATCGACAACTATCACTGACTAATTTCTACACAGTAACTTACATTTATGGAAAAAGTTAGGGTTAGAAATTGGGGACAACCAGAAAGAGAGAGAATCACACACACACACACACACACACACACACACACACACACACATATACAGAGCAACCAAGTTAGGGTTAGAGAAAAACCAAGTGAGAAGGTCGCAAGCAGCGAAGCATCCAACAAATTAGGGTTCAAATTGGGAAAAAATGAGTTACGAAAGTGAGAGACGAGAATGGGGATAATGAGATAGAGAAAAGGGGAGACGGGGGTCGGAAAAGTGATAAAAGGAGAGAGGGAGCTCAGAAAAGCGAGAAGAGGACAGGGGAAGAGAGAGTGAGGCGAAAACAATGAGAGAGAGAGAGAGAGAGAGAGAGAGAGAGATACTTGTTGTAGTGAGCGCCGGTCGGTGACGTGCGGGTTAGTCGTAGCGACAAAGATGGACGAACAGTGTGACGGAGATGGATAGGTGAGGAAGTGACAAAAAGAGATATAGAAAGTAAAATAGATGCATCTAAACAGATAGAGATATCTATCTCTTGGTTTAATTTTACTTTTTATTGATTTTAAGCATTTGGTGACGAAATTTGGTTCTCCTCTCTAAAATTTTTTACAATGGTGATGAAAAGTTTCATCTCCAAAATGGCGCCAAATCTTCCGCCAAATTTTCCGAGGGCGGGATATTGTTTTGTGACGAAAAATAAAATTTAGAGATGAATAAAATTTTTGTCACCTATTATTTTATTTGATTTTAAACATTTGGTGACGAAATATGGTTTTTGTCTCTAAAAATAGTACAATTGGAGGCGGAACCTTATTTTCATCACTAGAACATATATATTTGGAGATGAAATATTTTTTCATCATGCGTTTTCATCACTAAAACATGTATAATGCCATTACTCAAATAGGATCTCACATTACTGTGTTTCCTTTGAATAGGTCTAGATTTACCATTATAAAAATGGTTGTTCACTCTGTCACAACGAATTAACACAAGAGGAATTGGTTTTTTCCAAAAAGGAATTGCATGTAACAAATTTCTCAACCAATTCGCTTCCTCATATGCTGAAGCTAATGCTATAAGCTCAGCTTCCATTGTAGAATTAGCAATTATAGTCTGTTTTTTAGACTTCCCACATATAGCACCACCACCTACGGTAAAAATAAACCCGAGGTAAAAAGAGAATCACCTAACAAAGTGTTCTAATCGGTATCACTATATCTCTCAAGTACCGCAGGATACTTGTTATAAAATAAACCATAATTTTTTATACTAGATAAATATCTCATAATTCTTCCCATAGCTAGCCAATGATCTTAACTTAGCTTGCTAGTAAATCTGCTAAGTACTCCAACAGCATATGCAATGTCAGGTCCAGTACAGTTAGTAGCATATCTCAAACTACCAATCATGCTAGCACATTCCTTTTGATTAATCACTTCTTTTTCAAAAATAATGTTATTTTCCATGTCAAAAAATCTATAAGTTGTACTATGCAACGCATACTTAAGAAAAGCACAAGTGGTAGCTCGTTCACCCAATTTAGGTCATTTAGGATCTGCAAGTCTCACAAAAGCTAAACAACCCCAAACCCTTAAATAACCTAGATTTGGTTTATGCCCCTACCACAACTCATAAGATACAATTTTAGTCTCTTTGTGTGGCACTCTTTTTATCACATGGCAAGCTATCAAAATAGCCTCGCCCCAAAGATTTGAGGGAGCACCTAAATCAATAAACATAACATTCATCAAGTCAATTAACATTCTATGTTTTCTTTCAGCTACGTCATTAGACGAAGGTGAATATGGTAGAGTAGTCTCATGAATAATTCCCAATGACTGAACAAAAGAGTTGAATCCAAGAGATTCATACTCCCGGCCTCTATCACTTCTAATTCTCTTAATATTTTTACCAAATTGATTTTTCACTTTAAGAAGGAATTCTTTAAATTTCTCAAAAGCATCTCTTTTATTTTTTAATAAATATATGTTTATGTATTTTGAAAAATCATCAATAAAAGTGATAAAAATATCGGTTACCACCACGAGTTAAAATTCCTTCAAACTCACACAAATCAGTATGAAATAATTCTAGCAATTTAGTACTTTTCTCAACACTTTTATGAGGCCTCTTGGTAATTTTTACTTTATTGCAAATTTCACATTTCTCAAAATTTTTTGTCACTTTATGAATTAATCCTAAACTACTCATGATTCTCACATATTTACTATTAATATGACACAAGCGGGCATGCCAAAAATTAATAGAAGACATCATATAAACCGAATTGGTAGATGGTTTATTATTCTCAACATTCAATTTGAACATCCCATCACAAGTATAACCCTTACCCACAAAAATACCCTTCTTTGTAATCACATATTGATCAGATTCCGTAGTTTGCTTAAAGCCAGCCTTATTCAACAAATAACTTGACATCAAATTCTTCCTCATGGATGGTATATAAAGCACATCTTTTAAAGTAAGCACATGTCCAAAGGTGAACTTAAGGTCAACCTCACCACTCCCAAGTATCTTGGTTTGACTAGAGTCACCAAGCATAATTGTTTTCTCATTATCAAAGGGAGTATACACCTTGAACCAAGTTTATCATAACAAACATGTCTATTAGCACCAGAATCTGCCCACCAACTGTCTACATAATTAACCATGAAAATTTTTGTAATCATCGCCACAAATGAGTCCTTGATAACATTAACCTTTGGGGCAGGTGCACGTTTTCCAAGTTCAAGCAATATGCCCACTTTTGCCACAGACAAAGCATGTAAAATTTTGTGGAGGTGGTGGACCTTGGTTCTTATTTGCATTAATCCATTTATTGTGAGGTTTACCATTATTCTTCATATTCTTTTTATAAGGCTTCAAATAAGCATTCTTAGAATTGTGACCTTTGGGTAAGTTATTATTTGCTGAAACAAAGTTTACCTTTGTAGTGGAATTGTCATTACCCTCTTGTGTTATTAATGCATCTTGACCTCTAGCCTTCTCTTCGACTCGGATGCGAGTGATCAATGCCTCTAAGGAAGTCTCCTTTTGTTTGTGGTACATGCTCTTTTGGAATTCTCTCCAAGATGACGGTAACTTGTCAACAAGTCCTGCAACTACCAAGTTGTCATCAATCTTGGTGCTTTCAGATCTAACTTCTACAACTATCATTTGGAAATCTTGTGCTTGCTCTACAACAGATTTTCCATCCACCATTTGGAAGCGAAAAAATCGGCTAGCTGCATACTTTTTTGCTCCTGCCTCTTCAGTATCATACTAGTCTATAAAGCTTTCCAAATTTTCTTTACAGAAGTGTAAGTGGTGTCATAGTAATCGTAAAATTGATCAGCAAGGCAATTTAAGAGATAAAAACGACATTTATACTCATCTGTATCGTATGAAGCCACTTTTGCTTCATGTGCCTCATAGTCTTCGTCATTCATCTCCTCAGTTGGGATTTTGTTTGGGTTCTTCTCGGTAAGAATATAAGCAACTTTCAAAAGGCTAAGGTAAAAAAGAACTTTTCCTTTCCACCTCTTAAAATGAACTCCCTTGAACTTGAAAGGCTTATTGAGATCTCCAATTCTGTCATTGATTTTTTCTAGTACTTGTTCCATTTTGATCTTAAAATTGTTGGTGAAAATACCAGAAGAATTATATTTTATTGATAAATAATGCAAAGAAAATGATATACAAAATAGATCAGACTAAGGCACAGATATCTCGTTTTCTTTAAAGAGATCAAGCTCACTGCGGTAGGAAGAACCCAAATACCAATGCAGCAGTCACTAAACTATAACTTATCCCCTCCAGGATACAACAACCCGATCACTTGTCATATGGTTCAGGCAAATCTGCACAAGATGGTGAACCCAAAGCTCCACCAAGAAAAATACCCTTCTTTGGCTAGTAATCGCTTAAGTGTAAAAAATAGTTGGTCTAGAAAAGAGTAGATGAAAGGAACAACTTATAGGCCACTAGGACCTTACAAATTACACCAAAAAATAATGACCATTAAACTAGAGAAAAGGGAGAGTCTCAAAACCTCCAAATATTAACTCACAACCAAGCCCATGACCTTCCAATTAATCTCCATTCATGAACAAAACAAAAGGTCACCAAAAAAAAATAAGATTCATGAACAAGACAAAAGGTCACCAAAAAATATATAAATAAATAAAAGATATTAAAATGGTCCAACAAACTCCAATGGATTATGCTCGCTTCGTTTCTGCTAATATGTGTTCCAAAGCACATATAGATACATTACCCCGAAGCTGGACAAATTCAGAAGGAGTAAAATTGTGTTGGACAAATGTAAAACTCTTTTGGGATGAAGCCTTGATGGCAGTGTGTTGCAACTCAAGCAAATTATGTATCTTACTCAAACAAGTTTCCAAACCCCCTTGACTAGATCCGAGTTGTTTCTTAAGTGATGAATATGCACTCTCAACCCTAATCAAATAAAAGTTTTAAAAATCATCAAGTTCATATTCAAATAAGTACAAATTGAGTTTATGTAATTGCTAAATTATTTACCTATTTGTTGTAGCATTCCCATAGTGCAAGCATGCATGCATTTGTCCACAATGCAACGAATTTCTCCTTGTATTGCTTCAACCTTGTTTGAGTAACATAATCAAGTGCCTCTGGATATGCACTAAACTCTTTTGTGCAGTGTGCTAAGGTGTTCATGGTATTTACCTTCAGACGAAGAGAAAATCAATAAATTCCATGAAGAGTTAAACTTTTCCCACATATCTTCACTCTAAAACATCTTATTGCACTTAGCCAACACATTCTTATTTATATGTCATCGACACAACAAGTGTTTGGAACTAGGAAATACCACATCAATGGCATTCATCAATGCGAGCTCTCTATCTGTGACAATAACCTCAAGAAAAATATTCCCATCCATGAGACCACGTAATATATTCAAAGCCCAAGCATAGTGTAATGCCCCGAAATTAATACAATAATTCAACAGTAAAGACTAATACAAAATGACATAAACAGAGTATTAGACTTTTATTAATCAGAGTCCATTTACAAAAGGGCACATGTATTACACATTCATAAACTCTACCCTGAACCTATAGTATGTAACAGCAAACTAAATGATCAACAAAATAAATGCCCAACGGGCTTACATCTTTCCAAGATAGTTCTTCGTTACAACAAAAGTGAGCCTAGCTCAACACAATTTAAAGCCCTTAGCTATACAAAAATAGATATAACAAAATAGATGCTCTTACTCCCAATTCCTCCAAGCTACTACCTTGGCGGAGGCATATCACCGACACCTGAAAATGGTTTTTCCCAAATAGGATGAGCCAAAACGCAGCAAAAACAATCTAGCACAATTTATGAATCTTAACAAAGGTATAAGTATGAAGTGCATGTCTAATGCCCATATGGTATCAATCATATCCTACAAGATTATAATATATCAAATTCCTTTATTCCAGTGTGTTTCGTCTCAATTTCATTCATGTCAATGCATTTCACCTCAATTCATGAGTCATGTTCATTATCATCCAGGCAACCCAACTGAGACTACAATTCGATGGTTCTCAAACATATATAGTCAATACACAACACTTCAATTTGTCATTTTACAGAAATTTCGTCCGTAGGAATCGGCACCCATGTATACACAATATTTTTGGGACTTTCACCCTGGACGCACAGGCCAACTTAATTCAATGGAGTCCACCCCCTTTCTCCTTCCAAACATCATATATATACAATGTATTAAACATGGTCATATTCAACGACAATCAATAAGAAATTAGTTTCAATTCACCTACTCCTCATGCGATTTCGACAACAATCATGGATATCCTCCACCGATAGCCCAAAACAAATATTTCTAAACAGCTATACAATCTTTACAATAGATAAAGTATCCAAATTCTCATAGGTGCGAAGTAATACATATCTAACTCTACCATTTATGTAAACAACCTCCCAATTCACATTTTCACTACCAATTTCATTATTTATACAAAATAATCATTTGAGTCATTTTAGGGCAGAACTCCCATTTTTCCCAATTTCATCCCAAACACAAAAAATCAACAATTTTAGCACAACCCAAGCTCATAATTTCTCCCATAACCATTTCCACTACATTCATTTGAAAACCCCTCATGTGATTTGAAACTAAAACCCTAGGTTTGTTCAAAACTACCTCAAATCCCAATCTTTCTTACACAACAACAAGTAACTAAGCTAAAACTCATAAAAAAAATGTAGAGAGTCCCTACCTCAAGCTTAGAATACCAAAGGGAGAGATGGAGAAACTTCAAAGATGCCGAAATCAAGTTTTAATCGAATCAAAAGAGCGCTCTTGAGACGTCCTACTTTTTCAACAAAGGTACACAGGTAGAGAGATCATTAGATCCAGGTGAAAATGTAGAGAGAATATGAGTTTTAGAGAGAGACAGTCCCGATCTAGGGTTTTAGTAGAAAAAGATATGAAAAAGTGATGTAAAAAGGTGCTGCTGCGAACTAATATATGCACAGTCCGCTCAAGCGTAAGAGTTGAGGCTTGAGCGTCAGACACAATAAGTTGTTCCGTTCGAGCACAAGAAATGATCGCTCGAGCGCAAAATACACACATCTAGTAGTTTTGCAGACAGAAGAACATAGCTCGAGCCCAAGAATGGTTGCTAGAGCGCAAACCTACTCGAGCGTAGAAAGAGCCGTTCGAGCATAAAATACACTCTCCTAATAGTTTTGCAGACCTTCAAAAGTACTGAGAGTTCGCAAAGCCCGCTCGAGTGCAAGAAGTGCCGCTCGAGTGAAAGACCAAAATTCTGGGCAACAAGAGTTGGGAAACCGAACAACCAACCTATTCCAAACACAACCACAACAATCCCATAGCCAAGTTTAAGGGAAAATAAGATAAGCAACACATATTCAATAGTATGAAACCAAGAAACCTGTATTTAGATTACAACAAGGGTCGGGTCAAAACTGAAATCGCTATACATAGTTAACGGTGCGCTCAAACTGTAAATATACCAAAGCTATTAAAAACTTCATATCTATGGAAGTCACACCTACGATCTCAAGTAAGAGAAGACCATACCTGTTGGTCTTATACATGTAGTCCATAATCAAGACACGTGGAAATGCATGAAACAAATCTAAACTTAATGCATGAGCCCAAAGGAGGTCAGTGATAACCGTGGTATTCTATTCACATATATGTCATTCAATGTAGTCATGCTCTGCTAACTTCCCCAATAGTTGTTGCATTTGTGATCTCCCAGCCTTCTCTTTCACTTTAAATATGTGACGCACATTATAAATTGTCTTCATTGTCGTTACATTCAACGCATCCCTTTGTTTCAATGTGACTAAAATCTCTTTTGGTCTCACCATATTTTTATACATATCCACCAACAATTCATTTCTTGGTGTAATAATCTCCCCACATATGAATGTCTCTCAAGATGATTCGTAGCTGGATGATTATGCACTCTACATACTGCATGCAACATCCAATTGTTGTTATTGTTTAATTTCTCACCCTTTACCAAGAAGGGATATTCACACTTTTTGGTCCCAGTCATCCTAGCATTTTGATCATGAGAATAAACTTTCACCTTCTTTTTCTGTCTATACTTTCTACTCTTTTTACATGCTAGTTTAATTCTTGGTGTCCAACGACCGCCACCAGAATCTAAATATTTCACAATTATAACAAAACCATTTTTCTTGCCAGCATCGCGTGCCCAGTCAATCATTGTTTCTCTACTTTTAAATATCTACATTAACCATATTAGCATATAGTTAGTACAAATATAAATTTAACGATTAATATAAAAAAGTAATTGGCAATGGTAATCCTACCTTGTATGTGGTAAATTCACTAGTGTAATTTAACACGTATTCAGCATGCTCCACATTCTCCAAAATGGAACATGAAAACAACAACGGAACAAAGTCATATTGTTTGGACATACAACGTCAAACAAAGAGGGGAAAAAAAAAACATATTTTACTCATATTGTTTGAGCATATAGAGATGAACAAAATGGCAATGTTCGGACATAAGAAGCCAAATATTATCACATTGTTCAGCAGTGTACAGCCGAACAAATTGAATGTGTTTGGACTTTCATAACCAAACAATAATGACGAAAAATAGGTTGAATATTCGCTTTTGTGTATAATTTGAATAAAAAAAATTGAGAAAATGAAACCAACTAGTAAAATAATTAATTACAAACTAATATATAAATTTGAATGCAACGAAAACTGATAGAGAAACTTAACCTCAATGGAGATTGCGAGAAAATAGAGGTTTTTTTTTTTTTTTTAACATCAACCATTGAGATCCAAAAGTAATAAATAATAAATTTATCTACAGTGGCAGGGCTGAAAATTCTATTTAGTGGGATTCATTCAATAAATTATCATCAAAATTATTATGTCAAAATTTTAATTACGCACAAACTTATCAAATTCAACTTTTACATTAAATTATCCACAAGAATGCTCGTGGAAAATCAAAAACCAAACTTATAAGCACATAAATATCAAGTACTAACAAGAAATAGTAGTTCTCAAATAATGTACTATTTAAATGACAAAATAAGAATAACTCCAGTAATATATATGTTATTGTTAATCTAACTACTGGGCCCTTTAATTTTTGTCAAAAAAACAATATAGAAAATAATCGATGGTGCTCTACAAAAATTGTGAAACCCCTTTATATGAATACTCATCTTCTTTTTGATGGGTTACTTCAAAAAAAAACTATTTTGATTATTACTCTTATTCATTATTTGATTTTGTTCAAACTTTTTCTAGGGTTTAGGGTTTCAAAATAACAATAAAAAATAAAAAATAAAAACAATGATGTTGATGATGATGGTGAGTTTTAGTAGGGTGGATTGGAGTTTTGGAAGGAAGAAGAAGAAGAAGAAAAAAAAAAACTTTGATCTCTTGGGAAAGAAGATTTAGAGATTTGAATAAGAATAACTGATTAAGGTGTACCATGAGAGAAAAAAGAATTATTTTAAGATTTAATATGTGTTGTCCTTGTTAGTAAATTCATATTATGATATAATAGGAATTAAAATTTGGGGGATGCACCAATAAATCCCAAATTAATAACTTATACACTGCTTAGTCCTAAAAGTTTTCTTATAGACTGAAGGTCCCATTACAATGTTTCAAACATCAGATTAATGTTTCGAACATTGGCTTTCGAACATCAGATTAATGTTTCGAACATTAGATTGATGTGCAAATGGGACTAAATGGAGTATAAGAAAACTTTTAGGACAAAATGTGTTTAGTCCTAAAAGTTTTCTTATAGACTGAAAGGTCCCATTACAATGTTTCAAACATCAGATTAATGTTTCGAACATTAGATTTCGAACATCAGATTAATGTTTCGAACATTGGCTTTCGAACATTAGATTAATGTTTCGAACATTAGATTGATGTGCAAATGGGACTAAATGGAGTATAAGAAAACTTTTAGGACTAAATGATTCAACTTTTCAGAAACTAGAACTTATGCGTAAATTTTCCTTAAAATTTATGAATTTAAATTAGGCGTACTGAAACATATTTTGGGTTCAAATAGAATCCCCCAGAGTTGACACATATGATACCACATAATTGTGGGTACAATTCTGTGTATTTTTTTGTGAGTCTCAAACATTTTCCTCATTGTTCATCTATTCTTTTTTAGCACTTGTGAAATACGGTGAATCCTTTTCTTTTCTTTTTTTTAATCTCAATTGTCAATTAAACAAACTAAAAAAAAAATTGAAAAAAAAAATTGACTCAAATTGCTAAAAAGTGACTTTTGCGAAAACAAATAGAAATAAATGTTATTTTTCCAACAAAAATGATGGTTCGTGAAATATCTTTTTTTATTTAAAAAAAATGAGGATTATAGGTGATAATTTATTGTTTATCTAGAATTATTTTTAGATCAAATGATAATAACATTCTAAATTTTCTTCTTACCTTTTTTTTTTTATTTTTATCCAGATGCTTTTATTTTGTAAGTAATTTAATTTTATTATATTTAAATATTTTATTGTAGTTTTTAAATTAAAAATCATTTTTGAAAAATCATTTTTAAATTATTGTATGGCATTATAAAATGTTCGATGATCCTTTTCTAAAATGTGTATTTGCTTTTATTCATTAATATTAAATTTTTAATTAATCTTACATATTATTTAAAAAAATTAACAAACAATTTTATATATTTATATACATAATTTTGTTTCAATTGCTTAAGTTATTTGTATCTCTGCTCAAGTCCATTCAAATTTATTTGAATTTTTAAATTTTACATAAGTTCTTACCGAATTAAGAATTATGTTGCCTAATCTATAAAAATTTACAGGTTTGACTCGAGTTACTTGTGTTTAACTCACTCAAATTTATAACTCTAGTAAGGGGGTTGAAAGTTACATTATTAAAGTTGAGACAAACTAAAAATTGATAAATAAATTTTGATAAAATTGTGAAACTTAAATTGTAGGTTTCAATATTTTTTTGTTTTCATAATTTATATACAAAAATTTGTTTTCATAATTTGTTTTTATTTTTTTTCACATCCCATGCATAGCACGGATTTTCACTAGTAAATTTTATGTCAAAATGTGGATTTAAAGGTGATTGACAAAGCATCATCTTTAGAAGCTCAATTTCCAATTGTCTTTGGCTGTATTTTATGGAATTACTTAGGTAGCATTTGATAACGTTTACGTTATTAGTTTAAATTAACAAAAATTTTATAAATTGATTTTTGCTTATTTTTAGAAAAATAGAAATTACAAACGCGTTTGGTTTGAATAAAATGTTTGAAAAATTTTAAAAATATAAATTAAAAAACATGTTTATTCAGGCCAAAAATATTTATTTGCTTTTTTATTATTTATGACAATGGGATCATACACATTAAAATTGAAAAAAAAATTAATTAAAAAAATTAATTGAAAAAAAAAATTAATTGAAAAAAAAAATTAATTGAAAAAAAATCGTTAGTCAAATTTTTAATTTTTTGTTTAAAAACCAACGTAAACTCATTTTTTGAGTTTATAATTTTTTTCTCAAATTTATAAATTGAGACAACCATTTATAATCTAAAAAAATTATTGAACAAGTTTTTATGACAATTTTTAAAAATTTTGTAAATATAAACTGAAAACTGAAAATGAAATGGTTACCATGTTCTCATATTTAAAACAAAAAAAAATATAAATAAATAAAAATTGGTATGTTTAAATAATTAATGTTTAATTTTGTCAAGCAGTTGCACCAAATAGAATTTTTGTGTCAAGGGATCAAACAAGTCTACCATTAAGCTTTGGCAATCTTCCATGCTCAAAAAATAAAAAATTAAAAAAAAATCAAAATTCAAAATATATGAATGCGATTCAATATGATATAATCCACACTACACCTAGTTTAACTTTACATCATGAATTCAAAAAATTTAACAGTTTTTAAATATATTTTCTAAGTACATGACATTTTTGATGAAGTTTCCATACATTCGAGCTATAGCTACTAACTGTAGTTGTTATCATCATGCTAATCTTAAGATTTGGCATGATGGGCAGTAAAAATTACTGTGCTAGTTGTGCCAAATTTAGCATGATACTATGATAATTTTGTAATTATTATGAAACATATATATAGTAATAGGCTTTTTGACTTCCAGTGATACGAAATTGACATGATACTGTGATAATTTTGCAATTATTATGAAGCATGTATAGCTTTTTGACTTCAAGTGATAGGAAATAGACAGGGAAAATCTGAAATTGACAATCAAAACGGAGAGGTCATTGCCATTTTGGGAACTTTAGGGGAGATTTTTATAATTTTATTGGCAAATTATTACGATAGTCTCTCCATGTTGATTTTTTGTGTTATTTTGATTCTTATAATTTTAATTTGTTCGATTTTAATTTTAAATTTTTGATTTTGTTTCAATTTGGTCTAATTGTTTATAACTCTTAACTTTCGTTTAGCATAAGCTAAAATGAGATTTTTTTGACTAAAATAGCCACAAAAAGAAAAAATAAGTTTTTTTATCCAATAAGGCAAAATGCCACATTCAAACTATAATCATTTCATTTTTTCTCTCACAAAAATTAAAAAGTCAAAAAACCTATCACAAACGAAGCTTTTTAGCTCCAAGTTAATAAAACCAAAAAGCAAAAATGCCAACTCACATCCCAAACGAACCCTTAATATTTTCTTATGAAGAATATGCTCATAAGTGTTATGTGTCATATTTTGAAGAGTAAATTTATAAACTTATTAAACTCAGTGAATTAATTTCAACTGATTTAGTGATAATTTTCTGTAAAAAAACACTAATGATATTATGAATCGGATCAAATTAATACAACATTTAAAATTAAGGGTCAAAATTAAATCAATTGAAAATGTAATGACTAAAATGACATAAGGGATAAAATATCAATAGAGGTTAAAATTACCAATATGTCTTACTTTTGAAACTTTTATTACCCATTAAGTTATATTGATAAATTTATTAATCTCTCTTATTTTTATGAATAAATTTACAGTGATAAATTTATGAGTCAAGACTTGTAAGTAAATAAATCTAATTAATAAGACTGATAGGTAAGTACGCATTTAATTTATCCTTACTTGATTTAATATAAGCTTGAATTAAACTAAATTTGTAGGATCTATGAGATTTTTTTTAGAGCACAAGATAACACCAAGTATATTAGTTGCAACAATCAAAGAAATCACGTTGGTAACCCAACAAACCAATGGCTTAGATCATTTTTTATATTTAAATTTCTTTGTCTCAATGTATTTTAAATTATTAAATTATACATTGAGATTCATATTTAATAATTAAAAAGTATTAATTAAATCAGAATGCACAAAAACTTAAGTACATAAAACAATGTTAACCTATTATGATAATCAAGATGTAAGATGGATTCAACAGTCCTTCAATAATATTTTGACTTTTTTTGCATATAAAGGGGGAGTGGGGGAGGGTAGAAGGGAGACATTTTCATAAAAGTAAAAACACAAATTCAATGACTGACTAGGAAGACAAATTTAGAGAAAATACAAAGATGTTCAAACTTCAAAGCATATATGTAGCTATGGCCCCCTATTGATGGTAACTCAAAACTAAGAAGAGGCCTTGGGTTTCTTCCATTATCACTCCATAGAGTGGAAAGTCAACAAACTTGAATTTGTAAGCATTGCTTTGATGAAGAGAGCTTATTTAATCCAAAGGTGGGTGGTATTGTGGTTAAGATTTGTGGTTTAAGTCTAAGGTTATATATTTAATTTTCTTTTTTTTTTTGGGTTAATTTTCTGGACAAAACATTGTTGGTTAAGAGGTTGGAACTCAAGTTGTCTAATCAGCACTTGGTGTGGGTTTAATGTTCTCCCGCTCTGCAAGTCCTGACTTAAGCGGAGTTTGTCTTGGGAGGTCGGGACAAGTTCCCAGGTTATAGTCTCCTCGCTCGGAACGGCTAACAGGACACCCTGGTGATCTCTGCAAGGGACGTTGCCTTGGACCTGCGGGAGGACAATGAGGATTTTCCTATAACAAAAAAAAAAAAAAAAAAAAAAAAAAAAAAAGCTTATTTAGGGTGTTTTGGCAATTGGTTATTTTACCGAAAAAGTTAGAAATAAAAAATTTGATTATTTTTTTATTATTTTGCATGTTCTTTTATAAAAAATTAAAAAATTAAATATAATAGTCAATTCCTAAAACAACCCCCAATATTTTTGGGGTAATGTTCTATTTTAATTATAGATTGATAATTAACACTTTGTTTTTTAAAGTCTAGCACAAAAATAGTGGGTCTCATAATTTAAATCAATAACTATTAATTTAGAATGCCATTTGAACTTGCTTAAGAAGTATTGAATAATTATTCAAAATTTATATATCCACGAATGAAGCTATATCCATGAATTTGTTCAAAATTTAGAAAGTTTGGAACAAATTAATTCAGAATTTAGAATGTATGGATTAAATTAATTTAAGACGTGATTCACACCCCATTAAGTTTAACTCTATACTATAAAATTCAAAATTTTAAAACTTTTCTAGATACATTTTCTTAGTAAATAGCATCTATGATTAGGTTTCCATACATTATTACAGTGCTTGTTGAAGCTGTTGTCGTTTATATTCGGGGTGGACCTTGGCTTGCTCTGCATAAATGTGTCATTTCTAAATTTTGCCTAGCTTGACATTTGGGTTCATCTAACAATTCCAAACTCACCTTTGGAGGGTTGTGTTTGGTTAGAGGATTTGATGCAAAAAATAAAAAGAGAAAAGAAAATGCAATCTTATTTTTTTTTATTATAATAAAAAATACAAAGAAAAAAAATGGCAGGAAAATACAATCTCACTTTATAGTCTTTTCTTTTTTCTATTTCCCAACTCAAGCAAACCTAACTTGAAATTTGAATCCTATCAATTATTTCTCCTTTTTTTTCTATTGTCATTTTCTTTTCTATTTTTCTCATCAAATCTTTTAACCAAACACAACCTAAGTCTGTCACTTAACCCCGTGCATATAGGCTATTGAATATAATTAGGGACATTTCAGGATTATTTAATGAATTTGATTTTTTTGATAATTATTTAAATTTGGACCATTTACAAAATCAATTGTAAAGATTTTGGGCATTTTAACAAATGCACAACTTGAGCTTTGCTTTATATAATAAAATAATACTAATAATAGTATATATAATTATCACAACAATGATTCATCCCCCTTTTCCCCCCACCCCCTTTGACCCCCTCTCTCTTTCATTGGTTACATTTTTTTTTCTTTTTCTTTTTTTTCCTGCTCCTCCAATCACCACCCGCCACGTGACAAAGGGGGTGAAGGGGTGACCCCCAAAAGGGGGTCCCAAGCATTATTCTAATTATCACGTGCAAGATAGTGAGGGTAGTCGATTTTCACATGAAGATTTATGCAAATGGTTTTTTCAATTGGAAGGTTTGTACAGTTTAAATGTATACTCTTAATAAGTAGGTGAGTTGGGGGTTATTTTTGGATTACAAAAATGTAACAAAGGTTCAACAATCCAATTGTTTGGTTTGATTTTAAAATGAAAAAAATTATTTGTTTCATGTGATTTTACATTTTTAGAGAAAAAAATTTATTTTTGAAAATTTAAAAAATATATCTTTTATGTTTATTTTCTCCAATTTAGTTTGGTTTTTTCTTCTTCTTTTTTTTGAAAAAATAAAATAAAACAAATTTCGAAAATGAAACTAATTAACAGTTGTTTTGGGAATTAACTATTTTAATTAATTTTAAATTTTTTACAAAAAGATATAAAAAATAAAAATAATAATAATTAATTTTTTTGTAGTGATTTTTTTTTTTGATAAATTACATTGACACCAGCTGAGGTTTATATTTATTACAGTTCCCCTCTCACCTTTTAGAAATTACATCTCCCTCTCTGAAGTTTAAAATTTCATTTCAGATTGCTCCCTCAGTTAGTTGATTATTAAGTCAACCAACATATTTTGCTAATGTCAACAATTTAAATTTTTTAAATACCAATTTTGCCCTCACTGAGTAAATTACATTGACACCCCTCACATTTTAGAAATTACAATCCCTCCCTAAGGTTTAAAGTAGCATTACCAATTGCCCCCTCAGTTAATATTAGTTGAAAAAAAAAATTCATTGAAAAAAAATTAATAGGAAAAAAAATTATTCGAAAAAAAAATTATTTGAAAAAAAAAATTTTGTTAGTCAAATTTTTTCATTTTTGTTTAAAAACCAACGTAAACTTATTTTTTGAATTTATGTTTTTTTCTCAAATTTACAAACTGAGACGACTATTTATAAACAAAAAAAAATTATCAAATAAATTTTTATGACAGTTTTTAAATTGTTGTAAATATAAATTGAAAACTGAAAACGAAATGGTTACTAAACAGGTCTCAGACGGTAAAAATGTCAAAAAATTAACAAATAATTAAATAAGTTACTAACGTAAGAAATGACTTATCAAAAAATTCTTAGGCTGTGTATGATTTAATTTTTAGAATTTTTTTTTAAATTAAAAATTAATTTGGTTAAGAAATAAAAAAAAAGTAATTATCATTTTTATATAATTTTTATCTTTCGAGTGGTTAGAAATAATTTTTTACGAATTAAAAATATTTCTTCATATTTATTTTTATTAAATTATTTTTTTTTTAAATATCGGAGGAAATTCGTATTAAATTGAAATCTCAAGGGAGTGTCAATGTAATTTACCCTTTAAAGTATATATGAAGGTTAAGGGCAAATATGTCATTTTAACTTAAAAGTTAACACCATCAAATAATTATACTGACAAAGGAGGTCAGTGTAATTTTTCAAATATGAGAGGGAACTGTAATAAATATAAACCTCAGGAACGTCAATATAGTTTATCCTTTTTCTTTTTTTTTTCTTTTTTTTTTTTTTTTTTAACAGAGTGAATAATAATATATTGACTTTATTAGTCTGGTTATTGGTGGGAATACAAAGATATAAGAGATTCCGATTGATGGTCAACTCGAAGCGCAGACGAAGCATTGGACAACTTTTGAGTTGGAATAGCAAGTCAAAAATCTTGAATTTGTATGTTTTGCTTTGATGATAAAGATCAATTTTGAAAATATGCCCATGGCCCGCAGGGACTGTGATGAAGGTTGGTTAATGGAAAATATTATTCGTTTCAAATTTTTTATTAAATAAATAATTAATTATTTAATATGTGTGTATAATTCATAAAATTATGAATCACATACTAACGTGAGATATTTAATTATTTATTTAATAAAAAATTTAATATCCCTAACATTATCCTTATTTATTTACTATCATTTCCAGCACTTCATTTTTGTTTCTCGTTTTTTATGATAATCAGTAAATGGTATACTAATGGATAAAACCAGATAATTGGCGGAAGTCGGGTTATTGTATCAGACTTGGGCCTCCTTTCTATAAATATGCACGTTGTTGGAAAATGGGTTGGGTTTCGGATTTAGATTTGGGTATTCATGGTGGCATGACCTATGACCTATTAAGTGGCCTATTAATTTGAATTCAAACCACCTTATCCTAAAAATAAGGGTGAATAATCCACAATCCCATCTCGTGAGGAGATAAAGTTATGGATGGTTACACCTCTTTCTAACATACCACTAATACGTATTAGGTGTATTAGGTATATAGGTTTTAACTAAATAGTTTTATGCAAAAAGACTCTCTCTCTAATTCTCTGTCATTGATGAACAATTTACTTTTGTGCTATGAAAAGTGTGAATAGTCCTCTAATAGTTTTATCTCATTGCTAGGAATTATTCGAAGACATTAATAGAGACACGTGATTCACCCACATGATCTATGAATTCGGTTTGAGCATGAAAAGTATGTCCGAATCCATTTATTTTTGCTGTGTATTATTTCTTATTTTTCATATACACATAATTTCTTAAAAACTCACCGGAAAGTGTCCTTTTTAAGAGACTTTCGACGACAAAGTTAGATATCTAGATAAGAATGTAGAAATTTAAAAATAAAATTAAAAAAATCTTAGGTGTATATCTTGATAAGAGTGTGGTTCACCTACTCGTTTCTCTCATCATGGGTTGCCACATGTCGTACTATTCTTGTGGCATGCTGACAATACTGGTGAACGAGTTCACATCCTTTCTGCCCTAGCGGCATATACAGGTTGCGAGGGTAGAACCCAGTCAATTCTTGAACAATTACAGTTCTAGACAACTACAATTCTTGAACAATTATTGATGATAATCAGTATATGGTGGTCCATGGATCGAACGAAGTCAATAACTAGAAACAAGCCTTCTGGAATAGTCTAGGATCTTCGTTCACCAAATTTACAAACAAACCCTTGATAATCTACTAGTCAGTGTCCTTCTCAAAAGTCCTCCGATGACTAAGTTAAATATGTGAAGAAGGTAAAATAGAGGGAGAGAATGTGAAATAGAATCATGTTTGAGTGTATGTCTTGGTAAATATAAGGCTATGTTTGAGAAGCAAGTTTGGGCTAAAATAGCCATATAGGACAAAATAAGTTATTTTAGCTAAATAGAACAAAATGTTACATCCAACTTATAATCATTTCATTTTTTCTCTCACAAAATTCAAAAAAGCTAAAAGCCTATTCCAAACGAGACTTTTTAGCCCCAGGCTAAAATAGTCAAAAAGTCAACCCGCATCCCAAATGAAGGCTAAATAAAAAAACCTCAACTCATTTCTCCAAAATTATTTAAGTGCAATAATCATGCCAAGTGCTATTTTTACAGAAGCCTTTACTACTTCGGGCTTTTAACTAAAATACATCAATCCGCAATATTAGTACTAGTTCCCTAATCCAAGGCGTTAATAATGCACGTAACTGTGATGGTATTGGGTTATGCAGCTCTTTTATGTGGATCATTATTATCAGTAGCACTTCTAGTCATTACATTTTGAAAAGACATAAACATTTTTTTATAAAAGTAACCATTGAGTCTTTTTCCTTTGGCGAATTCCAATATATAAATGAAAGAAGCAATGTTTTTGGAAATACTTCTTCTTCTTTTTTTTCCCCTACTAAGAATTATTACAGATTCCAATTGATTCAACAATTGGATCATTAGAGTTATCGTGTTATTAGTATAGGGTTTATCTTTTTAACCATAGGTATTCTTTTGAGAGCAGTATGGGCTAATGAAGTATGGGGGTTATATTGGAATTGGAACCCAAAGGAAATTAGGGCAGGGGAGTGTGCCTTTGTCGTCCCTTCTTCCCAATATGGGTTGTTCCGTGTCATACCTTTCTTAGGTTATGTTCAATACTACTGGGGGTCACAGGTGTAAGAGGGGTTAACTCGAGCCCATCTAATTGATTAAGCCTAATTAGAGTCTAGTCAAAAAGCATAAAATTAGTGGGCCCAGAGATATCATCATCGAATTGGCCAGATTGCTCTAGTCTTGAAAGGGTTCGGAACCACGAACCTAGAGACCTATTTGAGCTTGGATTCGAGAGGGTTCGAATCCACGAACCTAGAGACCCAAAATGATTAGCTTCGAACAGATTCGAACGCAATCTAGAAGTCATTCCATTAATGAGTTCCAGAACACTTGTGGGCTCGGAACTTTTTGGGATCTACGCACAAGAACCATGGGCTTGATGGAGCCCAAACAAAGGACCGATCCCAAGGACAGTGAGTGGAGATAAGTTCACTCTTCAGTTAAACTAGCCTATACCTGGGTCGAGGTGGCATGATCTAGCGGGTCCTTGAGACTTGGCAATATTTGCGGCAGGGCGTTTTCTTGAACTACCCTTGACCCTTCTGCGGCAGGGCATCATCTGGGACTACCCCTGACCTTTTGGGATGATTGGGGATCATTGGTTAGTTGTGGCTAAGAAGAAGGGTTCGCTGAGAGGTTGATCTCCTTTTTGGGGTTTTCCTCATCCTCAGAGAGGTTACCTCCTCGAACAAGGTAGTTAGAGGGAATATTCCTAATGTGCCTTACACATGGGTTCCATCCTACATCATAAGGTGCCTATAAATAGCACTCATCTATAACTTTACCAGGGATGGATTTTGGGAAGACAATTCTTGGAAGAGAACTAATTTCCCTTCTCCATTATCTACCTTGAGAGTGAAAGTGGGAGATCCATGGGAGAGCATTGCCATTAGGGGTGTTCGCGGATCGGTTTTGTGCGGTTTGCGGTTCGGTTTTGACTCGCCCGCATCTATGCGGTTTAGGAAAAAGTCAACCCGCAACCGCCCGCAGTGCGGTTTGCGGTTTGTGCGGATAGGGTTTGTAGATGTGCGGGCGGTTGCGGGCGGTTTGTGGTTTACACTTTTTTCTTTAAAAATTAATTTTTAAGTTTTTTTTTTCCCATCGAATTTAGGCATTAAATTCATTTTATATATTTGTGATCATTTGATAACAATTTTTTGATGAGTTTACAAATAAAAATTGAATATCACTAGCATTTTTGTCATGAAAAAAATGTATATCAATGCATTAAAGGTTATATTCAATTAGAATTGTCAATTCAGTAATCAATAATCAAACTAGAAACTTCATCGATCACCAGAAGAAAAATTTTATTAGGAAAAAGTGGATGAGTCATTAATGAAAATCATATAAGAAACCAAGTTTAGGACTTGATAATTCTACAACATTAAGAAAGTTGAGAAATACTTAAAAATAAGGATCCTAGTGTCGTAGAGAACATAATGGTGCTCATGTTAAAGTTACAAAGTTGGTATATAAAAAATAATAATAATAATACTAATTAAAGTGCGGGCGGTTTTTGCGGGTTGCGGTTTTAACCCGCGACCCGCCCGCAACCCGCAAATTTGTCATATTTCAAACCGTATCCGCCCGCATTATGTTTGCGAAACCGCCCATTTATATGCGGGTTAGGCGGGTTGGGCGGTTTGTGCGGTTCGGATAAACCGTTGCCCACCCCTAATTGCCATTAGTCTCTCTCTAACTACTTTTCCTTCTTCTTTAATCAATCTCTTATCTCCATCACCTCTTTGCTATTGTGTTCCTAGTTGCAACCATTAAAGAATCTAAACCTCTCACCATTTCTAGAAGATTCGAAATTTTCGGCGGCATTCAAATTTTTCGACAGACATTTGAAGGTTCTGGTGACTTTTCCGACGACCTTTGAATTTTCCGATAACATCCCAGAACACTCTCATATATTTTGGCGACTCCACTGAGAGGTGGATTGGTTAATGATAGCAATGAGATCCACAACACATACTACTCCGGCAAAAATGAAAGAAAAAGTTCATCAACATGAAGGTTTCGTCAATGATCCAGACATACTTGTGGAAATGTTAAGTTATCTATATCCGAAGGGGTACACTATCCCCAAGTTCATGAAGTTGAATATCAACACTTCTCATGCTCAGAAGTCTAGTTTCAAGTCTAACTACAAAGCTAGTTACAAGTCATCTCAAGGACCTTCTGTCACTGTGGCTTCCGAATTTGCTACTTGAAAGTGGCGTGGGAAGGGATTAGAGGACAAAAGAGGAACCATTATGAAGACGATGATTTTTTCCTCAGAGACACCTCAGATCCAGAAGGGGATTAGGGATTACTATGATGAAATCGATGAAGTTGGTTACTATGAACTACTGAAGGAAATGGTTGATCTTGACCAACATGTGAAAATTTTGTAAAATTGTGTGAAGATTCAAGAAGTTTTTGATTTGATGGGGTTATCTAAGAGGGCTAGATTTGAAATTAGCAAGGCCATTATCAATATTAATGAAACACTTCACCAAAAATGTAGAGGTACCAAAAATCCAATCTCTAGGAAAGACCGAGGAAATTCAAGTGCTATAACTTTCTCTGAAGAAGACTAAAAGTACACATTCTTTTATAATTGCCTACTTCATGTTACAACTTACAGTAATATGGTCAAGTTCAAGAAAACCTTCCTTGATAAAAGGACTTCGATAAATATCATGACCTGAGCAACACTTGAGAAGGTCAGAATCCCCAAGAAACATGTTGTGAACCAAACCCATTGTAATTACGAGGCTTAAAGGAGAAATGAGAATTACTCTTGACTATGTGACGGCTAATCTAACCATCAAAGAAATCCGCTCAACCACAAAGTTTTATGTTATTGAGGCTGAGACCGACTACCATATCATCTTGGGGAGTAACTCAGTCCGAACAATTGATAACTACATTTTGGTATTCCCTTATCTTCGAGTCAAAGGTCGTGCTACCAATCGAGTTAAAGATACCATCTACTCTGATCACACTTGCCTCTTCAAGTCTTATATTTGCATTTATCTCGGAATGGGCTGAATGGAATAACTCTTGGACTATGCCAACTTCCTCACTTTCCTCTATCTAAGAGTGAGCCAAAAAAGGTTTTTCTCAATTTGTATTCTCTTCCTCTCCAATGACCTCAACTTCTTATCTCTATCTCGGGCATCGGCAAAGGTCTTGACTCATTGAGAATGTTCCAAAGAGATTTTCTCGTGAACCACACTCCAAAGCTATCTTTGAAATCATAACGTATGAAGCAAAGACATTTCCACATCTGAAAAGGGCAATGCCCTAGGGTAGCTTCCACATCTAAAGGGGACAAATGTCCTAGGATAGCTTTTGCATTCGAAAATGGCAAAGGTCCTAGGATAGCTTCTACATCCGAAAGGGGAAATGCCCTGGGATAGCTTTTGCATCCAAAAAAGGGAAAGGCCCTAGGATAGTTTCCGCATCTAAAAGGGGCAACGCCCTAGGATAATTTGTGCGTCCGAAAAGGGCAATACCCTAGGATAGATCTTGTGTCTAAAAAGGGCAAAGGCCCTAAGATAGCTTTTCAAGACAGAACTAACAACTGTCACCAAGTACTTGTCTTCTTCAAAAGGACAAAAATAGGCAATAGAATGGATTCAATGAAACCCAAGGCACATGAGAACGTTAACAGCTTCAAAGGCGTATTGACAACAGCCTACTGCAAGTAAGCATGGCGAGCACAAGCCACTACAAAGAGTGTATGTCCAAGAAGATCAAATGTGCATGTCCGAGAAGATCATAGAATTTCCCATACATGCAAGGGGAAAAATGTAAGAGGGGTTAACTCGAGCCCATCTAATTGATTAAGCCCAATCAAATCCCAGTCAGAAAGCATAAAATTAGTGGACCCAGAGATATCATCATCGAATGGGCCAGATTGCTCTAGTCTTGAAAGGGTTTGGAACCACACACCTAGAGAACTATTTGAGCTCGGACTTGAAAGGGTTTGGATCCACGAACCTAGAGATCTGAAGCGCTTGGCTTCGAATAAATTCAGACACAATCTAGAAGCCACTCCATTAATGAGTCCCAGAACACTTGTGAGCTCGGAGCTTTCCGGGATCTATGCATCAGAACCATAGGCGTGATGGAGTTTGAACAAAGGACCCGATTCCGAGGACGGTGAGTGGAGATAAATTCACTCTTCGGTTAAACTAGCCTATACCCAGGTCGAGGTGGCACGATCTAAGAGGTCTCTGAGACTCGACAATATTTGCAGCAGGGCGTTCTCTTGAACTACCCCTGATCCTTCTACGGCAGGGCGTTCTCTTGGACTACCCCTAACCCTTTGGGATGATTGTGGATCATTGGTTAGCCGTAGCTAAAAAGAAGGGTTCGCTGAGAGGTTGATTTCCTCTTCGAGATTTTCCTTGTCCTCGAAGAGGTCACTTCCTCGAACAAGCTAGTTAGATGGAATATTCCTAATATGCCTTGCACATGGGCTTTATCTTACATCATAAGGTGCCTATAAATAGCACTCACCCATAGCTTTACAAGGGATGGATTTTGGAGAGACAATTCTTGGGAGAAAACTAATTTTCCTTCTCCATTATCTACCTTGAGAGTGAAAGTGGGAGATCCATGGGAGAGCCTCCCCATTATTCTCTCTCTAACTCTTTTGCTTTCTTCTTCACCTAATCTCTTATCCCCATCATCTCTTTGCTATTGTGTTCCTAGTTGCGACCATTAAAGAATCTAAGCCTCTCACCATTTCTAGAATATTCGAATTTTCTGGCAGACATTCGAAGATTCCGACAACTTTCAAATTTTCCAACGACATCTCCGAACCCTCTCATACAACAGGTTCACATTACTTTTGTTCCGACAATAAGTGCAAGTTGTAGGAGGCAAGTAGAGAATACAGAAGTTCTCTGCAAGTCCATGTTGTACTTAGTACGAGATGTAGTTATAACAATCCTTTAGGTCATCTTTAGCTCCTTGGGTCAGTTATTGATTGACCAAAGTTATGAGTGTTATGCTAATTCTTGTTCAGTTTGTTGGTCAGATTAGGTGAGTCTACTCACTACAAGAAAAATCACCTTTGGCGACTAAATTTTTAGTCGCCAAAAGTCCACTTTTAGTCGCCAAAACCTTGTTTTTAGTTTCCCCAACTAAATTTTTTAGTCGCCGGTTTTGTCACGAAAACATGGTCGCGCGGATGTTTTGGCGACCAAAAAGGTTTTAGTCGGCAAAAACACAAGTCTTTAGCAACCAAAGTTTTGGTCGCCAATAGTCAATTCCACTTTTTAAAATTATACATTTAGCGACTAATGTTTTAGTCGCCAATAGTCAATGAACGCCGAACAAACTGTTTAGTCTCCAAAAGAAACACTTTTGGCGACCAATAGTTTTAGCCGCCAAAGGTTGTTCGGTGGAAAAAAAAAAAAAAACTAACTTTTCTGCTTTTTCTGAGATTCGAACTACGAACCTTCTACCTTCTACACCTTTAGCAACACACTCCCTCCACCATGCCACTACAACACCACATGAATATATATGTAATATATATTATTTATATAGTATATTGACCCATATTAATATAAAACTATATATATAAATATAATTATTTTTATTCAATATAATTTATGTAAAAAATAAATTATGTACTAAAAAAAAATTGAGGCGACTTTTGGCAACTAAATCTATTTTTTAGTCGCCCATTCTATAATTTTGGGCTACTAATTGTTTTTTAGTCGCTAAAAAAATAAGTTTCGCCTAAAAATAACCACTTTTGGCGACTAAATTGTTTTTAGTCGCCAAAACCTCCAATTTTGGCTACTAAACTGAATTTTAGTCACCAATTGTAGACTTTTAGCTACTAAATTTTTTTTAGTAGCCAAAAAGCTTCACTTTTGGCTACAAATTTTATTTTTGTCAGTAAAACACATATAATCGGCGACCAAACTATTTTTTAGTCGCCAAAACCTATACTTTTGGCTACTAAATTATTTTAGTCACCAAAAACCTTCACTTTTGGCTACTAAAAAACCTTTAGTCACTAAAACCCATATAATCGGCGACTAAATTGATTTTTAGTCTCCAATAACTATACATTTGGCTACTAAACTGTTTTAGTCGCCAAAAGTCTTCACTTTTGGCTACTAATTCCATTTTAGTCGCCAATTGTGCTACTTTCAGCGACGAAAAATTGAATTTTAGTTGCCAAAATTGATTTTTCTTGTGGTGACTGTCGGCGCATCTGTGAGCTAGTTATCTCTATTGGGCCTTGGTCTAACAGGCCTAGTTGGGTTTTTCTTATCGGTATTCATTAATTATAATTGGAGGTAATCAATAAATTTCTACTTGTCTTAAGATAATTTTATTATCTTTGAATTTTTCTAACATTTCCCCCTCACCACTATTGAGGGAAAAAATATATATTGACAGATAAATATAATTTTTCTTTTGTTGGACTTTTGTGCCGAAGGAAGAGGTTGATGGTTGATGGTTGCATTGTGATTACACTTCTACTTTGTGACGCAAGGCGTGAGAAATTCTAAGAGAAGCCGTTCTAAGAAATTAAAAACTTTTGGACTGATAGGCAAAGACATAAAAGTAATGTTTCTCATGGCCACTTGGTAGGGCCTATTTGTGCTGCCCGATATTGGTTTATATCACGTGTGTCATCTCCTTGGCCAGCAGTTTGGGTTCTTGTTGACTATACTTTTGAATGCTTCCCAAATTTTTCAATCTTTGTACTGGTTATTTAATTGGATCCAGTTTGTTTTTAGTTGGAGATTAATATTAGAATTAACAATCTGCATAGTGGTTTATTTTTAGATCTTATTTTCATAATTTAAATTGTTTATATTTTAAAATTTATGGAACATATTATCTATGTAAAAAATAAATTGATCGAACAACAATAACTACGTTTTCGAATTAATTTTGCATAAAAAATAAATGATAAAAAAATAAACATTTCATATAAAACTTATTCCAACACATAGTTATCGTTATCGGATCGATTTAATTTTTTATATGAATAACATACTCGACAAATTTTAAAATACAAACAGTTTAAAGCATTAAAACGAGACTCAAAAATAAACCTACGGTATGAACGGCTGGGTCTAATCATAATCTCTAACCAAAGACAAATTAGACCCTATTTAATTACCCTTTATGAATCTAACTCCTATGACTAAATAGGCTTATTGACAACACTAAACTAAACACAAACAAATGTCACGGGCATTAATAAAATCAAGATCTTCATTCATATTTGGATAAATTATATTGGCACCCTTTAAATTATATTGGCACCCTTTAGATTGTCAAATGAAAATAACATATTTGTCCCTTAACTTTTATACATATAAAATTATAAAATAATGCTAACATTTTGTTCATGTCATTTAAAGGAAAATAACAATCATCTTTTTTGGTTTAACTCACACAAAACATTGATTTTTTTTATTTTTTGTATTTTTTTTATTTTTACTGAATTTTTTAATATTTTAAGCAATTTTTTTTTTATTTTTTTATTTTTTAGATACACCTAATCTAATTATACTTAAGAAGTATAATATTTTGTAAACTTTATTTTTAAATTCACCAAATAAATATATATATATATATATAAATACAAAAATTCAGTAATACTGTAATAAATGTGAATGACAGTATTTTGTAATACTATAATAAATATGGGTGAATATACAAGAAAGAAAAAATGATGGTGGAAATATAAATAAAAAATTTTATTCATATATAAAAATTTATACAAAAAATATCATAAAAATATTGTGATAGTGATATTATTATAAATATAAATTATGTTTATGGCGTGTTTTGTGTTTGAAATTTTATATAAAATTTATGTTTGTATATTATCACTCAATAAAAATATGTTCAGGTAGAATTTAATGATAAAAAGTCATAAAATGTAGTTATGATAATGGAAAGAAGAAATAGTAAAATAAAATGACAAAATGATTATTTAGAAAATTTTAAGGTATAACATCAATAATCCATAGGGCAATTTGTAATGAAATTACAAATTTCATGGAGGAAATGTAACTTTTCCAATGTGAAAGAGAAATCTGTATTAAATAGAAATATCAGGGTATTAATGTAATTTACCCATCATATTTCATACCATTACGGGATTTAAATATATATATATATATATACTATATATTAAGCAAAAGGGGATTTTTAACCCCAAACCTTATAGGAGCTCCAATCTCCCAATCTAAATTTTCTGATTTTTTTATTTTAAAAAAAAAATCTTAGCATTTATTAACATCTCCCAACTCCCAAGTCTTACCCTCATAATAACACTTTAATGCATTAAGAACAAGTTTAAAAAAAAAATCTTTGAAATCCAACATATACGAATTTCTTAAAAAGTCCCAACACATATGATTATTATCCATCATAATAACACTTTAATGCATTAAGAACAAACATAAAAAAAAAATTCTGGAAAAGTCCAACACATATGATTATTATCAAAATATTAAACTTTAATATAATATAATAAAAAAAACACATTTAATTTCTTGAAAATTTCAACACATATGATTATTATCAAAATATTAAACTTTAATATAATATAAAAAAGGAAAAAAATAAGACATTTAAAAAAATATTTAAAAATCACAATTCACATATATAAATAATTATAAACACAATAAAATAGGAGGGCATTCATGTCTACACGTTTTTTTTATAAGATCTCTTCCATTATAATAAGATAGCACTTTATTTCTCTCATCTTATAATCTATATAAAAAAATTCTTTGAAATCCAACATATATGAATTCCTTGAAAAGTCTCAACACATATGATTATTATCTCTCATACTAACACTTTAATACATTAAGAACAAACATAAAAATAAAAAAAAAAATCTTGAAAAGTCCAACACATATGATTATTATCAAAATATTAAACTTTAATATAATATAAAAAAGGAAAAAAATAAGACATTTAAAAAAAAGCATTTAAAAATCACAATTCATATATATAAATAATTGTAAACACAATAAAATAGGAGGGTATTCATGTCTACACGTTTTTTTTTTATAAGATCTTCTCCGTTATAATAAAATAGCACTTTATTTCTCTCATCTTATAATCTATATAAAAAAATTCTTTGAAATCCAACATATATGAATTTCTTGAAAAGTCCCAGCACATATGATTATTATCCCTCATAATAACACTTTAATGCATTAAGAACAAATATAAAAAAAAATTCTTAAAAAGTCCAACACATATGATTGTTATCAAAATATTAAACTTTAATATAATATAATAAAAAAAACACATTTAATTCCTTGAAAAGTCCAACACATATGATTATTATCAAAATATTAAATTTTAATATAATATAAAAAATGAAAAAAATAAGACATTTAAAAATCACAATTCACATATATAAATAATTGTAAACACAATAAAATAGGAGGGCATTCATGTCTACACTTTTTTTTATAAGATCTCCTCAATTATAATAAGATAGCACTTTATTTATCTCATCTTATAATATATATATATATATATATATTATCTATCTATACTATATATTAAGCAAAATGGTATTTTAACCCCCAGGGCCTGTGGAAGCTCCAATATGCCAATGCTAATTTCCTGATTTTTTATTTTTTTTTTAAAAAAAAAAAAAATTGACTTGGTGATTGGTTCAAAAATTGTAATAATTACATTGACACCATGATTACATGGGTCTCTTGGGGAAGCAAAATAGCCTCTCTCTCTCTCTCTCTCTCTCTCTCTCTCTCTCATTTCATTTATTGTTTTATTTCCCCACCCTCTATCTCCTTCATTTATCAATAGTGTAATTATAAAACAATAAACCAATCACCAAGCAATCCCAATATTATATTGAAAGAATTTAATAAGTGTTATTTTTTTTTTCAAAAAAAAACAAAAAAATTAAGAGAGAAAAAAATTATATTGAAAGAATTTAATAAGTATTTTTAAAAAAAATTATATTGAAAGAATTTAATAAGTGTTTTTTTTTCAGAAAAAAAAAATTAAGAGAGAAAAAAATTAAGAGCCATTGACACCATGATTACATTCAGAATAAAAAAACAAAACAATTAAGAGAGAAAAAAAATTATATTGAAAGAATTTAATAAGTTTCATTTATTGAAGCAAAAGTGGTGGCGTGGCCTCTCTCTCTCTCATTTCATTTATTGTTTTATTTCTCCACCCTCTAAGCAATCCCAATATTATATTGAAAGAATTTAATAAGTGTTTTTTTTCATAAAAAAAACAAAAAAATTAAGAGAGAAAAAAATTATATTGAAAGAATTTAATAAGTGTTTTTTTTCTCAAAAAACAAAACAAAAAAATTAAGAGAAAAAAATTAAGAGCCATTGACACCATGATTACATTCAGAAAAAAAAAAACAAAAAAATTAAGAGAGAAAAAAATTATATTGAAAGAATTTAATAAGTGTTTTGGTCTCTTGGGGTCTCTCTCTCACATTTCATTTATTGAAGCAAAAGTGGTGGCGTGGCCTCTCTCTCTCTCTCATTTCATTTATTGTTTTATTTCCCAACCCTCTAAGCAATCCCAATATTATATTGAAAGAATTTAATAAGTGTTATTTTTTTTTTCAAAAAAAAAAACAAAAAAATTAAGAAAGAAAAAAATTAAGAGCCATTGCCACCATGATTACATTCAGAAAAAAAAAAACAAAAAATTAAGAGAGAAAAAAATTATATTGAAAGAATTTAATAAGTGTTTAAAAATTATATTGAAAGAATTTAACAAGTGTTTTTTTAAAAAAATTATATTGAAAGAATTTAATAAGCATTTTTTTTTTCAAAAAACAAAACAAAAAAATTAAGAGAAAAAAAAAATTAAGAGCCATTGACACCATGATTACATTCAGAAAAAAAAACAAAAAAATTAAGAGAGAAAAAAATTATATTGAAGAATTTAATAAGTGTTTTGGTCTCCTCCATTTATCAATAGTGTAATTATAATCTTTGAACCAATCACCAAGCAACCCCAATATTATATTGGAACTCCACAAAAATTTGTGGGTTAAAAATAGATATAAATTTTTTTGCATCCCCAAGAGACCCATGTAACTATTGTGTAAATGGCTCTTAATTTTTTTCCCTCTTAATTTTTTTGTTTTGTTTTTTGAAAAAAAAAAAAAAACACTTATTAAATTCTTTCAAACCTCTATAACTTCTCCAATACACATATTTTTCTTAACTTTTCACATACCTTTTGTAAACAGTGATTTTCTTTTTTACTTTCTCCTTCTTGAGTTCTCACTTTCATACTTTCAACTTCAGTGACTACGTATGCAAACAGTAACTGTTATTTTTGTTTTTTCCTTCTTAACTTTTTCTTTTGTTTACTGTTTTAATATTAACAGTGATTTTCCTTTTTGCTTTCTCCTTCTTTAGTTCTCACTTCTACACTTTCAACTTCAGTGACTACGTATGCAAACAGTAAGTGTTATTTTTGTTTTCCCCTTACCTTTTAATGTTATTTAATCTTTTTATAAACCCTCACAAAAAGAAAAATGTGATTATAATTTCTCATTCTTAACTTTTTCTTTTGTTTACTGTTTTAATATTGTTCAATAGTTTTTTTGATTTTATTTTTGAATCTTTTTATTTATTATTTTAATTTTATTTTTAATTTTTTAATATGATTAAAGTTGGATAAATATAAACTCTCACAAAAAAAAAATGTTATTATAATTAGTTGTATGATTTTTTTTTTAATGTGATTGTAGTTAGTTTAGTAGTTAAAAAAATGTGATTAACAAATTTTCAATGTTATTTAATTTTTTAATATAATTAAAGTTAGATAAATAATGTTTTGATATCATTAAAGTTAGATAAATATACGTATGCAAACAGTAAGTGTTATTTTTGTTTTTCCCTTCTTAACTTTTTCTTTTATTTACTGTTTTAATATTAATAGTGATTTTCCTTTTTGCTTTCTCCTTCTTTAGTTCTCACTTCTGCACTTCCAACTTCAGTGACTACGTATGCAAACAGTAATTGTTATTTTTGTTTTCTCCTTACCTTTTAATGTTATTTAATCTTTTAATAAATCCTCACAAAAAGAAAAATGTGATTATAATTTCTCCTTTTTAACTTTTTCTTTTGTTTACTGTTTTAATATTGTTCAATGGTTTTTTTGATTTTATTTTTGAATCATTTTATTTATTATTTTAATTTTATTTTTAATTTTTTAATATGATTAAAGTCGGATAAATATAAACTCTCACAAAAAGAAAAATATTATTATAATTAGTTGAATGATTCTTTTTTCTAATGTGATTGTAGTTAGTTTAGTAGTTAAAAAAATGTGATTAACTAATTTTTAATGTTATTTAATTTTTTTATTTAATTTTTTAATATAATTAAAGTTAGATAAATAATGTTTTAATATCATTAAAGTTAGATAAATATAAACTGTCACAAAAAGAAAAATGTGATTATAATTAGTTGAATGATTCTTTTTTTTAATGTGATTGTAGTTAGTTTAATAGTTAAAAAAATGTGATTAACTAATTTTTAATGTTATTTAATCTTTTTATTTACTGTTTTAATTTTATTTTTAAAAATATGATTATAATTAGTTGAATGATTCTTTTTTTTAATGTGATTGTAGTTAGTTTAATAGTTAAAAAAATGTGATTAACTAATTTTTAATGTTATTTAATCTTTTTATTTACTATTTTAATTTTATTTTTAATTTTTCAATTTTTTAATATGATTAAAGTTAGATAAATATAAACTCTTACAAAAATAAAAATGTGATTGTAATTAGTTGAATGATTCTTTTTTTTAATGTGATTGTAGTTAGTTTAATAGTTAAAAAAATGTGATTAACTAATTTTTAATGTTATTTAATCTTTTTATTTACTGTTTTAATTTTATTTTAAAAATATGATTATAATTAGTTGAATGATTCTTTTTTTTAATGTGATTTTAGTTAGTTTAATAGTTAAAAAAAATGTGATTAACTAATTTTTAATGTTATTTAATCTATTTATTTACTATTTTAATTTTATTTTTAATTTTTTAATATGATTACAGTTAGATAAATATAAACTCTCACAAAAATAAAAATGTGATTGTAATTAGTTGAATGATTCTTTTTTTAATGCGATTGTAGTTAGTTTAATAGTTAAAAAAATGTGATTAACTAATTTTTAATATTATTTAATCTTTTTATTTACTGTTTTAATTTTATTTTAAAAATATGATTATAATTAGTTGAATGATTCTTTTTTTAATGTGATTGTAGTTAGTTTAATAGTTAAAAAAATGTGATTAACTAATTTTTAATGTTATTTAATCTTTTTATTTACTATTTTAATTTTATTTTTAATTTTTTAATTTTTTAATATGATTAAAGTTAGATAAATATAAACTCTCACAAAAATAAAAATGTGATTGTAATTAGTTGAATGATTCTTTTTTTAATGTGATTGTAGTTAGTTTAATAGTTAAAAAAAATGTGATTAAATAATTTTTAATGTTATTTAATCTTTTTATTTACTATTTTAATTTTATTTTTAATTTTTTAATTTTTTAATATGATTAAAGTTAGATAAATATAAACTCTTACAAAAATAAAAATGTGATTGTAATTAGTTGAATGATTCTTTTTTTAATGTGATTGTAGTTAGTTTAATATTAATGTTATTTAATCTTTTTATTTACTATTTTAATTTTATTTTTAATTTTTTAATATGATTAAAGTTGGATAAATATAAACTCTCACAAAAAGAAAAATGTGATTATAATTAGTTGAATGATTCTTTTTTTTAATGTGATTGTAGTTAGTTTAATAGTTAAAAAAATGTGATTAACTAATTTTTAGCGTTATTTAATCTTTTTATTTACTATTTTAATTTCATTTTTAATTTTTTAATATGATTAAAGTTAGATAAATATAAACTCTCACAAAAATAAAAATGTGATTATAATTAGTTGAATGATTCTTTTTTTAATGTGATTGTAGTTAGTTTAATAGTTAAAAAAATGTGATTAACTAATTTTTAATGTTATTTAATCTTTTTATTTACTATTTTAATTTTATTTTTAATTTTTTAATATGATTAAAGTTAGATAAATATAAACTCTTACAAAAATAAAAATGTGATTGTAATTAGTTGAATGATTCTTTTTTTAATGTGATTGTAGTTAGTTTAATAATTAAAAAAATGTGATTAACTAATTTTTAATGTTATTTAATCTTTTTATTTATTATTTTAATTTTATTTTTAATTTTTTAATTTTTTAATATGATTAAAATTAGATAAATATAAACTCTTACAAAAATAAAAATATGATTGTAATTAGTTGAATGATTCTTTTTTTAATGTGATTGTAGTTAGTTTAATAGTTAAAAAAATGTGATTAACTAATTTTTAATGTTATTTAATCTTTTTATTTACTATTTTAATTTTCTAAGTTTTTAATATGATTAAAGTTAGATAAATATAAACTCTCACAAAAATAAAAATGTGATTGGAATTAGTGGAATGATTCTTTTTTTAATGTGATTATAGTTAGTTTAATAGTTAAAAAAAATATGATTAACTAATTTTTAATGTTATTTAATCTTTTTATTTACTATTTTAATTTTATTTTTAATTTTTTAATATGATTAAAGTTGGATAAATATAAACTCTTACAAAAATAAAAATATGATTGTAATTAGTTGAATGATTCTTTTTTTAATGTGATTGTAGTTAGTTTAGTAGTTAAAAAAATGTGATTAACTAATTTTTAATGTTATTTAATCTTTTTATTTACTATTTTAATTTTAATTTTAATTTTGTAATATGATTAAAGTTAGATAAATATAAACTCTTACAAAAATAAAAATGTGATTGTAATTAGTTGAATGATTCTTTTTTTAATGTGATTGTAGTTAGTTTAATAGTTAAAAAAATGTGATTAACTAATTTTTAATGTTATTTAATCTTTTTATTTACTATTTTAATTTTATTTTTAATTTTTTAATTTTTTAATATGATTAAAGTTAGATAAATATAAACTCTCACAAAAATAAAAATGTGATTGTAATTTGTTGAATGTTTCTTTTTTTAATGTGATTGTAGTTAGTTTAATAGTTTAAAAAAATGTGATTAACTAATTTTTAATGTTATTTAATCTTTTTGTTTACTATTTTAATTTTATTTTTAATTTTTTAATTTTTTAATATGATTAAGGTTAGATAAATATAAACCCTCACAAAAAGAAAAATGTGATTATAATTTCTCCTTCTTAACTTTTTCTTTTGTTTACTGTTTTAATATTGTAGTTAATCAAAAATTTGTTCAATGATTTTTTTTTTATTGTGATTGTAGTTAGTTTAATAGCATTAAAAAAATTGTGATTTGTATGATTGAAGTTATCTCCTTTTGTTTATAATTTGATTTTTTAATATGATTGAAGTTAGATAATGGTTCTTTGGTTGAATGGTTAGATAATTTAATTTTTTAATTTGATTTTGATTCAATGGTTCTTTTTTTAATGTGATTGTATTGTAGTTAGTTTAATGGTTCTTTTTTTTCATTTATTTTTTTATTATGAGAAAAATGTGATGTGATTGTACTTTTTACAATCCGTTTGGATCACACGGTGAATTTATTTTAACTAATTGTGTTTTTTTACACTATATTTCGATCACATGATGAGGAAAGAAATTTGTTTGCGTTGTGACAATCTCTGTGTTTTTACAGGATGGAACGTGATTCAGTTACTGCTAAAATCAATCGACTATGTCGAAAAAGAAAATTACTCATTTCGCACCAGACTGATCATGATGATCCCATATTCAAGGATAAATTGAAACAACTTCAAAAAGAAGCACGTCGATTAAGAGTATGTGTTCTACGTGACAAACAATTGCATTATAGAACGAATGTTCGAAATGCCACAAGTAAGCTCTAAAGTATTATCATTTTCATATATATTAATTGAAACATTAGTTTTTATACTCAATATATATATATATATATATATATATTTTGCTGCAATTTAAAATACAGGAGTTCTTATGCCTTCCACATCAGAGGGTGTTCACTTCCACCAAAATGTTTCAAGAGTCACCACATTGACAAACAATACTAAGTATAACTTTTTTACTTTATAACATTTTATAAATACATAACATATGTATTGTTCATTAATTATGATACTAACTATCATGTTGACAATGCAGGAATGCTGATGGAAGGCCCACAACAATTTAGATTTTAGTTATTTTTTGTTTTACTTATTCAGTGAATTTCGAACAAATGTAATAAATTCTTATTTTTATTACTTTAATTATGCAATGTCGATATTTTCTTTTAAAATTACATATATTTTATGCTAACAATTTAAAAATATGTTTAACATAACTATGAATGGTTTTTTTTTTTATTTAAATTTAATCACGTGCATAGCACTGGTGATATGCTAGTACTATATATTAAGCAAAAGAGGCTTTTTAACCCCAAGCTTTGTGAGAACCCCAATCTCTCAATCTACATTTCCTGATTTTTTGATTTTAAAAAAAGAAAATCTTAACACTTATTAACTTCTCCAAACTTCCAAGTCTGACTATCATAATAACACTTTAAAGCATTAAGAAGAAGCATAAAAAAATTCTTTGAAATCCAACACATATGAATTCCTTGAAAAGTCCCAACACATATAATTATTATCCCTCATAATAACACTTTAATGCATTAAGAACAAGCATAAAAAAAATTCTTGAAAAGTACAACACATGATTATTATCAAAATATTAAAATTTAATATAATATAATAAAAAAAGACATTTAATTCCTTGAAAAGTCCAATATATATGATTATTATCAAAATATTAATCTTTAATATAATATAAAAAAAAAAAAAAAGAAGACATTTAAAAAAATATTTAAAAATTATAATTCACATATATAAATAATTGTAAATATAATCCGTACATAGCACGGATGATATGTTAGTTCATATATATTGAAAATTGTCTCTAATTGCTCAAAACCGACAAGAACGCGTAGTCTAGCCCTGTAGGCTTATCATAGGCTTTAATATTTAATAATTTTAATTATTCATCTTTTGAATTCTTGTATTAATTATTTTTTTGAATCCTTGTATGTAATCAATTTATGTGAAAATCAATATGGTAATTGTAGTAACACGGTTTTACCATATATATAATGAATGATATATATGAATTTAAAAGTATGCCGTTTATTTATTTAAAATAAATATGATGAAAATGTATAATGATAATTATTGGAATAGCTTAAATTTTTTATAAGTAATCTACAAACATGTCAGATGAACTGATCAACAGATTAGGTCATCAACATGGGCAACAATGCACCATCCAATAATAAGTTAGAGAAGAGTCATTCCTTTAAAAACACAAAGAAAAATATAAATTAAACATTTAAATAAAATTTTATATTTGTCTTTTTAGCTCCGAGTAGGGTGGTCGTGAATTAGTTTTGAACGGTTCGATTTACGATTTTGTCCTCATGTATGTGGTTTAGGAAAAATTGAATCCACAACAGCCCGCAATGTGGGTTGCGATTTGTGCAAATAGGGTTCGCGAATATACAAACGGTTGCAGGCGATTTACAATTGAATTTTTTCCTTTAAAAAGCAAAATTTCAGCCTATTTTTCCCCGACTCAAACTCACTACACAGAGCATACATATATTATATATGTATATATATGTACAGCAACGAAGGTGTTGTCAAGGAGGCCAATAGAACAAACCACACATAAGAGAACACCATAAATCAACCACAGGTGATTCATTTAATTTCTTATTTTTTATAATACAAGCAAGTTTATGTGAGAAAGAGTTCTTGAAAATACAAAAACCCAAAACAGAAATAGATTTGAGTCTTTGACTGACCTCAACGACGGTATGGAGCTACAACCAGAGGTGTTGCCGAAAAAGAGAAGAAAGAACGAGTATGAGAGAGTGAAAGAGTGACAACCAAAGTTCTAAGTCGTGGTATCGGATAACGTAACGGTATCGATCGTGGAGTATCGGTATTGGTAATATCGATCGGTACGTATCGGGAATCGGGTATCGCAGCGGTGAAATTTTAAAAATCATTTCACAAGTTTTTCATCTTTTTCTTTTCCGTACCGGTCCGAACCGATGAGTATCGGCCCGTCGCGGCTTGTGTAACGGTTACAGACCGATACATACCGGGACTCGGCCGATACTCCTGCGATTTTCAATCTCAGCGGTATACCGGCCTGTATCCGTCGCGGTACCCTATTTTTCCGATACATATCGGCCGATATTTAGAACTATGGTGACAACTGTGCCGTAGCAGGAGGTGTTGCTGCAAGTTCGATCACTGGCTTCACTGATTGCTACACAGAGAGAGAGAGAGAGAGAGAGAGAGAGAAAGGGGAAAAGAATGACTACTAGAGAGTGAGAAGAGAGAGGCTACTGCTGAAAGATTACGGTTTGGTTTGGGCAAAAAAATCTAATATAAATTTGTGAGATACGTGAGGAGAGATCGACTATCTAGGTTTTTTTTTTTATAAAAAAAATTGTTAGTGCGGGCGGATGCTTGTGGGTGCTGGTGAAACTCGCAATGAAAGAATAATCTAAACCGCATCCGACCATATTCTACACTTGAAACCGCCCATTTGTATGCAGTTCGGATCAGGTTGGGCGATTTTCGCGAGTCGGATAACCCTATATCCAACCCTACCTCCGAGTCATAAAAAAATGATAATGAAAACAACTTATTTACAGTATATTAAGATAAATTAGACATAAACAAATTAAAGCCTTGTTTGTCATCTACTATATAATCCATCTTTTTATCTTTTTATCTTTTTTCCATCATATCACCTCTCTACTTTTCTGCACATCTTTTTATAAAAAGATAAAAATACACTTTTTTAATACACCCTAAACTAACCCTAAATCATCAAAATATGGCTTTAATAAATTTCCAGAGACCCAGCTAAATGCACCAATTCAACTTTCCAGTGTAATGGAGACTATAGAAAACCTTACCTTCAAGTTCAATGAGGAACCTTTTTTAATAAATGCTCCCATGTTTCGGTAAACACCAAACTCCATTATTGTCGCCATGAATTAAATGCTCATCTTCAAACTCAATACACTTGTCAGTAGGGTTTAACTTCTCTCCCATTATCATATCAATTTGAGAGGACTTAATAGATCTGTTTTAGAATTGATTTGGAATGATCCAAACAACTCAATTTTTACGGTTTATTGAATATTATATTTATATAAAAAATTAAGATGATTAGATATCGATAATTATATGTTTAAATCATATTTGTTTTTAAAATATAGACGATAAATATAATTTTAAGAATATCCATTCATGTTTCTTGTAAAACAAATTTGATTCAAACATATAATTACTGATATTCGATATGTTTGATTTTTTACATAAATATTCTAGTTAATGGGTTTTAAAAAAATGAATAATTCAGATCTTCGAAATCAATTCTAAAATAGGCCTACTAAAGCCAAACGCTCTTTCAAATTGAGATGTCGAACATAAGAGAAATCCAACCTTTTTTTGTTAGGTATATATATAAAGTAATTGTATAAATTTAATCACCAAAAAGTAAATATTATTGAATCACAAAAAATATTTATAAAAAAAAAACAATTTATTGTTTAGATTTAATATTTATATGGTATGACTCACACTAAACTATTAGGTTTTGCTCCTTGTTATTCCTGAAAACAAAAAAGAAAACATCAACATCTATTGTTTTAAGCCAAAACTGCCCATGCAAGCATGAAACCTGTACGGTGCAAGGCAGTGGTTTTGTGGGGGGTTATGTGGTCTTTTCACATATGACGTATTTGACATGGCAAGCTCAAGCCGACTTGAAAATGGAGCAAGCAAAAATATTAGGTGGGACGCCGTGAAGCCCACCCTTGATTTTTATTATTTTTTTTAATTTTTTTTTTAAATGTATAAAAAATATGAGATATAATATGAACCAGAATGAATTAAAACTTGGGAAGTAACTTTTAACTCACTTCTTAAAAGAGGCTTACCACTGTTAGACTAAAAGCAAGGTTTACGATATAACTCCAATTTTTTTTTTTTTAATTTTAATTTTATTAGGATAAATTATATTTACACCTCCTGATATTTAGATTTAATACATATTACCCCTTACATTTGGAAACTACACTGACCCCCTATCGTTATAATTATTTAGATAGAATTAACGTTGATATTAAAAAAACATTGAATTCATGTACTCTTTCTTTTCTTACTTTGCTTTACTTTTTCTTTTTCTTTTTTTCCTTCTTAATTTCATTTGCTTTACTCTTTTTTTTTCAATATAATTTCTTTTGTTTTTCTATCAAGAGTTATTGTCTTTTATATAAGCAGAAGGTTTGTGAAATGACACTATTAACTATAGGAGTAAGAATATAATTTTTCAAATATCAAAAGTGATATGTATTAAATCCAAACCTTAGGAAGTGTTAGTATAACTTACCCATTTTATTATCTTTAAAAAAATAAAATGGCCTACAAATAGGATTATCATATAACATTTGTTATAAAAATAATGTGGTAATGATATTTTTAATGGGCTTTTAATTTTAAGATGAGGGGATATAAACTATCACATTATTTTGAATATGTCTTTTTTGTATGAAATTTATGTTATAAAAATGTGTGAGTGAATTTCCGACCACACTGCCAAACTCAGTATACAGCTGAAGAGTACTGGCAGAATAGATGGCACCTGACTAACCTGCAACAGAAAGAGAAGACTCCGGCGATGGTTCGGCCACCCGGGGGTACTCCGACGATCAAGTCAGTATATCTCTCAAAGATAATTAATAGTGCTAAACTCACTGTTCATAATATAAATTGCGTACCATAGACCCATCAAGGGTGCCTTTCTTTTATAGTTAACTCAATCCTTGTCCCAACAGAAACCTAGCTTCAATGGACTTTAGCTCAGTGCTTATCCAGGACTCTTCAATAGATAAAGATAAACTCCCCAAGAGCTTTATCTTTATCCAGGTTGAGTCCCCCTATCATTCTAGGACTCTTGTGCCTTATACGCTTATCTCGGATTCCGATATCTTCGGAGATAATCTCCGCCTTGTCGAGATAATCTCGGCGTCATGTCCAGGACACGTGGCACCTCGGCCGACACGTCGGTGTCACCTTGGCCACGTATTGGTACTCAGAAAATATATCCCCACAACTGCCCCCTAGGTTCTATTATCTCGGCATTCTGAGGTGATGAGACCTATATCGATACTTCCTGCCAGTACATCGGCTTAGAGATTCCCAGCCGACATGTCTCTTTAAAGATAAAAAATTTCAAGAGCTCCCTCATGCGTATGAGTTGTCAAGCATAATACATCAACCGTCTTAACCACGCATTTTCCCCTTATTGGATCGTACTTCGTACGCGCTTGTAAGTCATCTCGCGCCTACGTGCTCCGTCTGACGCATACGTCATTTTAGGGGCATTAATTGCTTTCTTTTTGCGCCGTTTCAAGTTTTAACAAAAGCCTCTTTCTCCTTCCGTCTTTTCACTTTACATTGTTTCTGAAGCTCTCTCTCTCTCTCTAGCTTTCTCAAATCTTCCATTGTTCAAACTTCCATAGCTCTGCAACTTGCTCCGTTTACCCCTTCCCGCGTGATTTTCATCGATCTTCCGCCTTTGCAACCGTCGTCAGACTTCGGCAATCCCCATTCCAGCTTCCCTCTTTCTGGTAAGCCACTGTTCCTCCTAATTTTATTTCCTGTTGCTCTCCAAGAAGTTTTGCTTTATTATTAATCACCATTGTTGTTTTACTCAAGTATTTGATTTATGAGTCATATATCTGAGTGTGTTTATTTCACGACTTTGCTCTTTGCCCATGCCTTGAATACACGCACTGCTCACAACTTTTCTGCACTTTTGCCACTATTCTTGACCTTATACCCTTTGTACTTACAATGTTCTTGATAGTCCATCTTTGTTCTTGATTCTGAAGCGCACGACTTTGCTCTTTGACCATGTCTTGAATACACGCATTGCTCACAACTTTTCTGCACTTTTGCCACTGTTCTTGACCTTATACCCTTTGTACTTACAATGTTCTTGATAGTCCATCTTTGTTCTTGATTCTGAAGCGCATTCTTACTTTTCTGTTTTCCAGATTCGTGCCTTCAATCTTCGTTTCCATAGATCTAGGTTTGGGATTTGTTTGTAGAACTCAAAACAATTGTTAGGGAAAATTAAAACGATTCCCCACAGATTCTGTGTATTTTCAAGCTTTAGCCGAGGTCCATAAAACCCTTTAGAAACACACCCTTCTGAAATCCAACCCCTTCAGTTAAGCCGATATCATGGGTATGTGGAAGCATAGAGTAGACACCCCATCCAAGTTAGAGCACTTTAGGCGAGAGTTTGACATTTCGGCCGACGTCCATCTGAGGTTGGCTGGGGATGATGACTCCATCATGCCTACAACTGATTCTATGCCCTTCCCTATGGTAGCCTTCATTGAGTGCGGCCTTCGGCTCCCACTCAACACCCTTTTTCGTGAGATACTTCACTATTATAAGTTGAACCCGATGCAACTTGCCATCAATTCCTATCGAGTCATCAATGGTATCATAGCCTTAGCTAGACAAGAAAATGCTAGGATTACCTTAGCCGATATCCAATACTGCTACACCATATGTGGCCTCAAAAAAGATACGGGCTATGTTTACTACCTTAGGCTAAGGTCCACAGAGTAAAAAATTGTTGTCGACCTCCCTGACTCCAACAAGGGAGCTGGGGATGACTATTTCATTACCTCGAGGAACTGGGAGTTCTCTCCAGACGAGGACCTCCATCTCTACCCACTTCTTCGATCAATTTTTGTAGAGGACAATGGTAAGAGCCCTGTGTTCATACTAACTTATTTTTAAAGTCTTCAATACTTTGTTTGTTTCTAATGTCTGTTTTTCTTGCAGCTCTTCCTCAGCCACCAAAGAGCTTCCGTCAGTCTTTCTTTCCCAGCAAAGACTTGAGGAAACTTTTGGATCTGCCAGTCCACAAACAGAGAGCCCCTCTGGTACTCAATTTCATCCCAACCTACAAATCGGCGCTGCTTGACGTCCCAAAGAAGAAGAAGAAATGCCAGCCACCTCCTTCTGCCACAACTCCTCAAACAACCTCATCATCTCGGCCAGATCAAGGATCGACCTCTGATCTAGTTGAGCAACTGTCTACCTCAGCTCCATATCTGATCCCAATATCCCAGTGCCGTCGACGACGCCGAACAGTTTTTACTATTGAGATGGGCCGCCAAAAAGTAGTTGCCAAAGACCTCTTAGCCAGCATCCCTACCGACGTTGACACTTAGCCTGCACAAACCCAGCCTCAACCAAGACAAAAGCAAAAAAGAATTAAGAAGGCCCAGTCAAAGGCCAAGGTGACTCAGGTTGATACTGAGGACACCTTGCCAATCTCCAAATTGGCTGAGAGCGATAAGTCCCATTCTGCCGCCGAGAAGAGGCCTGCCGAGGGCTAACCATCCGAATCTACCCGATCAAAAAGGCCGAGGTCATCCGCTACAACCACCTTGGGGTCTTTAAAGCACGATGCCCCCTGGGCCCCCCAAATCACACTGGAGGATAAGCCAGTTAGGGCTAGCGATAGTGCCGGCGACATCAACGTCGGCGTTGCCCTTAGTACCGCTCTGCTTCTTCCCGGCAATCTCGACCGGAACGCCGAGCTGAACGAATATGAAAACTATGCTCTGATGCTTCAGCGCTCTGTTCAAGTAAGTCTCTTTATTCGGTAATTTTTCTTTCTTTCTCTTCATTTCATACTTATAATATTTTCTAATAACTTCTGTTCACTTTCAGGCCATCCAGCATGCTCATTCTTTCTTAGTGCAAGCCTTTGAGAATCGGAAGGAGCTTGCCAAAAAGAAGAGGGAGGCTGCTAGTCTGCAAAAGACTAATAAAAACTTGCAATAAAAAATGAAGACCTTGGAGGATCAAGCCGAGGCTGCTATTAAAGCTCAAAATGACGCCGAAGAAAAGGCGGAATCCGCTGAGGCCATTAAGAAGGTTCTTGAGGCCCAAAAAAGAGAGGCCGAGGAAAAGATGTCCCAGGCCCAGAAAGAACTTCAGGATGCCCTGGCCACCAAAGATGCCGAGATAAAGGCAGCTGATGAGAAGGGCTATAACGACGGGGTGGCCGATGTCACGGCGGACTATGAAAAGCAAGTGAAGCAGCAATGCAACAAGGGTTTCACCCTTGGTTGTATGTCTCTTCTAAAAAAGCTTGAAGTCCCTAAGGACTCACCCCTCAAGAACGCCGACGTCATTCCTCTTCCATTCCCTCCAACTCTAACTCAATCCGACGATGAATCTGAGTCTGATGAGGAGACCTTGGTGAGGAAATCAAAGGAGGCTGCTGGGACCAAGTCCCCTTCTCTAAATGAGCAAGTCTTGGATTTGACTCAAGATGAGGAGGGTAAGGAAGTCCCCAAGGATGCCACTCATGAGAAGTCGTCATCAGACGTGCCTCTTGCCGATAAGAGCCTCGATCTAACCCTTCAATAAATTGACGTTGAGCTTGCGGCTGAGAAGGCCGCCGAGATGTCTTCGCAGCAGTCCTCCGAGGTCCAAACCCAGCTTGCGAATGATGCTGAAGAATCTTAATTTCACGTTTTTTCTCTTTCTTCTGTGCTCTGTACTTTTGTTTTTCTTTTGAAACAGTGTAAGCTTTTCATATTGCCGAAGTGCCTTCTTATAAATACAACTTCTTTGTTTTGAACGTTTGTATGTTTGCCTTCTCTTTGTTACTCTTGTATGATTCCATACTTAGAATATTTTGCATATCTTTAATATACACTTCAATCTTTGTGCAACCTTCTCGGAGTGACACACCTCGGTTATACAAACTGATGATTTACCTCGGCAAGTACCCAAGTACCTTTCTTAGCATAACCTTGGTTTCAGCTTGTAAATTTTTTCATAAAATTTCAACAAGTGTTTAACCTTAGTCTAACTTCAACTTGTAAACTTTTCTCAAGTTTCAACAAGTGTTAAACATGATCTCTGTTTAACTTCAACTTGTAAACTTTTCTCAAGTTTAAACAAGTGTTAAACATGATCTCGGTTTAACTTTAACTTGTAAACTTTTCTCAAGTTTCAACAAGTGTTAAAACCATTTTTCTTTTCTCTGCCCCCTAATGTGAACCTAGGTTTCACTTGGGTTCTCATTATATATGTATTCTAGAAACAACGTTATGTATGTTTATCAGTCTTAAGTGTATAAACAAATAAATCAAGCTAAAACTTTATTTATCTACTTCGGCAAATGACAAAAGAAAAAAAATTCTAATGATAGAAAAATTTCAAATTGCAAGTGTTCCAAGGTCTTGGTAACTCTTTGCCCTCATTATCTTCAAGCCGATATCCCCATTGCCCAGTACCGAGATGATTCTGTAGGGTCCTTCCCAGTTTGGGCCAAGCTTCCCCTCTCTGGGATCTTTTTTGTTGCCAACGACTTTTCTCAAGACGAGGTCACCGATTTCAAATTCCCTTGGGTTGACCTTCTTATTATAAGCTCTGGCAAACTGTTACTGGTATGCTGCGAGTTGTATTGCAGCTCTCTCCCTTCTTTCTTCTAAAAGATCCAGATATCGGGCTAAGAGTATATCATTAGTACCATTTTCTACTCTCTGGATTCTGATTCCTGGGATGCCAACCTACAACGGAATGACTGCTTCTGTGCCATAAACCATAGCAAAGGGGGATTCTCCCGTTGATCTTCTCGGCGTAGTCCGATATGCCTAGAGTATACTGGGCAACTCATCCACCCACTTTCCTTTTGCTGTCTGTAGCCTCTTCTTTATCCCATCCAAGATAATTTTGTTGGATGCTTCTGCTTGTCCATTGCTTTGGGGAAAGCTTGGGGTTGAGAGTAGTTCTTGATTTTGAACTTTTGTACAGAAGCTCTTGATTAGCTTACTGTCAAATTGTGTTCCATTGTCTGCAACTATTGCTCTAGGAATCCCAAAACGGGTGATAATGTTCTTCCATATGAAGCTCTTCACATCCACATCTCGAATCTTGGCAAGGGGTTCAGCTTCTATCCACTTGGTGAAGTAATCTGTTGCCACCAGTAGATACTTTCTTTGTCGAGTTGCTTGGGGGAGTTGTCCAACAAGATTCATGCCCCATTAAGAAAACGGCCAAGGACTGGATATTGGGTTCAGGTCTGCTGCTGGTTGGTGTATTAGGGGTGCAAACCTTTGGCATTTTTCACACTTCTTCACAGAGGCCTCTGCATCTTTTTGCATATAAGGCCACCAATACCCCTAGGTAATGGCCCTATGGGCAAGTGATCTGCCCCCAGCGTGGCTTCCACAAATTCCTTCATGAATTTCATATAAAAAATCTTCAACTTATAAAGGATGTACGCACCTCAAAATGGGTCCAGTGAAGGATCTTCTGTAGAGATGTCCTTCTGTTGTCAGGCTGAATATTGCCAACTTTAATCTGATCTTGTGTGCCTCTTTGTGGTCATCTGGCAGCTTTCCTTCTTTCAGGAATGCAACAATTGCATCCATCTAGCTTGGTCCCATATCTATACACATTGCATCACGCTCTGTGGTCAGTGATTCGATGCTCGGGCCCGACAAATAGTCAACCATTATTGTCCTTGCTTTTCTAGGTTGTACTACACTAGCTAGGTTGGCCAATGCATCGGCGTGACTGTTATCATCTCGGCTAACCTGAAGTAGTCGGCAGTTCTGAAACAAGGCTGCCAACCTGATGACCTCCTTTGCGTAGGCCGACATCCTTTCGTCTCGGGCTGCAAACTCGCCCGTTGTTTGGTTAATTATAAGTTGTGAGTCACAAAAGACTATTATCTCATCTGCTTGTACTGTTGCTGCCAGTTTCAGTCCTGCAATGAGTGCTTCATACTCTACTTCATTGTTTGAGGCCTTGAACCCCAAACGAATCGATTGTTTTAGTATCTGCCCATCTGGAGATACCAGTACTACTCCTGCCCCCTCTCCCTGTCAGTTTGAACTCCCATCAACAAACAGTCGAAAGGAGTCGCCGATGTAAATGCTGCAGGGTCTGAGTTTTTCCTCTTTCCTTTGTTCTTTCGCCTTTGGCTGGGCTCCTCCTTGCTTATTTGGACATCGTTCACCTTGGCTCAACGGAGCCCGATGTTTGATAGATTCTGGCGTGAACTCCGCCACGAAGTCGGCCAAAACTTGGCCTTTGATTGCTATTCTGGGTCTGTACTCCAGGTCATACTGGCCCAAGACGACTGCCCATCTGGCTATTCTTCCTGTCAGGTCTCCTTATTGTAGCAAGGACTTCAGGGGGTGTTCAATTAGCACCATAATTTTATGGGCCTAAAAGTAATGGTTCAGCTTCTTTGAAGCCATTACTAAAGCCAGTGCCAATTTCTCTAAGGGTAGATACCTCGTTTCTGTGTCGGCCAGGGTTTTGCTTATATAGTAAACATCCCTTTGCTCCCCTTGTTCTTCTCGGATTACCACTGCGCTTACTGCGTGTTCTAAAACTGCTAAGTACAAAAACAACTCCTCTCCAAGTTCTAGATTTGAGAGAACTGGAGCCGTGGTTAAATACTTCTTTAAGTCGGTCAAGGTGGCTTCGCACTCCTCGATCCATAAGAAGTTTGTGGCCTTTTTCACTAAGTTGAAGAAAGGTTTGCACTTGTTTGAGCTTCTGCTTATGAACCTATTCAAGGCTGCAGCCCTTCCAGTTAGCATCTGCACCTGTTTTGCCGACGTTAGGCTCTTCAACTCAAGGATGGCCTTAATCTGATCTGGGCTGGCCTCAATTCCCCTTCTAGTCACGAAGTATCCCAAAAACTTACTAGATCCAACTCCAAATGCACACTTCGATGCATTGAGTCAGAACCGATATGTTTTAAGGATGTCAAAGATTGCTTTCAGGTCGGCCAAATGGCCTTTCGGTTCCTTGGTCTTCACGACCATGTCATTGATGTAAACTTTCACCGTTCCGCCAATCAGGTGTTTGAACATCTTGGTTACCAATCTTTGGTAAGTTGCTCCCACATTTTTCAACTCAAAAGGCATCACTCTGTAGCAATACAGCCCTTTTGGGGTGATAAACGCAGTCTTCTCCTCATTTAGGGGATGCATAGCTATCTGATGGTATCCCCTATAGGCATCTAGGAAGCTCATCATTTCATGCCCCGAAGTGGTGTCTACCAGTTGGTCAATCTTGGGTAGAGGAAAACTGTCTTTGGGACAGGCCTTGTTCAGGCAGGTAAAGTCCACGCAGACTCTCCATTTACCATTTTTTTTCTTCACCACCACTGTATTTGATAGCCATGTCGGGTAATTTACCTCTCGAATGGCCCTGGCCTCCAGAAGTTTGTCTACTTTCTCTTCCACTGTTTCAACATGCATCAACGTCGGTCTTCTTGCTCGTTGAATTACAGGTTTGGCCGACCTGTCAATGTTCAATTTATGGCAAGTGACATCGGGGTCAATGCCAGGCATTTCGTAAGGCGCCCAAGCGAACACCTCAATATTTGCTCTCAGGAACGCCTCAAACTCTTTTTCCTCTTCTTCGGCTAAGCCCGAGCCGAGAAGAAAGAAGCGTTCTTCATCTCCCTCCTGGACGAGGATTTTCTTCAATGCTTCTTCACTCTTCTCGGCTGGCTCTTTGCCGACATCCTCTAGGACCTCCATGTCCTTGTCTTCGATCTCTGCCTTCTCTGGTTCTCGTATGCTGCAGGTGGATTTCATTGTTGCCATGGAACAGTTCTTTGCCTGCAGCTGATCCCCTCTGACTTCTTCTATCGCATGCTCTGTTGGCAACCGCAGTAGCTGATGCAATGGTAAGGGAACAACCCCCATTGCATACAACCATGGCCTTCCTAAGATAATATTGTAAGAGGAGGGCGTATCAATCACGGTGAATTCTGTCTTTATCTTCTTGGTGCCAGCCTGCACCTCCAAGCTTGTTGCGCCCAGTGGCCATGTCGGCGTTCCATTGAACCCAACCATCGGGCCATTGGATTGCTCCATATCATCAGGGTGAAGGTCCAGCTTCTTATAACATGTAACATACATGATGTCACAAAAGCTGCCTTGGTCAATTAAGATGCGTTTCATTTGGCACTCCTCAACCTAGAAGGATACTACCAAGGCATCGTTGTGCAGATGTTGTACCATCTCAAGGTCGGCTTCAGTAAAGGACACTACCGGTCCCTAGCACTCCTCTACCCGATGTCTCTTCTCCCCGACTTGGTAGACATGATGTAGGTGTTTTACCTTTTGGGTCTCCTCCCGAATTTTGTTTTCGTTGACTTTCGAGTAAATGACATTAATTACCCGAGGTCCTCCTGCCTAAGGTTACTATGCTAGGGGAGGTGGAGTTGCTGGTGCCTGAGGCAGTCTTGTCTGCTCTTCTCTGGTCTTGGCCTCGTCTACAAGGCCCCTTAAATGGCCCTGCCTTACCAGGTCTTCCAGGTGTGACTTTAGGGCTCTGCAACCCTGAGTCAGATGCCCATCTTCGTTATGGTAAGCACAATGCTTACCCATGCTCTTTCCCATAAATTCTCCAGGTACCCTTGCTGGTGCTCTGAAATAGGGTTGGGTTCGGATTTTATCCAGGACTTTGTGAATTGGGATTCGAAACACAGTTGTGACTGCCTGTGCAGTCCTTAGTCATACCTCCTGCTTGTTGGATCCGTTATTACCTCGGCCTCGCTTCGGTAAGCCGTTTTCCTTCTCTTGCTTTGTATCCTTAGCCCCTGATGTATCTTCCTCGGCTCTGGCATATTTCTCAATTCTGGCCATGCGCTCCTTCATGCTTTTTGGCAATGTCTTTGCCAAAGATTTCCGTAGTGGACAGTCATCTTTTAGGCCGTTCTTAAAAGACACGATCGCTACCTCTTGGTTGCACTCAGGTATTCGGTTGAACACCTCATAGTACCTTTTTGCGTAGGCCCTAAGGCCTTCATCCTTACTGATTCTTAGAGCCATCAATGCGTCCACCCTCAATGGCTGTAGCTTGTTTGTCACGAACCTGGCCACAAACATCTCGGCCAAGCCTTCCTAGGTCTTCACACTTCCATTTGGTAGTTTGTGAAACTAGTCTGATGCAATCTCCCCGAAGGATGAAGGGAACACTTTGTAGAGTAACGGCTCATTCCCACTATACAATGCCATTGAGTTCAGGTATAATCCAACGTGAAAGTTGGGGTCTGACTTATCGTCGTATATTTGGAACCTCGGCATACTGAATCTCTTTGGAGCCTCAAATTTGTCCAACTCTATCGAGAATGGTGTTCTCGGTTTAACTGTTGAAGTTACCTCGACATGATCTTGCTTCCTCTTGAGGTAATCTCTTAAGTCCTCTTTGGTCGGCCCAGGAGCTCGGCTATCTCCTGATTTCAGTCTCTTAGGTGCACTGCTTTCAGCTTCGTTGTGAGCCCTTTTTGATCTTTCTCCGTTGGTTACGTCGAGGCACAACTCCTGCCTCTGAACATGTTGATGTTCTCTGGGGTCTGCCTCCTTAATACGATGAGTCCTTCGAGACTCTTCCCTTCCTAGCTCTCCACGCCCGACCGCCCTTGAAGGCCGGTGAGAATGTCTTTCGCTTCTGGGGTGCTGGGGGGCTATTGGGATAGTTTTCTGTCCTCCCTTCTGGGCATTGGCCGCTAGAATTGATATGTCATGCAGCGGGAATGGTGGCTGCATGACATTGTTTTGCATCATGAAGTTGACGACCGATTGCAGGTCCGCCAACTTGTTCGCATCTCTTTAACCTCTTCATCCCTCCGTAGGCATCTGTCCTTCCATACCTGGAGGTTATCTTTGTTATAGTACCCGCTTTGGTCTGTTTGCATTGGTATGTCGCCTTCTTGGTCGATGTCTTTTACTCCGTGATTCTGGTCTTCGTTGCAATTGTCCTTCTCCACGTCAATGTCAATAGATCTCCCATTCCCGTTAGGAGTGTCATCCCCAACCTTCTCATTCTGTCTGTTGTTGGCCATTTATTCTTCTTTCTTTCCCACAGACGGCGCCAAATTGTGTGAGTGAATTTCCGACCACACTGCCAAACTCAGTATTCAGCTGGAGAGCACTGGCAGAATAGATAGCACCTGACTAACCTGCAACAGAAAGAGAAGACTCCGGCGGTGGTTCGACCACCCGGGGGTACTCCGACGATCAAGTCAGTATATTTCTCAAAGATAATTAATAGTACTAAACTCACTGTTCAGAATATAAATTGCGTACCTTAGACCCATCGAGGGTGCCTTTCTTTTATAGTTAACTCAATCTTTATCCCAACAGAAGCCTAGTTTCAATGGACTTTAGCTCAGTGCTTATCCAGGACTCTTCAATAGATAGAGATAAACTCCCTAAAGAGCTTTATCTTTATCCAGGCTGAGTCCCCCCATCATTCTAGGACTCTTGTGCCTTATCCGCTTATCTCGGATTTCGATATCTTCGGAGATAACCTCGGCCTTACCGAGATAACCTCGGCGTCATGACCAGGACACATGGCATCTCGACTGACACGTCGGCGTCACCTTGGCCACGTGTTGGTACTCAGAAAATATATCCCCGCAAAAAATATTTCAAAAAAATTATTGGATGTCTATGGAGCATCATAGGGCCATTTCACAAAATCAATCATCAAATAGAATCATGGGTTTTCCCTATTTCCTTAATCCTCATTATAAAGTGTTAAATCCTACAAATTTTATCAAACAACAATGATTCAGACCATTAATTTTAGTACTCTAATAAAGCACTAATGATATGATAAGGAGAAAAAAAAATTAAGATCAAAATATCATATCACAGTAGATGAGACCCACTACCAGCTCATTAGAGCTGGATTTAAAGTTCAAAAATTAGAATTTCAATTCATTTTTCTTTATCAAATTATAATCTATTTAAAGTACCACTTGGTCATGCCACATTGGCATGGAATAACTTCTTCCGACATGGTTTGGAATTAGCTTTTTTTCATAGTTTTTTTGGTTGACATTTTCGTTAGTGATTTTTTTTAAAAAAGAATTTCAAAAATTTTACACTTTGACCAGAAAATTAAAAATAAATAAATAAAAACAATATAGAGAAAGTTCACTAAAAATAAAAATAAAATGTCAAACAATTATTTTTTGTATTTTCTTAAATCTGGAATGAACTTTTTTTTTTTGAATTTTTCCTTTGTTTATTTATTTATTTATTTATTTATTTATTTATTTATTTTACTTTTTATATCATTTTACATTTGATTGACCAGAAAAATAACAAATTTGACATAAATTTTTAAAAAAAATAACAAAAAATAATGTAACTTTTTAAAATGGATCTCAAACTATCTCATCAATTTTAATTCTAATTATTTATGAGTAATTATATATATATATATATATATATATGATTTCATTTTTTTCAATCTTTGGAATACACGTGAATCAATGCACATAAGACTCATTTGTGCATGTTTAGAAAAAAAAAAAAAAAGGGTAAAACATAAAATTATATATAATACTAGCCTAGTATTCGTGCACGGAATAATTATAGATATTTATATTTATTTTAAATTTTTTTAATATATAAATTATATTTTTTAAGATTTTTAAAAAATAATTTTACGATATTATCACTAATCATAGTGTATAGGAGAAGTTGAAAAGGGTACTGCAGTAACTATACACGGATTGTATCTATAATTATTTATATGAGGGGGATTTTAAATGTTGATCAGGAGATTGTATCAATAAATGCAGGCATGTAAAAACACATGTGAATTAAAAAAAGTTAATAAATGCTGATCAAGAAATTTTGACCAAATCAATAAATGCTGAGTTTTTTTTTTTAATAAAAAATTTAGAAAATTCAGATTGGGATATTGAAGCTCTCACAGGCCTTGGAGGTTAAAAACCCTCTTTTGCTTAATATATAGTACTAGCCTATAACCCGTGCTATGTACGGGATAATTATAGATATTTATATTTGTTTTAGATTTTTTTTAATATATAAATTATGTTTTTTAAGATTTTTTATAAAAATAATTTAACAATCTTATCACTAACCATAATATATGAGAAAAGTTGAAAAGGGTATTGCAGTAACTATACACAGATTGTGTCTATAATTATTTGTATGAGGAAATTTTAAATGTTGATCAGGAGATTTTGGCCAAATCAATAAATGCAAGCATGTGGATTGAAAAAAGTTAATAAATGCTGATCAGGAGATTTTGACCAAATCAGTAAATGCTGAGTTTTTTTTTTTAATAAAAAGTTTAGAAAATTCAGATTGGGATATTGAAACTCCCACGGGACTTGGGGTTAAAAATCCCCTTTTCCTTAAAAATCCCCTTGAGTGTTTATGTTTATCTAACTTCAATTATATTAAAAAATTAAATTATAAACAAAAGGAGATAACTTCAATCATACAAATCACATTTTTTTTAATGCTATCTAACTACAATCACATTTTTTTCATAATAAAAAAAATAATTCAAAAAAAGGACCATTAAAATAGTAAATAAAAAGATTATTTAGTAGTATTGAACAAACAACAATCACATTTTTCTTTTTGTGAGTGCTTATGTTTATCTAACTTCAATCATATTAAAAAAATCAAATTATAAACAAAAGGAGATAATTTCAATCATACAAATCACAATTTTTTTAATGCTATCAACTACAATCATATTTTTCTCATAATAAAAAAATAATAATTGAAAAAAAGAACCATTAAAATAGTAAATAAAAATATTATTTATAACCATTAAACAAACTACAATCACATTTTTCTTTTTGTAAGTTAACTTCAATCATATTAAAAAATAAAATTATAAACAAAATGAGATAACTTCAATCATACAAATCACAATTTTTTTAATGCTATCTAATTATCATCAATAATTAAAAAAATCAATCACAAATTAAGTCAATTGATAATTAAAAAACACAAGAATTTATTTCCAAAAAACATAGTGAGTTAAAAAGATCAATTACAATTTTTTTGAGTCAAAATACAATCTAATCATCATCAATAATTGGTATATTATGTGACCCTAATGAGTACAATCCATTTTGTTTTTCAAAAAACACAGTGAATTAAAAATCAAATCACAAATTAAGTGAATTGCTAGTTAAAAAAACAAAATAATTTTTTTTCAAAAAACACAGTGAGTTAAAAAAATCAATTACAATTTTTTTTTTCAAAATACAATCTAATCATTATCAATAACTGGTACTTTAAAAATCAGATCAGAAAAAAATCAAATCAAATCACAAATATTTTTTTCATAAATAATTGTAAAGAAAAACCATTAAAGCAGTAAATAAAAGATTAAATCACATTAAAAAAAAAAAGAACCATTGACCAAATTACAATCACATCACATTTTTCCCATAATAAAAAAATAAATAATAAAAAAAAGAACCATTGACTAACTACAATCACATTAAAAAAAATAAAACCATTGAACTAACTACAATCATTTTTTTTTCTTCGTGAATGTTTATGTTTATCTAACTTCAATCATATTAAAAATAAAATTAAAATAGTAAATAAAAAGATTAAATAACATTAAAAAAAAACCATTGAACTAACTACAACAATTATATTAAAAAAAAAGAGTCATTGAACAAACTACAATCACATCACATTACAATCACATTTTTTTCTTTATGAGTGTTTATGTTTATTTAAATTCAATCATATTAAAAATAAAATTAAAATAGTAAATAAAAAGATTAAATAACATTAAAAAAAACCATTGAACTAACTACAACAATCATATTAAAAAAAAGAGCCATTGAACAAACTATAATCACATCACATTTTTCCCATAATAAAATAAATAAATGAAAAAAAAAGAACTACTAAACTAACTACAATCACATTTAAAAAAAAAAGAATCATTCAACTAATTATAATCACATTTTTCTCTTTGTGAGAGTTTATATTTATCTAATTTCAATCATATTAAAAAATCAAATTATAATTTTTTTATTCGCTAGAAAAATCACAAAATATTTTTATGCGCTATCTAACTACAATATTAAAAGAGTAAACAAAAGGAAAAGTCAAGAAGGAGAAAACAAAAAGAAGATTTACTGTTTGCATACGTGGTCACTGAAGTTGAAAGTGTAGAAATAAGAAGTCAAGAAGGAAAAAACAAAAAGGAGACTAACTATTTGCAATAGGTATGTGAAAAGTTAAAAAGAGTGTATGTATTGGAGAAGTTAAAAAGATTTGGAAGAATTTAATAATTTCTAAGTTTTTTTTTCAAAAAAAAATCAAAAAAATTAAGAAATTAAGATTCAAATATTGGAACTCCCACAAAACTTGTAGGTTTGAGACAGATATAAATAAATAGCTAGACATAGATATAGATATGTATATTTGTTTTAAATTGTTTTTAATATACAAATTATTTATTTTGGAAAATGTACTGCAACAATTATGAGAGAAGTAAAAAAATCTTGTGGGTTGAGAGAAGTTAATAAATGCTGAGTTTAATTTTTTTTAAAAAAAAAAACAAAAAAATAGAAAATTAAGATTAGCATATTTGAGCTCCCACAAGCCTTAGGGGGTTAAAAACCCACTTTTGCTTAATATATAGTATAGATAGATAGCATATCACCTGTACTATGCACGGATTGTGTTTACAATTATTTATATATGTGAATTGTGATTTTTAAATATTTTTTTTAAATGTCTTCTTTTTTTCTTTTTTTATATTATATTAAAGTTTAATATTTTGATAATAATCATATGAGTTGGACTTTTCAATGAATTAAATGTCTTTTTTTTTATTATATTATATTAAAGCTTTAATATTTTGATAATAATCATATGTGTTAGAGTCTTTAAGAAATTTTTTTTATGCTTGTTCTTAATGCATTAAAACGTTATTATGAGGGATAATAATCATGTGTTGGGACTTTTCAAAGAATTTTTTTTATGCTTGTTCTTAATGCATTGAAGTGTTATTATGAGGGTAAAACTTAGGAGTTGGGAGAAGTTAATAAATGCTAAGATTTTCTCTTTTTTTTTAATGAAGAAATTTTAGATTGGGAGATTGGAGCTGTGAATTGTAATTTTTAAATGTTTTTCTTTTTAAATGTCTTTTTTTTTCCTTTTTATATTATATTAAAGTTTAATATTTTGATAATAATCATATGTGTTGGACTTTTTAAGGAATTAAATGTCTTTTTTTTATTATATTATATTAAAGTTTAATATTTTGATAATAATCATATGTGTTGGACTTTTCAAGAAATTTTTTACTCTTGTTCTTAATGCATTAAAGTGTTATTATGAGGGATAACAATCATATGTGTTGAGACTTTTCAAGGAATTCATATGTGTTGGATTTTAAAGAATTTTTTTTATATTAAAGTGTTATTATGAGGGATAATAATCATGTGTTGGGACTTTTCAAAGAATTTTTTTTATGCTTATTCTTAATGCATTAAAGTGTTATTATGAGGGTAAGACTTAGGAGTTGGGAGAAATTAATAAATGCTAAGATTTTTTTTTTAAAATCAGGAAATTTAGATTGGGAGATTGAAGCTGTGAATTGTGATTTTTAAATTTTTTTTTAAATATCTTTTTTTTTCCCCTTTTATATTATATTAAAGTTTAATATTTTCATAATAATCATATGTGTTGGACTTTTTAAGGATTTAAATGTCTTTTTTTTTTATTATATTATATTAAAGTTTAATATTTTGATAATAATCATGTGTTGGACTTTGCAAGAAATTTTTTATTCTTGTTCTTAATGCATTAAAGTGTTATTATGAGGGGTAATAATCATATGTGTTGAGACTTTTCAAGGAATTCATATGTGTTGGATTTTAAAGAATTTTTTTTTATACTTGTTCTTAATGCATTAAAGTGTTATTATGAGGGTAAGACTTGTACTACAAAAAAATTCATTTTTTGCGACGGTAAAGGGCCGTCGCAAATGCTCCGGAAGCCGTCGCTAATACTTTTTGCGACGGTAATGTGGCTTTTTGCGACGGTAAGGGGGGTCGCGATAAAGGGGGTTGCAAAAGAGCTTTCGCGACGGTAAGTACCGTCGCCATTAGTTTCTGCGACGGTAAGGTGTGTTTTTTGCGACGGCACTTTTCCTGTCGCCAATAATGGGAAAAAAATCAGTTTTCGCGACGGCACGTAATTCCCGTCGCTAAAAGTGAGTTTTTGAGACGGCAACATTACCGTCGTTAAAACTCTGGCATCTTATAAGTATTGGCGACGGCACGGTTACCGTCGCTAAAGGTGTCTTGTACATTCCAATTGGACAGCTTTTGCGACTGTGTTGGTACCGTCGCAAAAGCCTATTATTGTTTTTTGCGACGGGTTCTTCTCCCGTCTCAAAAAAAAAAAAAAAAAAAAAAAAACCTACTGAAAAATTATTAAAAAAATTAAAATAACCTGTATTAGATAAAAAATAAGTATAAAAAAATTGAAAAATTACAGAATAATATAAATATGTACATAAACAAAAATTGACAAATAATGAAAATTAATAATATTGTTCCATTCATAGCAATACATAAATAAAAATTCATAACAATAAAAATTATGCCACTACATAACGTCGCATAATACATGCATAATGTTGCTCACAAATTTAAATAACATAAATCAAAATCAAAACCAAAAGTTTTCGTCTTCATTCGTTCGTGGGTTACAAAAACAAAAATTGGTCATAATCTTGATACGCCCGCATTCCAGAAGAAGCCAACTGCTACTCAGGAAATATCTGAAAAAAACAAGATAAAAATAATTAAAAACCATATAATGGTGTTAATATTTTAATTATAGAAAAATATAAAAAAAAATTGACTACTATATAATTAGAAAGATAGTTTAGTAAATAATTTTGACTGGACCAAAATCCGGCTCTAACTCCCAAACCGGGAACCCGATTCGAGCCCCGTCTTCTCCCACAAGTCTCTCGTGCCTAGGCGGTCGTGTGTGCCAAGTTTCGTGCTAAACCGACGCCGTTTGGTGATTTTGGGGCGTTAACGCCTCGAAAAGAAGTTTCTTAAAGAAGTAGTTTGCCTAAAGTGAAATCCGACTCTAACTCCCAAACCGGGAACCCGATTCGAGCCCCGTCTTCTCCCACAAGTCTCTCGTGCCTAGGCGGTCGTGTGTGCCAAGTTTCGTGCTAAACCGACGCCGTTTGGTGATTTTGGGGCGTTAACTCCTCGAATTCAAGTTTCTTAAGGAAATAATTTGCCAAAAGTGAAATCCGGCTCTAACTCCCAAACCGGGAACCCGATTCGAGCCCCGTCTTCTCCCACAAGTCTCTCGTGCCTAGGCGGTCGTGTGTGCCAAGTTTCGTGCTAAACCGACGCCGTTTGGTGATTTTGGGGCGTTAACGCCTCGAAAAGAAGTTTCTTAAAGAAGTAGTTTGCCTAAAGTGATTTTGGGGCGTTGACGATTAAACTCATCCTGTATTGAATAAGACACACAAGTATACGCCAAATTAAGATGGTTGACACACAAAAAATAAACTTTAAATACAATCAAAGGTGTTTGGAAACTACCAAGGTCTGGATAACCTCTGGGTCATCTACTCTACGTGTCATAAGCCAAACATTCATCTTATCAGTAGACTCCCCCTTACTGGTCATCTAAATTTTTTTAAGAAATATGAAAATTAGAATCCAAATAATTTGCAAATATACAATGTTTATTTATATAGAAAAATAAAACAATAAAATGTAAACCTCATGCCGTATCTGAGAGAAAGTAGTACGCCCTGTGGTATGAGCTATGTTCATCGTCCTGAATGGGTTAAAACCATCAGATAAAATTAGAAATGGTTGCTTCATGCACATCCATGGCGGCAAGTTGTATGGAATGAGCACAACAGGCCAAGTGCTATGAACTATGTTCATCGTCCTGAATGGGTTAAAACCATCAGATGCTAAGCCAAGCCTTACACTTCGGCAATCATTACTAAAGTCAATATTCCGACGGTCAAAATCTTTCCATGCAAGGGAGTCAGCAGGATGCCTGAAGACACCATCATCAGTTCGTTCCTCTGCATGCCATCTCATTAACTTGGCCGTCTTGGATGACATAAACAACCTCTGCAACCTTGACTTTAAAGGAAAATACCTCATCTGTTTTACAGCTACTTGTTTGCCACCTGTGTTAGGACCATTTGAACCAGCATCACCATTTGATTTCCATCTAGAACTGTTGCATATGACACATTTATCAAGATTGGCGTCCTCGTTTCGAAACAACATGCAACTGTTGGGACATGCATCCCACGTCTCATACGTGAAGCCCAAATCTGTTGTGACCTTTTGAGCTTTATAATATGAGTCTGGGAGTTTCACACCCAACAAAAACGCCTCATTCAATAACTCAAGCAACATGTCAATAGACTTGTCCGTCCACTGATTAAGCACCTTCAAATGTAGAAGTCGAACAATGAATGACAAAGATGTGAACTTCTGACAACCCGGATACAATTCACTTTGTGCATCTTGAAGAAGTTTGAAATACTTTGCAGTCTCTGCATTTGGACCGAGCTGGGGTTCAGATGCACGGGGATCAGGCTCCTGTGGTTCATCACCCTCAACACTTATACCGGCATGTGGATTTCCCATAGCCCCTTGTATCATTCCAATCATATCATCTCCAATGTCTAAATTAGCTAATGTTTCATTCTCTCGATTACTATGCAGAGATATGTAAGATTCCCCATGATTAATCCAATGTTTGTATTTTTTTAAAAAACCATTCAAAATCAGATGCTCCCGTACACCATCTCGTACAAAATAGTATCGATTCTCACACTTCCTACACGGACAACTGATCATCGAACCTTCAACCCTATTGGTGTAGGCAAACACAAGGAATTCATCAATTCCATTAATGTATTCACTCGACATCCTATTTGGCAAATCAATCCAACTCTTATCCATCATCTGTACACATCCACAAGAATATCTCACCAAAGTAACTCTAAATATAACACCTACACATAAATATTCACTCGACATCCTATTTGGCAAATTAACGAAATGTCTAAAATTCCTATTTAAGGTTTAAATTAATTAAATTAAAAATTTAAGATTTATTTTATTATAAGGGTTTAAATCCTGTTTTTTTTTTTTTTGTATTTTTTTTATTTTCTCTTAAATATTTTTATGACTTATTTAAACATTTGCAATTTAAATTTGTAATCGAACCATTACATGTGTATGATATCAAACCCCCATTGTCAAAATTTTATTTCGTTAGTAAAGTTTTTTCAGACCTCCACTGACTTTCCGTGGTTAAAAACACCCCCATTAGTTAAAGATAAAACTTCATGACTTTATAATTGAGTTTATATTATTATTAAAACTTTATAATTGAGTTTGTCTCATGGTTATTTGTAATTGAATCTTCTTAAACACCAATATAATTTGAGACGATTTAAACAATTAAAGTATGTTATTAATAATATTATTGTTTTTATTGAAAATATCCTAACAAATTCAACGTGGTTCATAAGTTTACAAAACTTTATATTTTGTTCGCAATTTGTTCTACAAGTTCTTGTTTATGAAATCATAGTATATTATTTAATGTTTAAGCATGTTGTGATCATATTGTAAACGATAACAAGGTTTATAAAAATTTTAATTTCAAACCAAATCAAACTGCTCTTTTATGGTTAAATTTGGTTTGTTTCCAAAATTTTTATAGTTTAATTTAGTTAAAAAAATTATGGAATTGGGTAGTGATTTGATCTTGATTTACTTTAAAATTGAACCAAACCAAACCAAACCATGCTCACCCATAACGTTACCTATCGAATTATGTCATTTAATTCAATATTGATTTATTGAATAAAGTAGTGCTAAAAAAATGATTTTAAACATAAAAACTCACAGTTTCATTGTCAATTTTGTTGTGAATAATGTCTTTATCAAAATACGAGTTTTCATCTTTTAAATCTTTTATTAATGAAGTGTGAAAATAGAGTGTCCCCTAAACAATAACTTGTACTAAATTCATGCTCTGCAATAAAGCTGTGAGAACATGTCTTTGACAATGGGGGTCTCTGGACATATATATAGACAGATTTATATATATAGATTTCAGATAAACAGATTTATATATATATAGATTTATATACATTGCATATATATATATATAGACAGATTTCAGACATTCATCTATATATATATATATATATATACAGAGATCGAGAGAGAGAGAGAGAGAGAGAGAGAGAGAGAGAGCATACGCAGAGAGAGAGAGAGAGCATACGCAGAGCGAGAGAGAGTTGTCGCCGGAGCACCACTACTTGTCGCCGTTGCCGCCGCACCACCGCTGTCTTGCTCGTAGCCCGTTTGGGAAATTTGGGGGTGAAGTTAGGGATTTGGGGAGGAAGGATCGAGCGGCAACAGGAAAAAGAAGAGGGGGGATTTTTTTTTTTGACTTTTTGCGACGGTATGCTGTAGACCGTCACAAATAGAAGGCAGTAGGTCACGGCGCCGTTTGAATTAATCCTTTTTTGCGACGGTAAATTTCCGTCGCAAATGATATATGCCGTCTAAAAAAAAAGGTGTTTTGCGACGGTTTTATTTACCGTCGCTAATACTTCCGCATTTCCGACCCCTCCGCTTAGTTTCATTACCGACGGGTAAGTGCCGTCGCTAAAGGCTATTATTTGCGACAGGTGAAGTTACCGTCGCAAAAAATCGTTTTTTGCGACGGGGGGTGCGGCGTCGCTAAAAGCTCCGTGTTTTTTGCTATGTTTTCCTGTAGTGTTGGGAGTTGGGAGAAGTTAATAAATGCTAAGATTATTATTTTTTTAAGTCAAAAAATTAAGAAATTTAGATTAGGAGATTGGAGATTGGAGTTCCCACAAGGCTTGGGTTAAAACCCCCCTTTTGCTTAATATATAGTACTAGCCTATCACCCGTGCTATGCACGGGATAGTTATAAATATTTATATTTGTTTTAGATTTTTTTTAATATATAAATTATGTTTTTTTAAGATTTTTTATAAAAATAATTTAACAATCTTATCACTAATCATAGTGTATGAGAGAAATTGAAAGGGGTGTTGTAGTAATTATGCACAGATTGTATCTATAATTATTTGTATGAGGGGATTTTAAATGCTGATCAAGAGATTTTGACCAAATCAATAAATGCAGGCATGTGGAAAGACATGTGGATTGAAAAAAGTTAATAAATATTGATCAGGGGATTTTGACCAAATCAATAAATGCTGAGTTTTTTTTTTTAATAAAAAATTTAGAAATTCAAATTGAGATTATTTAGAGCTATTGAACAAACTACAATCACTTACAATTTTTTTTCAAATGACACAGTGAGTTAAAAAAATCAATTATAATTTTTTTTTTCAAAATATAATCTAATCATTATCAATAATTGCTACTTTAAAAACCAAAATCAAATCAAATCACAAATATTTTTATGCTATCTGACTACAATCATATTTTTTTTCATAAATAATTGTAAAGAAAAATCATTAAAACAATAAATAAAAGATTAAATCACATTAAAAAAAAACCATTGAACAAACTACAATCGCATCACATTTTTCTCATAATAAAATAAATAAATAAATAAATAAAAGAACCATTGACTAACTGCAATCACATTAAAAAAAATCATTGAATTAACTACAATCACATTTTTTTTCTTTGTGAGTGTTTATGTTTATCTAACTTCAATCATATTAAAAATAAAATTAAAATAGTGAATAAAAAGATTAAATAGCATTAAAAAAAAAAAACTCATTGAACTAACTACAATAATCATATTAAAAAAAAGAGTCATTGAAACACATCACATCACAATCACATCACATTACAATCACATTTTTTTTCTTTGTGAGTGTTTATGTTTATTTAACTTCAATCATATTAAAAATAAAATTAAAATAGTAAATAAAAAGATTAAATAACATTAAAAAAAATCATTGAACTAACTATAACAATCATATTAAAAAAAAGAGCTATTGAACAAACAACAATCACATCACATTTTTCCCATAATAAAATAAATAAATGAAAAAAAAGAACTATTAAACTAACTACAATCACATTAAAAAAAAAAAAAGAATCATTCAACTAATTATAATCACATTTTTTTCTTTGTGAAAATTTATATTTATCTAACTTCAATTATATTAAAAAATCAAATTATAATTTTTTATTCGCTAGACAAATCACAAATATTTTTATGCGCTATCTAACTACAATATTAAAACAGTAAACAAAAGGAAAAGTCAAGAAAGAAAAAACAAAAGAAGACTTACTGTTTGCATACGTGGTTACTAAAGTTGAAAGTGTAGAAGTGAGAAGTCAAGAAAGAAAAAACAAATAGGAGTCACTATTTGCAATAGATATGTGAAAAGTTAAAAAGAGTGTGTGTATTGGAAAAATTAAAAAGACTTAGAAGAATTTAATAAATGCTAAGTTTTTTTTTTTTTCAAAAAAAATCAAAAAATTTAAGAAATTAAGGTTTAGATATTGAAACTCCCACAAAACTTGTGGGTTAGAGATAGATATAAATAAATAAATAGATATAGATAGAGATATTTATATTTGTTTTAAATTTTTTTTAATATACAAATTATTTGTTTTGGAAAAGGTACTGCAATAATTATGAAAGAAGTCAAAAAATCTTGTGGGTTGAGAGAAATTAATAAATGCTGAGGTTATTTTTTTTAAAAAAAATAAAAAATTAGAAAATTAGGATTGGCATATTGGAGCTCCCACAAGCTTTGGGGGTTAAAAACTCCCTTTTGCTTAATATATAGTATAGATATAGATAGATAGATAGATATATCTTTTTATTTTTATTTTTGTGTGGTTTCTATTCGTGTATTTTTTTTTAAAATTTATTTAAGATAGAGTTGTGGGTATCTTTTTTTTTAAATTTAATTTATCTGTGGTTTCTATTTGTTTTTAATTATTATTATTTAAGTAAGTTATGATGTGAGTTAGATATCTGATAGGCATGTGAGTTTTATTGATTTAAAGTTTATTCAGATAAGAAGATTTTTTTTTTAGTTTTTTTTGTTATGTGATAATATAATATATAAAATATAGGTAGATATCTACAACTTTAATAAAAAATATTATCTGATTTTTTGGGAAAGAGAAAAGGAATACAAGTTTTAATATTTTTTTTGAAAATTTGTGAGAGAGATTAGGAGGGAGAGATTATGAAATATTTTGGTTATTAAATAAATAAATCAGTCAATAGTTTTTTTAATTTATTTTGTAAATTAAAAATAAATATATCAGTCAATAGTTTTTTAATCTATTTTGTAAATTAAAAATCAATAATTTTGGAAAATTGATTAATTTGTCCCATTAAGTGATTTAATATTTTGATAGATATACATAAAAAAAATACATAATTAGATTATTAAATCATAATTTAAATTTAGATGTTATATCTTTTTGAGATCTATAGCTAAATTCTTTTTTTTTAAAAAAAAATTTTCTGTGTAACTATAGTGTATGGGAGAAATTGAAAAGGGTGTTGCAATAATTATGAGAGAAGTCAAAAGAAATTGTGGGTTGGGAGAAGTCAATAAATGCTGAGGTTGGGTTGGGAGAAGTCAATAAATGCTGAGTTTTTTTTTTAAATCAAAAAATTAGAAAATTAGGATTATGAAATAAATCAGTCAATAGTTTTTTTTAATCTATTTTGTAAATTAAAAACCAATAATTTTGAAAAATTGATTAATTTGTCCCATTAAGTGATTTAAAATTTTGATAAATATACATAAAAAAATACATAATTATATTATTAAATCATAATTTAAATTTAGATGTTATATCTTTTTGAGATCTATAGCTAAATTCTTATTTTTTTAAAAAAAAATTTGTGTGTAACTATAGTGTATGAGAGAAATTGAAAAGGGTGTTGCAACAATTATGAGAGAAGTCAAAAGGAATTGTGGGTTGGGAGAAGTCAATAAATGCTGAGGTTGGGTTGGGAGAAGTCAATAAATGTTAAGTTTTTTTTTTTTAAATCAAAAAATTAGAAAATTAGGATTAGGAGATTGGAGCTCCCACAGGCCTTGGGGTTAAAAATCTCCTTTTGCTTAATATATAGTATAGACTAGTCTATCACCCGTGCTATGCACGGAATAATTATTGATATTTATATTTGTTTTAGATTTTTTTTAATATATAAATTATTTTTTAAAGATTTTTTATAAAAATAATTTAACAATCTTATCACTAATCATAATGTATGGGAGAAGTTGAAAAGGGTACTGCAGTAACTATACACGGATTATATCTATAATTATTTGTTTGAGGGGATTTTAAATGCTGATCAGGAAATTTTGACCAAATCAATAAATGCAGGCATGTGGAAAGACATGTGAATTGAAAAAAGTTAATAAATGCTGATCCGGAAATTTTGACCAAATCAATAAATACTGTATTTTTTTTAAATAAAAAATTTTAAAAATTCAGATTGAGATATTGAAACTCCCATAAGCCTTGGGGGTTAAAAACCCCATTTTTAAATGTCTTCTTTTTTTTCTTTTTTATATTATATTAAAGTTTAATATTTTGATAATAATCATATGTGTTGGACTTTTCAAGGAATTAAATGTCTTTTTTTTTATTATATTATATTAGAGCTTAATATCTTGATAATAATCATATGTGTTGGATTTTTCAAGAAATTTTTTTTATGCTTGTTCTTAATGCATTCAAGTGTTATTATGAGGGATAATAATCATATGTGTTGGGACTTTTCAAAGAATTTATATGTGTTAGATTTCAAATAATTTTTTTATGCTTGTTCTTAATGCATTAAAGTGTTATTATGATGGTAAGACTTGAGAGTTGGGAGAAGTTAATAAATGCTAAGATTTTTTTTTAAAATCAAAAAATCAAGAAAATTATATTGGGAAGATTGGAGCTCCCACAAGGCTTGGTGTTAAAAACCCCATTTTGCTTAATATATAGTATAGATAGATAGATAGATATATCTTTTTATTTTTATTTTTATTTTTGTGTGGTTTCTATTCGGGTATTTTTTTTTCAATTTATTTAAGATGGAGTTGTGGGTATCTGTTTTTTTAAAATATTTATCTGTGGTTTCCATTTGTTTTTAATTATTATTATTTAGGTAAGTTATAATGTGAGTTTGATATGTGATAGACATGTGAGTTTTATTGATTTAAAGTTTATTAGATAAACTTTAAAAAAAAATTAGTTTTTTAGTGTTTTTTTGTTATGTTATAATATAATATATAAAATATAGGTATATATCTACAACTTTAATAAAAAAATATTATCTGATTTTTTGGGGAAGAGAAAAAGAATGCAAGTTTTAATATTTTTTTTAAAAAAATTGTGAGAGAGATTGAGAGGGAGAGATTATGAAATATTTTTGTTATTAAATAAATAAATCAGTCAATAGTTTTTTTAATCTATTTTGTAAATTAAAAATCAATAATTTTGAAAAATTGATTAATTTTTTCCATTAAGTGATTTAAAATTTTGATAGATATACAAAAAAAATACATAATTATATTATTAAATCATAATTCAAATTTAGATGTTATATCTTTTTGAGATTTATAGCTAAATTCTTATCTCTCTTTTTTTTTTTTTTGTGTGTGTAACCATAGTGTATGGGAGAAATTGAAAAGGGTGTTGCAATAATTATGAGAAAAGTCAAAAGGGATTGTGGGTTGGGAGAAGTCAATAAATGCTGAGATTTTTTTTTTAAATCAAAAAATTAATTATTATTATTTAGGTAAATTATGATATGAGTTAGATATGTGATAGACATGTGAGTTTTATTGATTTAAAATTTATTTAGATAAACTTAAAAAAAAAATTAGTTTTTTAGTTTTTTTTGTTATGTTATAATATAATATATAAAATATAGGTAGATATCTACAACTTTAATAAAAAAATATTATTTGATTTTTTGGGGAAGAGAAAAAGAATGCAAGTTTTAATATTTTTTTTTGAAAATTTGTTACAGAGATTAGGAGGGAGAGATTATGAAATATTTTTGTTATTAAATAAATAAATCAGTTAATGGTTTTTTTTTAATCTATTTTGTAAATTAAAAATCAATAATTTTGAAAAATTAATTAATTTTTCCCATTAAGTAATTTAAAATTTTGATAGATATACATAAAAAAATACATAATTATATTATTAAATCATAATTCAAATTTAGATGTTATATCTTTTTGAGATTTATAGCTAAATTCTTACATTTTTATTTTTTATTTTTGTGTGTAACCATAGTGTATGGGAGAAATTGAAAAGGGTGTTGCAATAATCTATACTATATATTAAGTAAAAGGGGGTTTTCAACCCCAAGGCCTGTGGGAGTTCCAATCTCCTAATCCTAATTTTCTAATTTTTTGATTTAAAAAAAAAAACCTCAGCATTTATTGACTTCTCCTAACCCACAATCCCTTTTGACTTCTCTCATAAGCCGGAAACGAGAACTCGTCGGTGAAGGGAGTGAGGAGTAGTAGTAACAACAACATCAACACGCAAGGTGGTGGTGGTGGTCAGGATGTTCATTCGGTGCCCGATTCACCGATGCTGGAGATGAATTCGTCGTTTGGGTCGGCGTCGTCTTCGCCGTCGCTAGCGAACTTGCCGCCGATTAGGGTTCACGTGGTGGAGGATCCGAAGGCGGCGATGGATGGTGGAATTGAGGACCAGTTCTCTCAGATGAGCGTTGGGCTACTACTACTGCTGTGCAGAAGCAAGATGACGGGGTTTTATGGTTCTCTCTTTGCCGCCTTTTCCCATACATTATGATTAGTGATAAGATTGTTAAATTATTTTTATAAAAAATCTTAAAAACATAATTTATATATTAAAAAAATCTAAAACAAATATAAATATCAATAATTATCCCGTGCATAGCACGGGTGATAGGCTAGTTATGAGAGAAGTCAAAAGGGATTGTGGATTGAGAGAAGTCAATAAATGCTGAGGTTTTTTTTTAAATTAAAAAAAATTAGAAAATTAGGATTAGGAGATTGGAGCTCCCACAGGCCTTAGGGTTAAAAACCCCATTTTGCTTAATATATAGTATAGATATAGATATAGATATTTATATTTGTTTTAATTTTTTTTAATATACAAATTATTTGTTTTGGAAAAGGTATTGCAGTAATTATGAGAGAAATAAAAAAGTCTTGTGGGTTGAGAGAAGTTAATAAATGCTGAGATTAATTTTTTTTAAAAAGCAAAAAAATTAGAAAAGGAGATAACTTCAATCATACAAATCACAATTTTTTTAATGCTATCTAATCATCATCAATAATTAAAAAAATCAATCACAAATTAAGTCAATTGATAATTAAAAAACACAATAATTTATTTTTCAAAAAACATAGTAAGTTAAAAAGATCAATTACAATTTTTTGGGGGTCAAAATACAATCTAATCATCATCAATAATTGGTACATTATGTGACCCTAATGAGTACAATCCTTTTTTTTAAAAAAAATACTGTGAGTTAAAAATCAAATCACAAATTAAGTGAATTGATAGTTAAAAAAACACAATAATTATCAATAAAAAAAACACAGTGAGTTAAAAAATCAAATACAAATTTTTTTTTTCAAAATACAATCTAATCATTATCAATAATTGGTACTTTAAAAATCAAATCACAAAAAAAATCAAATCAAATCATAAATATTTTTATGCTATCTAACTACAATCATATTTTTTTCATAAATAATTGTAAAGAAAAACCACTAAAACAGTAAATAAAAGATTAAATCACATTAAAAAAAAAGAACCATTGAACAAACTATAATCACATCACATTTTTTCCATAACGAAAAAAATAAATAAATGAAAAAAAGAACCATTGACTAACTACGATCACATTAAAAAAAAAACATTGAACTAAATACAATCACATTTTTTTCTTTGTGAGTGTTTATGTTTATCTAATTTCAATCATATTAAAAATAAAATTAAAATAGTAAATCAAAAGACTAAATAATATTAAAAAAAACTATTGAACTAACTACAACAATCATATTTAAAAAAAAAAAGCCATTGAACAAACTACAATCACATCATATTTTTTCCATAATAAATTAAATAAATGAAAAAAAGAACTATTAAACTAACTACAATTACATAAAAAAAAAAAGAATCATTCAATTAATTATAATCACATTTTTTTCTCTTTGTGAGGGTTTATATTTATCTAACTTCAATCATATTAAAAAATCAATAATAAAATTAAAATAGTAAATAAAAAGATTAAATAACATTAAAAAAAACCATTGAACTAACTACAACAATCATATGAAAAAAAAAGTTATTGAACAAATTATAATCACATCACATTTTTTTATCAAATCACTTTTGTATAAAAAAAATGGATAGCTCTCACGGGTGATCGGATATCAATAGTTATGTGAATAATTTTTGATCGGATATCCCGTTTTGATCGGATATCACTTTTGTAGAACAATTTTTTATATTAAAAAATCACATTGATCGGATATCGATAGCTCTGTGAACAAAACAATTTTTTATCAATCGTTAATTTTTTCATCATCCATTTTTTTTATACAAAAGTGATTTGATCACATAACTATTGATATCCGATCAACGTGATTTTTTATAGGCATATAGTACTCGACGAGTTCTACACATTCAGCGGGTCGGATTATCAAAATGGGCCAAAAAATGGACCCTATGAGCGGGACTGGACGGGTCCAATCTTGATTTCAACTTGAGACAAGCTGGACCCTATATTTATCTAACTTCAATCATATTAAAAAATCAAATTATAATTTTTTATTCGCTAGACAAATCACAAATATTTTTATGCGCTATCTAATTACAATATTAAAACAGTAAACAAAAGGAAAAGTCAAGAAGGAGAATTCAAAAAGAAGGCTTACTATTTGCATACGTGGTCACTGAAGTTGAAAGTGTAGAAGTGAGAAGTCAAGAAGGAGAAAACAAAAAGGAGACTCACTGTTTGCAATAGGTATGTGAAAAGTTAAAAAGAGTGTGTGTATTGGAGAAATTAAAAAGACTTGGAAGAATTTAATAAGTGTTAAGTTTTTTTTTTCAAAAAAAATAAAAAAAATTAAGAAATTAAGGTTTAGATATTGGAACTCCCACAAAATTTGTGGGTTAGAGATAGATATAAATAAACAGATAGATATAGATATTTATATTTGTTTTAAATTTTTTTTAATATATAAATTATTGGTTATGGAAAAGGTACTGCAGTAATTATGAGAGAAGTCAAAAAATATTGTGAGTTGAGAGAAATTAATAAATGCTGAGGTTAATTTTTTTTTTTCAAAAAACAAAATATTAGGAAATTAGGATTAGCATATTAAAGCTCCCACAGGTCTTGGGGTTTAAAAATCCCGTTTTACTTAATATATAGTACTAGCATATCACCCGTGCTATACACGGATTGTGTTTACAATTATCTATATATGTGAATTGTGATTTTTAAATGTCTTTTTTTTTAAATGCCTTTTTTTCCCCTTTTTTATATTATATTAAAGCTTAATATTTTGATAATAATCATATGTGTTAGACTTTTCAAGGAATTAAATGTCTTTTTTTATTATTATATTATATTAACGTTTAATATTTTGATAATAATCATATGTGTTGGATTTTTCAAGAAATTTTTTTTATGTTTGTTCTTAATACATTAAAATGTTATTATGAGGAATAATAATCATATGTGTTGGGACTTTTCAAAAAATTCATATATGTTGGATTTCAAAGAATTTTTTTTTATATTTGTTCTTAATGCATTAAAGTGTTATTATAAGGGTAAGACTTGGGGGTTGGGAGAAGTTAATAAATGCTAAGATTTTTTTTTTTTTAAAATCAAAAAATCAGAAAATTTAGATTGGGAGATTGGAGCTCCCACAAGGCTTGGGGTTAAAAACCCTCTTTTGCTTAATATATCACTAGCCTATGACCCGTGTTATGCACGGGATAATTATAAATATTTATATTTGTTTTAATTTTTTTAATATATAAATTAAGTTTTTAAATATTTTTTATAAAAATAATTTAACGATCTTATCACTAACCATAGTGTACAGGAGAAATTAACAATGCTACTGCAGTAACTATGCACGGGCTGTATCTATAATTATTTGTATGAGGGGATTTTAAATGCTAATCAGGAATTTTGACTAAATCAATAAATGCAGGCATGTAAATTGAAAAAAGTTAATAAATGCTGATCAGGGGATTTTGACCAAATCAATAAATGTTGTAGTTTTTTTTTTTAAATCAAAAATTTAGGAAATTAAGATTGAGAAATTACAGCTCCCACAAAGCTTGGGGTTTAGAAACCCCATTTTCCTTAATATATGTGTTTGAATTATTTTGAATGGGGAATCTTCGTCCTTACATTCGGGCCAGTTCTGCTATATATTTACAATCTATACTTCTACACTATATATTAAGCAAAAGATGGTTTTTAACTCCCAAGGCCTATGGGAGCTCCAATATCTCAATGTGAACTTTCAAAATTTTTTATTAAAAAAAAAAAAAATCTCAACATTTATTGATTTGATCAAAATTTTCTAATTAGCATTTATTAATTTTTTTCAATCCACATGTCTTTCCACATGCCTACATTTATTGATTTAGTCAAAATCCCCTGATCAGCATTTAAAATCCCCTCATACAAATAATTATAGATACAACCCGTGTATAGTTACTACAGTACCATTTTCAACTTCTCCCATACATTATGATTAGTGATAAGATTGTTGAATTATTTTTATAAAAAATCTTAAAAAACATAATTTATATATTAAAAAAATGTAACACAAACATAAATATTTATAATTATTACGTGCATAGCACAGTTGATAGGCTAGTTATCGATATATATGAATTGCGATTTTTAAATGTCTTTTTTTTTAAAAAAAAATGTCTTCTTTTTTTTATATTATATTAAAGTTTAATATTTTGATAATAATCATATGTGTTGGACTTTTTAATGAATTAAATGTCTTCTTTTTTATTATATTATATTAAAATTTAATATTTTGATAATAATCATATGTATTGGACTTTTCAAGAAATTATTTTTATACTTGTTCTTAATGCATTAAAGTATTATTATGAGGGATAATAATCATATATGTTAGGATTTTTCAAGGAATTCATATGTGCTAGATTTCAAAAAAAAAAAATTATACTTGTTTTTAATTTATTGAAGTGTTATTATGAGAGTAAGACTTGAGGGTTGAGAGAAGTTAATAAATGCTAAGGTTTTTTTTTTTTAAAATCAAAAAATCAGAAAATTTGGATTGAGAGATTGGAGCTCCCACAAGGTTTAGGGTTAAAAAACTCCCTTTTATTTAATATATTGTATAAAATTTTCATTATTCATAATGTATTGTATTTATAGGAAGAAAAAAAAACGTAGAATGTGAAGTCCAATTGAAGATAAAAAAAAGATGAAAATTCAAAATTTATGTTTTATAATTTAATAGACTATAATTGATTGAATCAAATTTAATTTAAGCCGGGTTTTGAGAAGGCATAATTGTAGTCCAAAATAAAAAATAAAAAATAACTAAAAAATTAAAAATTCAAAAAAAAATTTAATTCAGACTCTCTTTCTTACATGTTTTTAGTAAAAAACAAAAACGTCTTTATCAAATACATTAATTTGTTTTTACTTTACATCTAAAAAAATTAAAAATTTATTAAAACAAATCAATTCATAGATGAACTTATGAATCACAAAATAATTTTGAAGTAATTACAGCCTAGTGAAATTTTAAAAAAATAATTAAAAATTAATGAAAAAAATTATAATATTAATTATTGATATTTATAATTATTTTTACGAGTGTTATAATTTGATATTTTGCCCGGACTATCATTTTGGGGCTAAAGAAGGTACAAAATGACAAAATAGACTAAATAGTTAATAAGATAAAATATCATATTTAACATATATTCATTACATTTATTCTTTTATAAAATTTTAAAAAATCAGAAAATCTAAATCAAACAAAATTAAAAAAGCCAAGTTAAAAAAAATTCATTACAAAAAAATTGATTATATTAATCAAGATCAAACGAATTTGATAGTACGTGGCCTTAACAGCGTTGATGACAGCTAATATGAATGACAAAAAGCAAGGAGAGACACACCGCCGGAAAATGACGGCCTTGTTTGGTTTCTGTTTCTAAAAAAATTTTAGAAAAAATTTTTTATAAATAAATTTTTAAAAGTAGTTAAACCAAATAAATTTTTTTAATTTTTTTTTAAAACTTATTTAGTTTACAAGTTTTTCAAATAAATCTCTTTCTTATACACATCAAATCAATCACTTTTTTCAAAACTCTCCCTCAAAATAATTTTTCAAAACATCTTTTGAAAAAAAATCAAATCAAATAAATTTTTGTACTTTTTATCTCAAAATATGTTTCTCAAATACAAACCAAACAAGATGTATGTGATGTGAGAAAAAAAAAAAAAGAAAGAAAGTTGTATGGACTATAGAGAGAGAGAGAGAGAGAGAAATACTGTGAAATGGTGTGACATTTGTTTATTTTAAAGTAAAGCATGATTTGAGAAGCGATTATTTTAATACTCTTTTTTTTTAAATATTAGTTTTTTTATTTTATTTTTATTTTCTTAAAATATTAATTTTTTTTAAAAAAATTAAGAATTAGAATGATATAAATTTTATATTTTATTATTATTTTAAATTTATTAACAACACAAAAAATATAATTATGACCATTGATATTTTTTTTAAAAATATACTATTAAAGGATAATTTTGAAAAATTAAATTTTTTAAAATGTAATAATTGTACTACTAAAATAAGTTAAATTTTTTTTAAAAAATTATTATTTTAAGACGAAGAGAGTAATTTTTTTATTTTTCATAAGAAAATGTAAAAAAACAAAAAGTATGATATAATAAGTTATAAATAAGTGTATTTTTTTTATTTTTGATTAAATATGTATTGAGTATATGTTGAGTTTGAAGTGATGTGGTAAAGAGGTGATGTGACTTAAATAGGATAAAGACTTTTTGCCTTTTTGATTTTTTTAGATGATGACAAACAAGTTGAGTTTCTAAAAAATATTTTTCAAAAATTTCTACTTTTTTGTTTTTCGTATTTTTTTTTTATTTTTACTGAATTTTTTTAATATTTTAAGCAAGTTTTTAATATAAATACAATTACAAAGTATAATTTTTGTGATTTTTTTTAAAAAAAAATTCACTAAATACCAAAAATATAAAAAAAAATATATGAAAATTTAATATGTTTTTCATATTTTTGTGTATTTATTAATTTTTAAAAATATTTTTCATAAATATTTTATTTTTTAGACATATCTAATAAGATGCATCTAGAAAAATAAAAAAAAAACTTAAAATTTTAAAAATATTCATTAAAAATAAAAATATATAAAAAACAAAAAAATTAATTTTTAAAAAACGTAATTCAGAATCTCAAACTAAACTCACTGAATAATATTTTTGACTAAAATTTTAAATTGTTAAACGGGACCAAAATTTACCATCTTAAGAGAGAGAGAGAGAGAGACTCAGATTGAAGGTTGAAGTTTCAAAATTTTTTTCTCCAAAAAGAGGGTACACGTCGCCTTTATGATGGAAAAAGACGGCACCGTATTCCTTTGACTTCCCGCTTCTCTCCTCTCTCTCTCTCTCTCTCTCTCTCTCTCTCTCTCTCTCTCTCTCTGCTATACATACAAACACTACTTTGTTTGGTTTGTAATTCAAATCCCGAAAGAAGTGAGCTATTTTAGCCTAATCACGTGATACAAACAGTAAAACTGTGTTTGGTTTGCTATTCAAACCGTGTGATTCAAATCACCAAAGGTTTTACTTGGATGGCTATTTTAGTATGTTATTTTAGTTTTTGTTTATTTTAATAGATTAAAATTTTCAGATTTAAAAAGATGGTTAAATGTTTTTTGTAGTTGAATGTAATATTTGTTAAAAAAAAAATGATTATGAATTTAATGTGATATTTTACTTTATTGACTATTTTAACTTATTTTATATTTTTGTAAATTTTAGCCTAAAAAGTTAATTTTTAGCCTTTCCCAAACAAGTTTTTTAATAGTTGGTTTGATAGTTATGAAAGAAAAAGTGAAATGATTATAAGTTATATGTAATATTTTATTTTATTGATTATTTTAGTCTATTTTATCTTTTAATAAGTTATTTTAGGCTAATCATATTCTCAAACAAGGATTGGAAAGAGGATTGGATTCCATACTCAATCCATCATGGAGTTTATTATTTGTTTGAGAATTTGTTGACAACTATTATGTTCTAGGGGATGTGGGATTGAAATCCTATAGGGTGAAGTTGTAAAACGACACATTTGTCTTCAAAATATTTGATTTGGTTTTGCGTTGTATTTCATAAAATAAAATAGAATACAAAAATCTCAATTAAAAAATAAAATAAAATAAAATAATTTAATTTAATTTTTTAAATGAATTTTTATAGATGTTTTATTTTAAATTTTTGTTGATATTTTATTTAATTTTTACTTATTTTTTATTTAATATTTATTATTTTTTAAAAATAATTTATTTGAAATTTTATTTTAAAAATAACATAAATTCTTATTGATGTTTTATTTATTTAATTTAAAAAATAAATTTATTTAATTTTTATTTAACATAGCAAAAAAATTAAAATATTAAAGTCATATTACTATTACTTAATAAATAATTAAAAATAGAAAATTAGTTTATTGAGCATTTATCTTTCACAATAATATTTCAATCAAACATTGGATTTAATAAGATAATCCTTTCAAGACATTGAATCTCGTGAGAAAATAAACATATGATACACATCATTTTTAACTAAATAATCAAAGACAATATTCAAATTAATAATCCGAAAAATTACAATCCACTTATCTAGTCCAGTCCCTCAAAAAAAAAAAAAAAAAGAAAAAAAAAATGGCCTATATATACGAGCACTCCCCATACGGACCTGCACTTCCCATACGGACCTACATCTTTCTATCTTCTCTTCTGTTGGGATTCTCTCTCTGTGTCTCTCTCTCTCTCTCTAGAGCAGTTCAGTTTGTGATAAACTAAACAAAGTTAAGCATGGGAAGAACACCTTGTTGTGAAAAAAATGGGCTTAAAAAGGGACCGTGGACTCCTGAGGAAGATCAGAAGCTAATAGATTATATTCAGAAAAATGGCTATGGAAATTGGAGGACACTTCCAAAGAATGCAGGTATATATTTCTTATTTTTTCAGTTTTCAATGTTGTTTATTGTTCGCATGGTTGAATTATTTATGAGTTTTTCTGGGTTTTTAAAGTTTGATATGTTGTAATATTTTATACAATTGTTACATACAGGTCTGCAAAGGTGTGGAAAGAGTTGTCGGCTTCGTTGGACCAACTATTTGAGGCCTGATATCAAAAGAGGAAGATTCTCTTTTGAAGAGGAAGAGACAATCATCCAACTACATATTATATTAGGAAATAAGTAAGTTGTTTTTCCTGTTTTGATTTAACCATTTTTTCTAAAATTGTTTCGCACCTAGAAAATTTATTTTTTAAATAATTTTCCTAGGTACGTGACATTTTACTTTTTTTAGTCTCTCTGTCATATAACTGGACATCTAGTTGTGAGAGATGATTAAACTTCTAGAGACAAAAATTATGTTTGGTTTGAATTTTTTGAATTAGGTTTTTAAAAAATTGAGTTTTTAAGTTTTGGGCAAATTACATATACACCCCTTGAGGTTTGGTTAAATTACAGATACTCCCCTGAGGTTTCGGAAATTACATCCCGCCCCCTGAGGTTTGTATTTTCATAACAATTTACCCCCTGAGGTTTATATTTCATAACAAATTACCCCCTAATTTCTTATGCAAATATATTATGCAAATATAGCATTCAGGAGGGAATTCGTAATTTCTCAAACCTCAGGGGTATCTGTAATTTAGCCAAACCTCGAGGGGTGTATATGTAATTTGCCCTTAAGTTTTTGTGTTTTTTTATTTTTAGTGAATATTTTTAAAATTTTTAATTTTTTTTTTACTTTTTTTAGATGCACTTTACTTAGATGTATCTAAAAAGTAAAAAATTTGTGAAAAATATTTTTAAAAATTAATAAATACATAAAAATATAAAAATGTACTGAATTATCATATTTTTTTTGTATTTTTGGTATTTAGTAAATTTTTAAAAAGTTTTTTTTCAAATTTTTTTTACTTTTTAGGTATAAGTATGTTAGGTATGTTTAAAAATTAAAAAAATTGCTCAAAATATTAAAAAAAATTCAGTAAAAACAAAAAAAAAAAATGAAAAATAAAAAAGTAGAATTTTCTGATAAGTGTTTTTGAAAAATGATAACCAAACATGTTTTTCTCACGATTTGTCGTCCAGTAATATGAGAGAAGCTTGAGTCTCTTAACAATTATGTACAAAAGTCTGATTTTGTATTCTCTTCTTTGTTTGACTTAGGTGGTCTGCTATTGCTGCTCGCTTGCCCGGCAGGACCGACAACGAAATAAAAAATTATTGGAATACCCATATCAGAAAAAGGCTTCTCCGAATGGGAATCGATCCAGTGACTCACAGTCCCCGCCTTGATTTTCTTGACATTTCTTCAATTCTAAGCTCATCTTTCTACAACAACTCATCTCAAATGAATCTTTCAAGATTTCTTGGTGTTCAAACACCCTTATTAAACCCAGAATTGCTAAGGATAGCCACTTCTCTCCTAACCTCTCACCGTGAAAACCCAAACCTCATTCTCCAAAATGTTCAAGAAAACCAGCTTTGTTACCCACAAGTTCAAAACCAAATGCCACAATTGGTTCAACCTAACCAACTTCAAACCCTAATTGATCAAGAAATTCCAACTTGCAATATTCCATTTCCTAATGAAGCCCAACTCATGGAACCAAATGTGGACCAATTCTCATCAAATTTTACCAACTTTAGCTCCCAAAATTGTCAACTAAATGATTGGCAAAGCAATGGAATGGCTTCAAACTTGGGAGAAGATTACATGTCCCTACCAAACTACGAATATTATGGGTCTGATCAAAGCATCATTGAAAACCCTAATCCATCTGAAAACTCAAAATTTCAATCCAACAACAGCAACAACTTCAGCTTTGCATCTGTCTTATCAACTATGTCGACACGTTCATCGAGTCCGGCGCCGTTGAATTCGAATTCAACGTACATCAACAGCGGCAGTACTACGACGACTACTGAAGATGAGAGGGAAAGCTACTGCAGTGGCATGTTGAAATTTTAAATTCCAGACATGCTGGATCATGTTAATGAATTCATGTAATTTCAAAATCAAGCTGATAATCAGCAGAGAGTTGTTTTTGTTTGTTTTTTTTTAGACCCTCTGGGCTTTTACTTTGCTAATGTTACTTGTAAAATTTCCTTAATCATTTATTGCAATATTGTGTCCCAAAATTCACTATGCTTTGCTTTTCTTCTTGTGAACTTACCACTACTAATCATTGTTTGAACTTATCAGTTGATACATAATAGAATTTTAGAATTACAATACATTTAATCACCAATATTTCAACAGATATATCATCGCATCGTCGATACTCACTGCTATTAACATATTATCATTTGAAATTGAAAAAAAAAATTTAATTAGATAGAAAAAATATATTTTTTAAAAATTATTATGTGAATTATACTTAAAATAAATCAAATCTACACATTGGATTTTTGAATTACAAAATATTTTTTGTGTGTTTGTTTTGTTTTTCTAAATTTTACACTTTGGTAGCTCTACTTTAGGGGAAATTATTCAATATTCCCGGAGTATCACGTATATGTACTCCCTAATCAATTATTATTCAATATGCCTCCTCATATTTCCTAGTCACACAGCACAATATCTATCTTCTCTACCAATTATAATATTATGGATTATCACGTGTCTATAATTCGAAATTACTGAATAATTATCCCTAATGATTACACATTGAATTCAATAGATCACAAATGAATGGGGTGACAAAAAGTATTAAAACCGTGGACCCTTTCATGTCCACCCAAAATATTAAATCCTATGAAATAAAAAAACAATTTGATGCAATATAAATATGTATGGAATCATATAAAAAACTTTCCATATCTGTCAAGCAACATATATATATACAAATAATATTAAAAATAATAATAATAAATAGTTGTTGGCTTTGTCTCAACAAACAATATTTCAATTCAATTCAATTCAATTCTATCTTTCTTTTAAAGTAACCTTCAAGTTTTAATTTTTTTCTTTTTAAATTAGGCCAAATGGGTAATAATTATCTATATAAATAGAAAGATTTAGAACTAAAGAAAACAAAATGGTTTCATAGATCCCAACAGTCAGACCCAGCGACAACGCCGGTTATAGTTGCCGGAGAAGGGAAGGCTGACACGTGTTACTGCCACCTGTAAGTTAACTGTCTTTTTCACATACCAATAAATAAATAAATAAATATTTATTTATATAGTATGCATGTGCATGGTAATTGAGGCTTTGACTAAGAGGGGTACGTGGCGAGGTATAAGGGGGTGGATAAGGTTTGTGGGTCCCACATTAATAGGCTTGTATGAAACTTTATTGAAAATCATGGCATGGCTCTTGTGCCAATTTTGTCTTTTTGGGTCAGCCTCTACAATTAATTTGAGCCTGTGTCAAACACAGCCTTAAATGGGATACGTCATTATTTTGGACACGTGGATTCAATATGCAGTGTTTGGTGGGTCCTTAATATGGTGACCGGCTGACCCGGTGACGAGAGAAATTCTTATCCGGTTTGTTAGGTTTGGCTGCCGAGCGTTTGTCACTGTACTCGCCGATTATTTCTCTATATTTTTTGCTAATTAGTTGGATATTATTTATAAATATTAGAAAACATACATTTCATTGAATAGTTAATTATGTAAAAAAAAATCAATAATACATAGTTATAAACACAACAGAAACCATCATTATATTAATATAAGATTTTTTTATAATAAAGAAATTTATTTGATTGTAAGTACTTTTGTTTGATAATGCTTAATGTAGCAATGAGTACATATTTATTTGATTATAAGTATTTTATTTGATAATGCTTAATGCAGCAATGATTAATGTAATCATTACCAAACAGTGGAGTTTTTGAACAAAAGTGAACGGAATGACTATTACGAATTATAGAAATATTATATACTTTTAAGAGTGTTTAAAATTTAAATGTATGATATAAATTAAAATTTGATGAAATAAATTTTATTTACAAATTTAATTTTATGAGAATTTTTTAAGATAACTCTTTAATTGTGTTACATTGCCAATATTACAAATATAAATCATTATTGACCCTATAGAAAAGAAAATGCTTATGTATAATTTTATGTATTATATTTGATTTCCAAATTAAACCAAATCAAACCAAACCAAGTTTTAAGCCTTATCAAATGCGGTCGATTTATGAATCTTTTTTTTCCACTCGACTTTATCCAAGGCTATTTTGATTGCCTCTATAAACATTTTTATATTTCATTTTTATGGAGACGTAATTTTGAGTAAGGCCACGTGATACACTCTCGGGTGGAGATTGCAAGTGGCAAATTGTTATTGGCCGATGTGTTGATGCTGACCATACAATGGTGGCTGAGACATTAGGTCAGAATGTTGAGTCCGAGTGGAAGTGTCTCCTAAGTTGTAGTTAGGGTTTTGGGAGAAGTTTTTCCTAACCCTAGATAACGTGTTGCTCCTAGATGGAATGAGTTTTATAAGGAAGAGATTTTAGGAGGCGACAGAATACTCTATATAAAGGTAAGCAACTTCAAGGGTAAAAATACGTGTAAATTTGTGCATTCAAATTATTTATGCATTGAATATCTTGTGAATTGTTATTAACTTCAGTATCAGAGTACCCTCCCGATTGATTACCAACTGAGCTAGTATGACTTAAAAATAGATTTTATAACACAAAATTGTTATGTCTAACTTTTATTTGTTCCTCAATATATGATAGATTCACAATATCCACTAATTGTTGCACTTTCTCATACAATGAGTGCCTATTTGGGAAGTGGGTTTGGAGGTTTTTTTTTGCTAAAATAGCCATAAAAAATAAAATAAATTTTTATATTGAGGAGAAGTTTTTCCTAACCCTAGATAACGTGTTGCTCCTAGATGGAATGAGTTTTGTAAGGAAGAGATTTTAGGAGGCGACAGAATACTCTATATAAAGGTAAGCAACTTCAAGGGTAAAAATACTTGTAAATTTGTGCATTCAAATTAAATTTTTTAACTCAATAAGATAAAATATCACATTCAATCCATAATCATTACATTCTTTCTCTCATAAAAAAGTCAAAAAAACCAAAAGTCTTTTTAGACCATCTCTAACGTTGCACCAGATTCAGTATCAAATTTAAATTTGATAAAAAAAGTCACTTTTTCTTCTCCAATGGTTTCACAAAATTGATATCAAACTGAGAACGGAGCAAATTTTTTACCAAACTGAGAATCTGCGTGAGCCTTCACCAATTCATTGTGCTGTAACGTTGCAAGTGGGCCTATCGGTCAACCGGCTAGATGTCTGGCCGGTCGACCCACCGGTCGACCGAAAACAGGTTCAAATAGTTCAACTAGGTAGGTTCAAACAAGTTCAAAAAGGTAAAAAAAAATATTTTTAAGCCTTACCGGTCGACCCACCGGACGTCCCTTCCTTTGATGCACACCGTTGGAGCAAGCCATATCAAATTGAGAAAATGAGCTATTTTTTACTCAAATTTGGTGAAAAAAGTAATGCACCGTTGGAGATGCTCTTAACTCCAAGCTAAAATAGTCAAAAAAGTTAAAAAACTAACCTACTTTCCAAACCACGCCTGAATGTTGAATAATTTCTCTTCTAGTGATTTGAAAATTCTTCATAATAGCTTATCCTCTCCCATTTGAAATTCTACATGCATCTAATTAAACTTATGGGTCATTGTTGCTTATGTGTCTCAATACCTGGATCAAAGTGACGATTAACACTAAAATTGGGAGAAAAATATCTCATAATATAACTATTATACCATAAACATCTTACAATCAAGTCATTTTACAATAAATTTACATCCCAAATAAGTGATGAAATATGAAAGAATGCAACATGAAAGGGTCATGAATTTGGTTACCTAATCAATTACAAAAACTTTCTAATTTTTCCATTAACAAAATAAAAATCAGTACTTATCACTCGCCGACATCAAATTATTGATGAAATAGACAATACAAAAGTCTCAAAGAACATGATACAACTGATTGAAATCTCATTTTGGTTCTAATAATCATTCAAATATTGACATCTCATTTTGGTTCACCAAGAAGTGAGCTTACATTTCATACATTATGAAATGTGAACACAATATAGTCAACTCTGTAAGAGAACCAAGAAGAACCACGTAGCTTATACATCTCAATTGATCGCCAACCTGAGCTTCTCTCTCTTCTACTCGTACGATTCGAAGCTGTCATCTTGTAACCGACTCTCTAGGTCAAACCCTTTTTGTATCTAGATCCTAGGAATGTAAGCCATGCATCACGTATACGTCACAGAAACAATCATATAGATTTCCTTGATTTGAGAGTGATATAAGTGTCACCGAAAATGTCATTATGCTCCGTTTAGTTTAATTTTAAAATTATGATTTAAGTTTAGAATTATATTTTAAATTATAAATTTTGAGTTAAATATCAAAAATAAAAAAATTTATTTAGTTATAAGTTTTGAAAATATATATTTTAAATATTTTTTAAAATATTTAAAAATTTAAAATAAGTTGTATTTTTTATTTTAAATATTTTTTAATAATTTTATTTTTAAAATAATTTTTAATTTTTTTACTTTCTTTTAAATATTTATTTTTTAAAAAATTTTGAATCAGCATAACAAACTATTTGGCCAATATTAAAAAAAATAACAAAATATTTTTTCAAATAAATTAAAATATTTTTCTTCAAAAATAAAATAAAAAATAATTTTAAAAACAAAATAAAAAAATTGATTTTTTTTTTTAAAATAGAGTTTTGAAAAAAGTTTGGTTATGAATTTTAAAAAGAATTTTTGAATAGAATTTTGAATTATGTGTTTAGTTATAAGTTTTGAAAATAATTTTTAAATTTTGTGTATTAAAATCACGATTCTAAAACTAAACCAACACTACCTATAACTTTTCTTAGGTTGAAAATTGATAACAAAAAAAAAATAGAAATTAAAATACTTTTTTTTAAAATTTTTAGATAATTATTTTTTTCTTAATTTATTTAAGTTGTTTTTACTTTATAAACTATAAGTGAAAAGTTATATCAAATACTTTAACACAAACACCTACAATAAATAATAACAATAATAAGATAAAATAAAAAGTAAAGTTATAAGTAATCCATAAGTTGCACCAAAAAAAACCCCTGTTCCAAAAGTAATGGGACATTTTATGATACTCGTTTTGGGGTGTGTACATAACTCAGTTATAATTTGTGTTATTTAGTTATAACATATTATTATAACTCATTATAGTATTAATTGTGATTTATTATGATATTAGTTATGACAGTATTTTGATTATAATTCAAAAAATATTAATTATATATGTTTGATTATAATTCATTTTTAATTGAAAATGATCTAATTATGACATTTGTAACAATCAACACCACAAATGTCATAACTTATATACGGTACACATCATTTTGAATTGTTTACCATAACATGACCCTAAAGTAATTATTCAGTAGTCTTAAAATATCATGTCACATTATTTATGTTTTGATTTTAATTAACAATTTAGTAGAAAATTTTAGTAATGAAGACAATTTATCTTTATTAAATAATTAAAAGATAAGAAATAATTCAATTAATTTGGTTTAAGTTTTTCATTTTTGAAAAACACGATAAACAATATCATGTAATACTATTACCTGTAGATTACCAATTAATTTCAATCCAATTGTATTAAAGTCTTATTTGACAACTCAATATTTTAACTTAAAAGTCGAAAGGTCATTAAAAAAATTAAAAAACTAAGAACCTATATCAAAAAGTAAAAGATTTATTTTTTCTCTACTTTTTACATATTTTTTCGTAAAAAACTAAAATCATTCCAAATATACTAATTTTTTTATCTTATAGTTTTGCTAAAAAATTAAAAAAAATTATTAAACATAGAATACATGCAAGTTTTATATTTAAACTTTTGAGCAATGATACATAACTTTAATTTTAAAATTCTAATTAAGTTCTAATAATGTGATAGAAAAGAGAGAAAAAAAAAATAAAATAAAACATTACATCAATAGATAAGTCTCACTCCCTACAACTCCTACAAGACTTCCAAACATTTTTGTTAAACATTTTTCAATTTCAATATCTTTTCACACTATGAAGATGTTAGCTTGTCAAGTGGATCAGACAATGTCCAAGTCTAGATGGTACGGCCACTCTTTGACTAGGAGCCGCCCATCCTAAAAATGGTCTCTCTCTATCTCTGTCCTGTGTCTCTCTCACACAAATCTTTCACTTTCTCTTTCATCGACCGCCCAAAGAAAAAACTCTTCAAAAGTTTTGAATAAGTAAAATCCCAAAAGTTGGTTTAGGTTTCACTTAGGTTATTTTGGTAAGTTAAAAAAAAAAAAAAAGTTAATTTATTAACTTATTAATTTATTTATATTATAATTAATTTATTTATATTATATTATCTTTCTATTTTTTTATATATTTTTAAAAAAAAATCAAAAAATTAAAAATTAATTTTTTGTTTTACTTTTTAAAATAGACCTTACTTTCTTGTGTTTTTCATTATTCTCAATCTTTCTCTCACAACATTCTTATTGATTAATTAATGTTTTTGTTTTTTTTTTTTTAAGGTGGTTTGAGAAGATGTCTTTTAACTAAATTTTTTAACTTTTTTGAAAATTAATTTAGAACGTTGGTAAAAAATCACTTTTTACTTTTTAAGTTAATATTTATTTATAACGTCACATCATAATGAAATGACCAAAATATCCCACCAAACTTAGAAAATTTACTTTTAAACCCACGGGGCTCATTTTGTAGCAGCTTGTTGGAGTTTGGTGCTGGAGCGCAGTGCTTGTAATTTCACAAGCTGCGTTTTAGTCACTTCCTAAGGCTCTGTTTGGGAAGAAAAAAGCCAGGTTTTTTTGGTTAAAATAGCCACAAAAAACAAAATAGGCTATTTTAGCCACAAAAACAAAACATCAAATCCAATCCATAATCATTACAATCCTCAACCAAAAAAGTCAAAAAGCCAAAAAATCCTTCCCAAACCAGGCTAAAATAGTCCAAGCTAAAATAGCCAAAAAACTAAAAAGTCAAAAAACCAACCCACTTCCTAAACGGAGGCTAAATGATGTTGGTGTTTTGTCTTGGAAGACAGTATAGCAAATTATGGAAAATTGTGTACAAAGATGGGATGGCGTGACAATGTTGTATTGTTGTTTTTCTATTGACGCACTTTTCTCTTTTGGATTTCGAAAAAAAGTTAGGTGTTATTTGATTTACTTTTTAAAGTTCAATTTTATTTTAAAATTATTATTTAGATGAAACATGTTAATTACATATATTTTTAAAATTCTTCTTTTCTATTATTATTATTATTCAATCAATCAATCATTTTTTCTTTCTCATCTTTTCTCTCACCTCTTACATTCTCTCACATTCTATAAATCAATTAGTCAAAAAATAAAATAAAATAAAATCCTAAAACTATTTTCAAAATTCATAACTAAACAAATTTTCTCTTTTCAAATCATGATTCAAAAATTTAAAATTCAAAATACAACTCTACATTCAAATTATAATTGTAAAATTAAACCAAATGAACAGGTTTTCAGATGAAGAACTATTTGGCCTTTTTTTCCTCTTTTCGTTTGTTGTTAGTGTTGCCAAATGTAGGCCTAAAAGTTGGCAATACCTAAAAGTGCAAGCTCAATTGAATTTTTCAAAGTTTGGTTAGACGCCAAATATTAATTATGTATATTTCATGTGGTATGTATATAGAAAATCAAGATATTAATGCGTAATTTGATTATCCATGTGCATCACCAAAATCAGAAAATCAGTTTTGAAAACATTATGCTTCTAATTTTGATTATTTTTTCCTATGGTTGCTTCATAGTTCATCAACCAAAACCAGGAAGAATATGAGAACACTAATATTGTGTTTGGGTCATAAATTTAAATAGGAATTTGAAAAAGAGAGAGAGATGAAGAAAATATTTAGATAGCGTTTGGTTTATTTTTTAAAATTTAACTCTATTTTTAAATTATGATTTGAATACAACTTGTTAACCAAATATATTTGTAAAATATAACTCAAATTTACTTTCAAAACACCTCTCTTCTATCTCTACATTTTTTTTAATTATTATTAATCAATCAATCATTTTTTCTCTCTCATCTGTCTTCTCCCTTCTCACATTCCATACATCAATCAATCAAAAAAAAAAAAAAAATACAAACCATTCCAAAACTATTTTTAAAACTCATAACTAAACAAATTTTCTCTTTTCAGATCATAATTCAAAAACTCAAAACTTAAAAGACAACTTCACACTTAAATCATAATTTTAAAACTAAACCAAACGGACCATTAGTGTTTATATTATTTTCTTCACTTTTCACTCCTATTTTCTCTTCAGTTTCTATTTAAATATAGGGTAAATTATAAATATACCTCTTGTGATTTGATTAAAATACGAATCGCCTCCTGTGGTTCTGGAAATTACATTCCATCTCTTGAGATTCTAATTTCATAACAAATCTCCTATTTTATTAATAAATTATCAAGTCAATTAACAGTTTTTAATAATATTAGAAATATGTTTCAATTAATAATTTAAGTAATTTTATTATTGTATATGAGAACAATTATGAATTTTATTTTTTTAGTTGATTATGTTAATCAAAAATTCTGACAATGGGGTATTTGTAATTTTTCAAATAACATGAAACAATTTATACTTTAAGTAAACCTTAGGGGGTGTACTTGTAATTTACCCTTAAATATATAATCTAAACATAACTTAGCCTCCGTTTGGGAAGTGGGTTGACTTTTTGACTTTTTAGCTTTTTTGGCTATTTGAGCCTGGGCTCAAAAGCTTAGTTTGGGAATGGTTTTTTGACTTTTTGGCTTTTTTGACTTTTTTTGTGAAAGAAGAGTATAATGATTATGGATTGGATGTGATGTTTTGTTTGTTGTGGCTCAAATAGCCTATTCTGTCTTTTGTGGCTCAAAGAGCCAAAAGAGCCCAAATAAGCTCTTCCCAAACGACACCTTAAGGCTCGAATATACATCCCCATAAAGTCAATTTTATGAATCTTTGGGGTTATTAGGCCCAAACTTTAATCTCTCTGGGCCAAAATGACACAATTTGTCCAAAAGGACAACTATCTGTTGAAATTAACCTATCTTTTGAAATCAATTTATCTGTTTGTGTGTTTAAATTCACCAAACTATATGTTAAAATGTGACACATGTCATTCAACAACATATTTGTTGAATATCACACATTTTTTTGCCTCACCATCATCACCTGATGTCGCCAACCACCGATCATCATTGTTGGCCATTGATAACTAGCAACTTTTTCGACTTGTTCTTATTGCCAAATAAATTTTTTTATCTTGGATCTAATTTCCTTATACCCCTTTTGGGATAGACTTTTCACCAATTTTCTGTTTTAAAAATGACCCTTGTAGTTGCCTAGAGATTACTGCTATAGCACATTTCATACCCAAAAATTGTCTTCGAAAAATATTATTCTAAAATTAAAATGTATTAAGTAGATTTATTATGAATATGATTCATAATAAATAATAAAAAAAAGAATCTATGTCATGCATTTTGTTTTAAAAATATTTTAAAGAAGTGAACTATGGGATTAGTCTCCTAAATTAATAGATCCAACAGACTGGATACTGAGTGATGACAAAAAAAATCTTTTTGCTGAAAGAAGGTGGCCCATGAAAATGAAAGGGAGAAAGAGAGGCAGAGAGATAGGGGTGTAAATTTGGCCCGACCTGACCCACCCGGGCCTGGGTTTGGGCTAGCCCATGTCAGGCCTCGCGAGCTCTGCCAAAATTCAGGCCAGACCGAGCCAAGCCCACGGGTCAGAAAATTAGGCCCAGGCCTTGGGTGGCTGGGCTTGGGCTCGGGCTTGGGCAGGTCTTGAACATTTTTTTATATTTTTTTTTCCTTTTTTTTCACCATTTTTGTCCACCAAAAATGACACTGGGCCGCTGGCAGGCCTTGAATGGGCCCCCAGGCCCAAGGTTCCGGGCTGGGCTTGGGTCCAAGCCTAACCAGGCCTAATCAGGTCAGGCCCACCCCAGGCCGCGAGTAGACTTCGAGCCACCCATGGACCGCGAGCTATTTTTACACTCCTACAGCGAGAGGTTTGAAAGTGGATATCCTACGCTCTTTTTAAGGTAAAAAAATTTAAATTATGATTTTGGCTATCTATCCCAGGACTTGTAACTTGTGATTACCTATTTATCTACTACTATTATAAAAGTGTGAAGAGTTTGTTATATTTTTAACTTTTTTTAAAATCTCAATTTTACCCTATCAAATCTGTTATATTTTGTAAAACTCATGAAAAGTCCTAAATAAAGCAATTATCTCTTTATTTTATTGTTTCCCTCATTTTCAAAAAAAAAAGGCCATCTCTCTATTTTTTACATTGATGATGATTGAAAAACAAAAAATAATTACTCTTTCTTATTTCTTGTACTGATACATAATATTTATGGATCAAATCACTGTAAATAATTTTGGATGAATCTTAAAATTGTATGCATTCGTTTGAATTTAGACAGAGGAAAACACATGCATTTTTAAAATAGAGATTTGGGTTGCATCTCAAAATTTCACATGTTATCTTCATATACTTTCTTTTTGTTTTGATTATATTTGATGAACTGTAATATTTTGCACGGTACTTTAATAACCAATGTATAATGTCAAAATTCTAAACAATAACCATGTTTGTTGATTTTATTTTTTCAATTTTTGATTTTCATATTTTATATTTAAATTATACTTTTACATGAAAACCTAATCTCTAATAATCTAAATAGAATTAAAAAGTAAAATATTGGTAAAAAAATTTATAAATTCAAACATGTACTAATTTTTTATTACTATATATATTTTTTACTATTAATTTCTTCTTTTAAAAAGAATACACAACAAATTATTTTCTAAGTGTATTTAGATTAAGTGAATCCAAATATAATAGTAAAAGGGGATTTTTTTTTAGGGTCACTGGTATTAAGATTTTATAGCATAAATGACACCCAACATTTTCACAATGTTTAAGGTCCCTCAACATCGATTCAGAAAAAATTTGATCCAAAGAATTTCTTTCCAAAAAATTCCGAACAAAAGTTTGAAAAAACAAATCAAACCAAACACTATAAACTTATCTTTTTTAAATAAAAAAAAAGTTTCTTCACTAATCTCTAATTTTACACAAATTATTCACAAATTCTTTTAATTTTTATGTGAATTTAATAATCAAACTAAAAAATTGTCCGTACACACAAAAATGTAACACTAAACATCTATCTTATAACCAACTATTTAATTATGAATAATTAACTTCTTATTGTTACCTATATTATATTCTTACAAAAGATATCACATATTAATTTTGTAATATTTTATATATGTCAATGTCTAAATATATAAATATATAAAAAAATCTAAATCTAAATTTATATTTTTTACTATATCCATACATTGTCAATTTGTAATGTTATATTACCATTAGATACTTTAATTTTCTATCATATATTGCTTTGATAATATAGTTATATTTGTGAGAAAAAATTACGAAATTGTGCATTTTCTCCTATCAACTTATGTTCAATACATATATACATCATGTCATACAAACAAGTATCTACAACAAACACTTTCAATAACAAACCAAAACTTTACAAAACACCTCCATCACAACAATAATTGTATTTTTTTTTCCCTTACAGAAAAAATCACATTATTGAGGGAAAATGAATTTTGAAATTCATAATAATAGGATATTGCCTCAAATTCTTACTCATCAAAATATTTACATTACAATGAGTTATAATGGTGAGCAAGAAGATGGTAAAACAAAAATTACAGAAGATTTATTGCAACATGTTTTTCAAACAAAGTTAGACGAGTTGAAGTAGGAATTATCTTATTTGTTGTGAAATTCAAAAAAAACAATGTATCTCATGCACACATTTTAGTTAAATTACAAGAGGAAAAAAAATCAAATGATGCCCAAATATCATCAAAGAACTCAATGATACAGAAAGTAACTACATCAAATAAAAAGTTTTGATCAAATTATATATATATATATATATATATGTGTGTGTGTGTGGGGGGGGGGGGCTCGCCTTTTTCGCGCCCCCTTTCGAAAGGTTTGAAAGAAAGGCCTCATAGTTCGGACTCACACAGTTCTGAATCTAATTTTACAAGTGCAATGTGAAATTGATAAACACCAAAGAGTCCAAATTTGAAAAATCTTTGGAAAAATTGATTTTGAATCAAAAAGTGCCAAAATTGGACTGTTTTGCCAGATACAGAGTTGCCACCCAAATATTTTTTGTTTTGGAAAAATTTAGGAAACCTTAACTCGTGCCGAAGGCTACGTGTCCATCATCACCAAAGTTGCCTTGGCTCGGGAACTTAGGTACGAGAGGAGAAGGTCATGAATTGAGCATCCCCCCTCGACCAATCAAAGATCGGGCTCTATTAACCATGATATGGTTTTTATCAACATTATGTGCTATTGTTCCAGTTATTAAACTAGCTTTTCTATATGATGCGCACGAGTAAGTATAGACTAGTTTGCTTAATTTAGAATAATTCAACTCATGTTTGTTTGCGAAAATGGTTTGAAGATGCCACCCCAAGTGGGCTTAAAGTTTGCAGATTTGCCACCAAACATAGTAGGCTTAAAACATGATTTGCCACTTAACAAAGTGGGTTTAAAATGCACATTCGTTGAATCATTCCAATTCAAACAATAAGCCTTCATCCACAAGCATTCATGCAGTTTAGCATTTAAACACATAGCCTCATGGCAAGTATGCTAGACATGGCAACATTCACACTTATGCAAGTATGCTAAAGTATAAAAACTCACCTAGTACTTCGAGCTAGGAAAATATGGGTTAGAAAACTATGCATGATTCCTAACTATACAAGATGTCTAATGCAACACATGTAATATGCAATTAATAGGCTCGGCTACTAATATGGCATATAGATTGATTTGATAAACAAGTGGTTTCACACCACTTTCAAAGCAAAAATAAAATCAAGAAATGAGGGTGGTTGCAGAGATGATTAAGTGCTGGAAATGAGTGATAAAAGCACTAAAATATGCAACCAACTCAAACCAATGGTGGTTAAATCCTTAAAACATTAAGCTAGTGAAGGAACTTACACTACAACCATGTAAAACAAGACTCAAAAGGGACCAAAAAGCTAAAATAATGGCAAAACAGTTCAAAACAGAGTGTAAGACATGCTGGATTTAAGCCACAAAAAGCAAAAACATTAAGCTAATACATGGGGCTAACTAGGCATGCAAACAAGACACAAGGAGAGGAGGCTAACCCCTCCAATTTTGGACTTCAAAATTAGTTTTTTACCACTGAAAAACCTCTGAAATTCAATGGTTAAAAGGCCCAAAAAAGTTGGTTTGAAAGTGATGAATAAAGGCACAAAAACCTTTACAAGCAAAGAAGTAAGAAGGGTGAACCATCCCTTAATTGAAAATGGCCTCAAACCAACACTTTTAAGCCATAAAAATAGAACTTTTTACAATTCAAAATTAGCCTCAAAACAATTGAAAAATGTGGCAAAGCAAGGGTACAAAACAAGTATAAAGAGAGAGTGTTATACCTCTTGAAGAAAAGACACAATTTGGCTAACAAATTCAAGTCACACACACCTTCTAGAGCTCAAAATAAGTCCCAAGTTACCTCAGCCCAAAGACTAGCAACTTTGGTTAAGGAAGTGTATGCAAAAGTATGGTATATCTAAGCTATCATGCACAAAATTGCAAGAGAGAGAGAGAGAGATATTTTGGTTCCAAATTTTCTTTCACTCCTAAAATGTTCTAACCTCGAAAGCAAAAAGAGAGGTCCTCATTATATAGAAAATATGAGTCTTGGGTCGAAAATATCTAAAAGGGACAGCTGGAGCATTTGAAGGACAGCTGGCCAAAATATCTATGCTTTACACTAGTGGGCGGTCGGCCAGAAGTGGTGGCCAGTCATCCACCAGTGATGGCCGGTCAGCCACAGATGGTAATTTTCAGCCATCTATGGGCCACAGAAAAATCTGCTTCTAGCCCTAACTTCAAATGGGCATATTTATTCGGACTCCTTTATAGGTCATTCTTGAGTCTAAATTGAAGCCCCGGAAGTCTAATTTCCAATGGTGGTAGCCTCACATCTAAATTCTAAGTGTTCAAAGAGATATTTCTATTTTAGTGAAGGTTGCTCAGTTTTGGCTTAACCGGATTAATGCCTAAATTCAACCAGCCATATCTCCCTCATCCTGACTCGGCTTTACGAGATTCTTGAGTGTAAAATGAAGCCCCGGAAGTCCACTTTTCAATGGTGGTAGCCTCACACTTAAGTCCAAGTGTAGAAAAGGATAGACCTGATTTAGTGAAGGCTGCCCGGTTCTCTCGTAATGGTTCATGCCCAACTTCTTCTCCAACTAGGTTTCTTCCTTCTTCTCCAATTTTCTTCAACTCCAAACCTATAAATAAGAGGTTTAAAAAATATTTTTTAAAGAGTTCACATCTCTTTCATTTATCTCCACTTTATCCTTGCTCAGTTTACCGAAAAGTACAATTTTTAACGAAATGCGAGCCTTGGAACATCGTAGAAACATTTTCAAAAATATTTTGAAAGAGAGGGTTTTCAAGTCTAAAAATAGTTTTGGTCTAAAATGGGGTGTAAGGTTGGGATTTGAAGCTTCTCTTGCCGAAGAAATCAAACCTTTGCATAGCACAACTTTCATCCTCGAGTAATCAATCAGAGGCGCCCAAGTCTTAAAGGCGGTCAAAATGGGGTGTCTACAATATGTTGATTACTTACGAATGCCATAATAAATTATGTAACTTAACAGTTTCATGAAAATGACCCTACAAATACTTATAAGTATGGATCTATAAACATCGTGAAATTAATTATGAAATTCATGTATCGATTGAAATATTAAGCTACAATATTATTTCATTTTCTTAAAAAAAACAATTTTACATTTTCTACATAAATGAAAATATACTAATGACTAGTGTTATATTTTTCGTCATGCAAGATATTCGTGGTACAGAAAACGAGACTCAACAACTCTTGATATATAAAAATATATTACATATTGATATTAATGGATTCTTACACCAATAGTATCCAAATAATATGCAATAGTGGATTCAATGAATTTATATGATGAGATGAATTATTAAATAAAATTGGGTAACTGTGCAATTAAATTGTATTACAGGTACGGATTATGAAAAATTTAAGTGAAAAGTTGATAGAAAAAGATTTTTATAATATTATATATTTAAAGGACTTGTTTATTGTTTATTATTTAAGATAAGATTATGATCTCAATAATCGAGCTATAAATTAATATTTATATTTATAAAATTTCTCAATTATCATTTAAATTCTTCAGCTAAGTATGTATTCATTTCTTACTGTAGACACCCTATTTTTGATCATTCTTGAGACTTGGGATCCACACTCTGAACACTCAGTGATGATAATGTTACGCTGTGCAATCGCTCAAATCTTCAGCAAAAGAATTCAATTTTGAGCTTCTAATCCCAACCTTACACCCCATTTTGACCAAAACTATTTTAAACTTTAAAACCCTCTTTTCAAAATATTTTTTCAACCGAGGCTCGCATTTCGATTAAAATATTACACTTTTTAATAAACCGAGTAAGGACAAAGTAGAAATAAATAGAAAGGAGGTAAACTCTTTGAAATTTTTTTAGAAAACATCTTATTTATAGGTTTGGAGTTAAATGAAATAGAAGGGGATAGAAGAAAACTAGTTTCGGAAAATGTTGAGCATCAAATCGTTAAGAAAGAAATGAACGGCCTTCACTAAATTAGGCATATCTCTTTGTATACTTAGAATTTAGATATGAGGTCACCACCATTGAAAAGTAGACTTCTGGGGCTTTAATTTAAACTCAAGAATCACCTAAAACTAAGTCCAGATAAGGGAGATATGTCCGTTTAAAGTCATGCTTGATAATAGTTTTTTTTGTATTAGCAGGCCACTTTTTGTGGCCGACTGTACAAGTTATTGGCCGGTCGGCCAGGTGTCCCGGTAGGCAGATATTTATAGCCAGCTATCCTTTCCCATGTGCATGTCTTGCACCATCTGTCTCTATACAGATATTTCTAACAGGAGAAACTGTTTTTCTATAAATACAAACCCACCCTCATGGTTTTAGGTTAGAAAATTTTGGCTAAGAGCCCAAAGCTTGCCAAACACTCTCCCTCTCTATCTTGCAATATACGTACACTATACATACACTCTCCAAACCAATATTTTGAGTCTTCTTGCTGAGATTATTAAGCTAAAACTTCAACCCTTGAGAGGGAATACCTTGTGGTTTGTGAACAAAAGAGTAACTCCTCTTCAAGAAGTATAACTTTTGCCATCTTTACACTACTTCTTTCGTCTATTTTCTTGCTATTTTCATATTGTCTTTGGACTGTTTTTGTGGGCTGAAACTTGTTATTTAAAAACTGCCAAGGGTGGAGGGGTTAACCATCCTTCCTTGATCCTTATTCCAAGCTTATATCCTTGTGTTTCCCATTTGTTTCTCAACTTTTAGCTACTGATTTTCAAAGTTTTCAGAGGCTAAAACATGTGATTTTAAGGTGCAAAAAGTGAAGGGGTTAGCCATCCTTTCTTAGGCTTGCGTACTAGATTTGTTTTCTTCTTATTTTTGCTTATTTTTTCTAGCTTTCCAAGATAATTTTCAACATTGTTTTTACTAATTTTGGGGCTGCTTTAGTGTGTTTACTTAGTTTATGCTTTGCAAATTATGCTTGTATGGTTGTAAGTCCTTATAGGTTTGGTAGTTTAGGCCTTAGACACTAATCTATTTGAGTTGATAGATTTTATTTCATAGTTTTCATACATATACTCACACTTGTAATCATAATTTCTACATCCTCCCTTCTTTCTTGGTTTTTTTTTTTTTTTTTTTTTTTTTTTTTTTTTTTTTTTTTTTTTTTTTTAAAGAATTGTTGCAAATAATTGATTATTGTTCAAGGCATGAAAAAGAGACCTTTCATGCTTAATGGTTTAATCTCTGCAGAGGTTTATTACTAGGTTATTACATCTCTCTCATGCTAAGTGCAGCTTCTTGTTTGACACTTCTCTTCATTAGTGGACGTAATTATCACTTTTGGACAAAATGAATAAAGAATGGCAAGATAATGTAAAAGCGGCTAATAAAATCAGAGTAAAAGAGGTAAACAAGAGTAATAAAATTGGTTTGGATTCAATCAAACGTTATATTGAACCTATTGCGTCTCGAGTCATTACATACTCTTTAGTGATGTTAATGATTCGAGAAGCAATGTCTACCACTTCCCTTGAGGTAACTCCATGATAGGGAGATGGTTTTGTTGGTATTTAATTTCCATTTATTGAGCCTTTGTCTTATCAGTTCATAGATCATCGCATAACAACTTTGCGAATATTGATGATTTGCGAACCGAATCTACTCCTCTCTTGATCAGTTTCATGATAGGGAGATGTAGAAAGGACAAACATCTCCTGGAAACACTATGTTTTTATTCTGTTTCATTTCTATGGTAGCAGGGCAATACTCAAAAACAATGGCCGGCCGGCCACCTTTATGCCCAGCTGATCACTTTCCAAGGCCCCGCGGCCACTATATTTTATGTAGGCAATGTCATTTTCATGACAGAATAGAGCAGAAGCTGGGGCAAAAATAGATTAATTTTCTGACTGCAAACAGAATAGTTTCTAGCAACAAAATAGAGAGGTTTTCGGGAGAACATTCTCATTTGTACACATGCGACACTTCATTTCCCGTGGTCCTTTAAATTAATGCTTTGATAGTAATATGTTTAAATTCATCGGATTCGTTTGAAATTGTAATGGCTAATTAAAATTAGTTCTTTGTAATAGCTAATTAAATTAGTTTATTTGGTGTTGTAATAATTAGTTCAAATTTGGACATTCGGACCCTCTTGCATGAGGGCAAAATTGTAATATTGTGTATGTTTTTCAACTCTCATTTCTTTCTCCCTTTTATTTTTATGTTTATGATGGTAGTATCATGTTTTACATTTTCATATTATTACCATGCCTTGTATCTATTTTGTGCATGCATCAGGTTTGGTTCATCATTCTAAACTTCTTGTTATTTCCTACTTAATTGAATACGTGCACTATCGCATGCTTTGAGTTGAGACATATGCCATGTTAATAAACCGAACTCAGTAGTTGCATTTTGTATGTGTTGCATTAGTCATTTGCATATTAGGACATGCATTTTTCTAACTATTTTCTTCTATTTTGGCTTGCATCGGTTGAGTACTAGGTGAGCGTTTTTGCATTAGCATATTACATGTATGTTTGTATTGTCATATCAAGCATATTCCTATGAGGCTATATACTTATTTGATATATCTCTTGAATGCCCGTGGATGAAGGCTTTTTTGGCTTAAGGTGGGATGATTTGATTAATGTACATATGAGCTTACTTTTTTAAATGGTACATATTCAGAACTCTTTTTCAAACAAATATGAAATCAAAACATTCCAAAATGAGTAACTTAGTCTATACTTGTGTGCCTCACATAGTAAATTAGTATTAATAATCGAAATAAGAGCATATAAGGTAAATAAAAATCACATCATGATTAGTAGAGACCGATCTTTGATCGAGTGAGTGGGATGCTCAATTCATAATCTTCTCCTCTTATACCGAAGTTCCCGAGTTGAGACACTTTGGTGATGGCGTACAAGTGACATTTGGCACAAGTCTCGGATTTTCTAAATTTCCTAAAAATGTTTATGTGACGACTCTAAAACCTGGCAATGTAGTTCATTTTTGGCATTTCTGATTGTAAATTGATTTTCAAAGATTTGTCAGATTTGGACTTGTTTGTGTTTTTCTGTTTCACATTGCACTTGTGAAACCAGATTCAGAGCCACGGGAGTCCGAACTGTAGGGCTATTGTATCTGAGGATATTAAACCCCTCCGAGGAGCATGAAAAGCAACCTACACTTTCTTAGTTGTATTTTGGATACAGATCAATTATTCTATACACGTCTCCATACTTTGTATACATATCACATTTCAATTTAAGAGACACACATAATTATATATTAAACGATTGATAAAAAATCACGTGTCATATATAGCGCAAGTACTTAGCCACTAGTCTTTTAAGAAGAAAGTAAAAATGCAAAAATATTATTATTCCTCTGGATTATGATTTTATAAAATCAGTCAATACATGATGTCTCAGTCAATCCGTATTGGGTTATTATTTTTTCAATAAGGATACATTCCAATTTAATGCATGAAATAAAAATAACGTGTTTTCATCGATTCCTGATACATATGGGTTTATAATTGATTCATATTAAATATTTTCGATTTACAACTAATACGACCAGTTTAATTTCTGTAAAACTCTTTTTTATTATTAATGATTTTTAAAAATTCACAAACGTAACACTGATTCGCAAATATATCACTCGATACTCCCAATATTGTTCATCTAACCACACATGACCGAAATGTTACGGATACAAATATTAATAAAAATTACTCCTCTTTAATAAATTTAATTGTTTAAATGAATTAATAGTTAATAATTTTGTAAGACTTTTATACTATGTCATGACTCAAATGCTACATATTACTATTAGACGTTCTTGATGAACTACCAGTCACAGAAGAAGCTACTGCTGAAGCTATGCATTGTAATTAAAATAGGTTCAGATAGTTCAGTTGTTATTCAGTTTGTTATAACTGTTTTGTAGCTGTTAGTAGTTCTGTTTTGTAACTGTTAGTAGTTATATTTGTAACTGTTAGTAGTTATAAAGTTAGATATAGGATAGTTACATAACTAATTGAATATTGTGTATAAATAGTGAACTCTGTACTTGAGAAAGATTCAAGAGAGATATTTTTCATTTCATATACAAATTCCTCATGGTATCAGAGCTAATTAACTCCAACGAGTCAAGCTTCTTCAAGGTCCTTCAATGGAGTCTGCAGCTTTCTCTCTACCAGCAAATCTTGTTCTTCTGATTAACAATTTGAATTCATTTGTTACAATCAAATTGAATTCTACAAATTTTCTGATCTGGAAAAGTCAGTTTCAGAACATACTTCGAGCCACAAACCTTATAGGCTATGTTGATAGTTCTTCTCCATGTCCTCCTGCACTAATTCATGATTCTACTGGTAAAGAAAGTACCAATTCAGAGTTTCTTGCATGGAAACAAATCGATTCTCATCTGTTGAGTTGCATCACTGCAACTCTCACTCTTGCTGTGTTTACATCTGTTCTCCAATGTTCTACAAGTTGTGAAGTCTGGACTCTTCTCACCAAAAGGTTCACCTCCTTATCCAGATCACATGTTCATCAACTCAAGAACAAACTCAATGCTATTTCCAAGAAGTCTTTATCAATGGAGGATTATTTGCTCCAGATCAAAACAATATCAGATCAATTAGCTCTTGTTTCTTCTCCTGTTGAGGAAGAGGATTTGATTCTCATTGTTCTGAATGGTCTTCCAGCAGAGTATAATTCTTTGAAGACAGCAATCCGAGCTCGACCTGAACCAATCACTATGTCAGATTTGTCCTCTCTTTTGTGTTCAGAAGCTTTGCATGTTGAATCTGAATCACACCTGTCTTCATCTTTTTCAGATCTCACTGTTGCATATTCTGCAACCAAAGATCAAGGATCTAAATTTCAATCTGGTTTTCGAGGACATAAATTTCCTGGTTACAGAGGAGGATCTTCTAATAGAGGTGGAAGATATTTTCACAACAGAGGAGGTTCTTTCAATCGTAAAAATGGAGGAGGAAGATCTGTTTCTTCATCTCAGTACCAGTTTTCACAACAAAATTCCTCTTCAAATTCTTTGATCTGTCAAATCTGTGGTAAGCCTAATCACACAGCCATTGACTGCTGGTTTAGGATGGATGCTTCTTATACAGCAGCTCCTTCTTCCAGTTCTTCTCCTAAAACTGCTTTTGTTGCTAGTACACCTTCATTCTCATCACCTGTCAATTGGTATGTTGATTCTGCAGCTACCACTCATGTTACTCCAGATCTTGATAACCTGCATCATTATCAACCATATTATGGTTCTGACCAAGTCACTGTGGGTAATGGAACCTCCATTCCCATACACCATACAGGTCAAGGTATTCTTCCCACTCCTTCTCATCCTTTCAAACTTAATAATATTCTTCATGTCCCTTCTCTGTCCTCAAATCTTCTCTCTGTTCATCAGCTCACATCTGATAATGATTGCACTATTACTTTTGATGACAAGTCTTTTGTGATTCAGGACAAGACTACTCAGATCCCTCTTTACAAAGGGGTCCATAGTCATGGTCTTTATCAAATTCCATCTACCATTCCTTCTCTCAAACACAAATCAGTTGCATCTCCATGTAACGCCCTCAAAATTAACCCATTATATATATCATTGACATTCATTATTTAAAGAAGACAATCTATTAATTCATTCATCAGAGTATTACAAAATAAAGCATTACATGTATCATCGAATAAAATGCCCTACAGGCTTACATCTTTCCAAGCCAACACTTGGATACAAAAATATGAGTTCTAACTCAATACAAGAAAAGCCCTAGGCTTGAATGTTTACATGTACTAATAATTTAAGACAGTTAACTAAAAGTAGTCTTCTTCAATCCAGAAGCCAAACCCTCCCAAGCTAATTCCTTGGAGGTAGTTTATCACCTGAACCTGAAAATGATGTTCCCATAAAGGGTGAGCCACAGCCCAGTAGAAATATACTAAACCACATATAAGCAATGAATAAAGCAATAGCATTCAACAGATGGTTAACCAAGATAATCAATTACTTTATTTTACAGTCTCATGACACTATTGTCTAAGATACGTTTTATTTTCCAATTTTATCAACATGGCTCAGAACCTGGCCAAACTTACAACAGTGAATCACATATATCATATTCACATCCTTCCAATATCAACAAACAAATGAGACTCAAGCTCAAATCAAACACTTCATACTTCCAGATTGATACACATTTTAGTGCTGTATCAATAAAACACTTCTATATAAATAAGCACACATAAAAGTGATGCTAATGGAGTCCATCCCCTATCTCCTCCCAAACAAAATCCGGTTTAGTGGTCCATCCCCTATCTTCCCCTAAACCGTGGAGTACATCCCCTATCTCCTCCCACACACAAACAATGTATGCAAATGCAATGCTCAATCAATACACGTATTTTCTGTATCAATGCCACAGTCAAAATTAATGACTTAACCAATGTGATTAGTTCCAGTTATTCCTAATCCACATGCAATGTCTACAACAATCATGACTATCCTCCACCGATAGCCCAAAACAGTTATTTCTAAACTGAAAATAACTATGTCCACAATTCAATAGACAAATGATTCAAATTATCCAATTATGCCATTTAATCAATGAATTCCCCAATTCCATGAATTACTTATACAAATCAATTCAATAATTCAACTAAGGTTTTTCCCAAAATTTACCAAAGTATTCCCAACATATTAAAATACCAAAACTTAGAACATAACCTATAAAATGGAGTAGGAAATCCCTACCTCAAAGAAAACAACCCAAAAGGTGAAGAAAGAGATGAGTGCCCAAATACCAAAGTGCTCCAAAACGCCAAATGCTCAGATTAAATGGTAGCCCTTGCCTCACTCTATCTTTTTAATGAAGGATCTAGGGTAGAAACACACCCTAAGTGGATCAAATCTAAGAAAGAAGGTGAGTAGGGAGAGAGAGAAGTCGGACCTAGGGTTTGGAATCAAAAGAAAATGAAAAAGACTGATCAAATCCCACTGATGTGTATATAAACTGGACAGACTCGCTCGAGCGAAGACTTGGTCGCTCGAGCGACCAGACACAGAGAAACTACGCTCGAGCCAAGGAAGCCTTGCTCGAGCCAACAACTCAAATGCTCGGTCGAGCGAAAGAAAGCTCGGTCGAGCGAAGAACTCAAACCCTCAGGTCTGAACCCAGACACACGCTCGAGCGAAGGAACTATAGCTCGAGCGAAGAAAAGCTCGCTCGAGCCAAGAATGCACAGCTACAGGTCCAAATCAAACACTACCTTTCGCTCGAGCGAACAACTCCTCGCTCGAGCGAAGAACCAAAAACCTGGACAGCAACTCTTGGTTTCTAAACCCAACCAACCTGAAACAAACCTGCCCAACACATCCTATAATTCCAAATGAGAAAATAAGGAATAACAACAACAACCATTATACAATGACAGAATCTACGGAACAGTCCGGATACAATAATTAAATGGGAAAAGACCGGGGTCGCTATAACCTCTCCCCCTTCAAAGAATTTCGTCCCCGAAATTAGGCACAAATTTGAAAACAGGTTTTTTTTTTTTTCTCAATACCCAAAGATAGTATATAACAATAATAAACAACTTGACCCAATACTGGTCACTTTATCTCTTTATCAAGAGGCATCCCACAATATATATAAAACAACATATATTTCAACCTGCACCACTATTATGCATTATTCCTTTCAATGTTAACAATTTCCATATCATATTCAACTGCATGATATATATACCACATCCAACAATGTAATCAACATATACAATGTTACACTAATCTTTCTATAATGAAACAAGCTTCAAGATACACCCATTTACCAAAACATACTCAATGTTTTACAACTTAAGACATAAGTAAAGCTCTTAAGTTCAACAATATAACAGAATCTAATTATAAGATTACAAATCAACAAACATGTCCGGATATTTCTCGCGGACTTCCAATTCACGTTCCCAAGTGGCTTCCTCCATTCTGTGGTGTTTCCACAAAACTTTGACCAAAGGGATGGTCTTGCCTCGCAAAACTTGATCCCGCCTATCCAAGACTCGAATCGGTCTCTCCTCATATGAAACATCCTCATCAACTACTAAATCGGTCCAATCCAACACATGTGATGGATCCGGCTCATACTTCCGAAGCATACTCACATGAAACACGTCATGTACTCCGGACAACTGCGGCGGCAAAGCTAAACGATAAGCAGCCTCGCCAATCCTCTCAAGGATCTCAAACGGACCAATGAATCGAGGGGACAACTTCCCACTCTTCCCAAACCTCATCAAACCCCGTCTAGGTGATATCTTCAGAAAGATATGATCACCCACCTCAAACACCAAAGGTCTCCTCCTACGGTCGGCGTACGATTTCTGACGACTCTGTGCTGTAACAAGCCTCTTACGGATAAGCTCAACTTTCTCCGTCGTTTCCCTCACCAACTCTGGACCCAACAGAGGTGCATCACCCACCTCGGCCCAACACACAGGAGATCTACACGGTCGGCCATACAAGGCCTCAAATGGTGCCATACCGATACTAGACTGAAAACTGTTGTTGTAGGCAAACTCCACCAACGGTAAGTGCCTCTCCCACGACCCACTAAAGTCAAGAACACAATCCCGAAGCATATCCTCAAGTATCTGAATAGTACGCTCGGACTGTCCATCAGTCTGAGGATGATAAGCCGTGCTAAAGGTCAACTTAGTGCCTAAGGCACTCTGCAAACTCTGCCACAACCTGGCAGTAAAACGAGGATCTCTATCTGAGACGATCGTCACTGGGACCCCGTGCAATCTCACTATGTCCCGAATATACAAGTCGGCAAGATGATCTACCGAATCTCTCACACGCATAGAAATAAAGTGTGCCGACTTAGTCAACCGATCTACAACCACCCAAATAGCATCACTACCCCGCTGAGTCCTCGGAAGACCCACAACGAAGTCCATAGTGACGTGTTCCCACTTCCACTCAGCAATAGGCAAGGGTTGCAATAAACCCGCTGGCCTCTGATGCTCGGCCTTCACTTGCTGGCAAGTAAGGCACTTAGATACGAAAGCTGCTACATCTCTCTTCATACCCCGCCACCAAAACTGGCGACTCAAATCCCGATACATCTTAGTGCCTCCCGGATGCACCGCAAGGCGTGAATGATGAAACTCTCGGAGTACCTCCTCTCGGCAAGACTCCGGCACAAACAGACGGTCACGGTATCTCACACTCAGGTCGGAAAATACCATCAAACCCTTCTCAACCTTCCCACCGGAAATCTTCTCACGGAGAGATTCTACCTCAAAGTCACCTCTCTGAGCCTCTAACACTCGAGTCACAAGTGAAGGCTGTGCAATAACAGAAAACAAGGCCGCAACCTTAATGGATTCGCCCATAAGTAAATCAAACTCTCCAAGTGCACCCAACATCTCCCACTCTCGGATGGCTATGCTAGCTATGTCACCAACAGGTTTCCTGCTAAGGGCATCGGCCACCACATTGGCCTTTCCCGGATGATAATACAACTCAAAGTCATAATCCTCTATGAACTCCATCCACCTCCTCTGCCTCAAGTTTAAGTCTTTCTGTGTAAATAAATACTTCAAACTCTTATGATCCGAGAACACCTCGAATTTCTCACCATAAAGATAATGCCTCCAAATCTTCAAGGCAAATATCACAGCTGCTAACTCTAGATCATGTGTAGGGTAATTCTGCTCGTGAATTTTCAACTGACGAGAGCCATAGGCAACTACTTTCCCTTCTTGCATTAACACACAACCCAGACCCTCTCGTGAGGCGTCACAATAGACTGCATAACCCAACCCTCTCTCTGGAATAATCAATACTGGAGCGGTAGTCAGTCTGACTTTCAACTCCTGAAATGACTTTTCACAAGTCTCACTCCATACAAATTTGACTCCCTTCCGAGTCAGTCTAGTCAACGGTGATGCTAACCTGGAGAAATCTTTCACAAACCGACGGTAATACCCAGCTAATCCCAGAAAACTGCGGATCTCAAATACACTCTTAGGCTGTGCCCAATCCTGCACTGCCTCTACCTTGGATGTATCAACAGACACTCTTTCACCGGATACCACATGGCCTAAAAATTTGACTTCCCTCAGCCAGAACTCACACTTCCCAAACTTGGCATACAGCCTATGGGCTCTAAGTAACTCAAGCACCACCCTCAAGTGTGCCTCGTGCTCCTCCTCAGAAGGCGAATAGATAAGGATGTCGTCCACAAAAACGACTACAAACCGATCCAAGAATTCCCGAAAGATCCGGTTCATCAAATCCATAAAAACTGCCGGTGCATTGGTGAGCCCGAATGGCATCACCAAAAACTCATAATGGCCATACCGCGTACGGAATGCCGTCTTCGGAATATCCTCTTCCCTGACCCTCAACTGGTGGTAACCCGATCTCAAGTCTATCTTAGAGAAACAACGAGAACCCTTCAACTGGTCAAACAGATCATCTATACGAGGCATAGGATACTTATTCTTAACCGTAGCCCGATTCAATTTCCAATAATCTATACAAAGTCTCAAAGCACCATCTTTCTTTTTAACAAAGAGGGCCGGTGCTCCCCACGGCGAAACACTAGGGCGTATAAAACCCTTGTCTAGTAACTCCTGGAGTTGGATCTTCAACTCAACTAACTCGGCTGGGGCAAAACGATAAGGTGCCATAGAAATCGGCGCCGTGCCGGGCACCAGGTCAATAGAGAACTCAGTCTCTCGATACGGTGGCAAACCAACAAGATCCTCGGGAAAGACGTCCGAGTACTCACAAACCACCCTTGGCAACTCAATCTGAGTCTCAACATCCTCATTAATCGAAAGGTTAGCAAGTAGACCACTAAGCTCACTCCGTCCTCGCGGAACATACCCCGGTGGCAGCACATCACCAACCCGGTCCCCTAGAAAATGAAAATACTCTCCGCTCACAGTACAACAAGTGACCCTCTGGCGGTAGCAATCAATAACTGCCCGGTATGACGATAACCAGTCCATACCCAAAATAACATCGAAACCCCTCATAGGCATAACTACAAAGGAAAATGGGATTCTATGATAATCAACCTCTATATCACAACCCCTAACGCCTTGTTTCAAAATCAATTCACCCCCAAAAGGTGATACTACACATATAGGAGATGCTAACTGTGCTAACTCCAACTCCAAAACAGATGCAAATGCAGCAGACACAAAGGAATGAGATGCACCCGTATCAATCAAAACATTAGCAACCGAGTTGCAAAACAAGAAGGTACCTCTCACAACTGATGGAGTCGGTACAAGATCCTGCGCGGTAACAGCGTACACGCGCCCAGACGACCTCTGATCACCCTGCTCAACCCTAGGAGCATAAGATTGCTGCACCGACTGAGACGATGAAGCCCCCTGATTGGCCTTTGAGGCCTGACCCGACTGAGCTGGCTGCTGACCCTGAATCGGCCTCAAACCAGATGCACCAGGTGTGCCACCCAACTGTGGGCAATACCTCTTCATGTGCCCTGGCTGACCACACTGATAACACGAGAGTGGCTGACCTCTACCCTGACTCTGGCTCTGAGATCGAGCCGAAGAAGATGCTGCTCTCTGAACTCCTCCCCTTTGAGGACAAACTGGAGACTTGTGGCCCTGCTGGCCACACTTGAAACAGGTAATGTCTCCCTGACTGCCTTTCCCCGAACTAGCACTCGGTACAGGAAAAGTCGATCTCGAAAAGCTACCCTGAGACTGCTGGGGATTAAAACCCTTCTGTCTCCTACCATCACTCTGACTATCCTGACTCCTCTTGGAGCCCTTCTGCCCTTCCTCCTCCTCCTGCATCATGATCTCCATATGGGCTGCAGCATCAACCATACGCCCATAATCCCGAATCATAGTTCCCCCAACTCTCAGCTTGAGGCCACGCCTCAACTTCTTCTCAAACTCAATACAACGGCGTTCCTCAGACGCCACCAACTCAGGTGCAAACCTGGACAAACTAGTAAATGCAGCCTCAAATTCGGCCACTGAAGAACTCGCCTGCTTAAGCTGACAAAACTGGTCTCGCAGCTTCTCCCTGACTGCCGGAGATAAAAACTTCTCCTGGAATGCATTCACAAAAGCCTCCCACGTACCTCCTATACGCCCCTTAGTAAACTTCCACCACTGACCCGCATCCCCCTTCAACTGGAAAGATGCCAAGGTCACTTTCAACCCCTCGTCTTCGATGCCAAGCATCTCAAACGTCTTCGTTGTCTGTTCAAGCCATTCATCTGCCTTAAGTGGCTCTTTAGGATCACCCACAAATTCATCCGGATTGGACCGGAAGAACTCCCTCTTTAGAAAGGAAGGTCCTGAATCCGCAATACCAGCCTGAGCTTGATTCTCAGCTCTAAGAATGCCTACTGACTCCCTGAATGCCCCTGCTATCTCTCGGGCTAGAGCGCCCATAGCCTGCTGGCCTACTGGCTCGGCCACATTGGCCTGGCCAATTCCCTCTTGAACTGCCGGAATCTCCTCTGGCACAGGCACCTCCTGCCTACCCGGCCTACCACGCCTACCGCGTCCTCGTCCTCGTCCTGACATCCTAATAAAGGAAACAAAGACATTAGCACATTAATAAATGTGCCGAAGCTAAACACTCGCGTCCTAATTCAATGGACAACAATAATTCATTCCACGTAAGCACATAATCACATAAACACCTACGAATTTCATTCCCGGATAATGATAGTCCCAATGCGTTACTATAGTTCCGGTTGGAAGCAGCAGTGATCAAGTGCCTTTCCAACAAGACTACAAGAAACTCAAGGGTCCAATCAACATCCTAGAAACTACATTCCATACCCACATAATCACATAAACATGTTATCACATAAGCATATAACATTACACTAAGTCTCTATCAAACGAGACGAACCCAATGTGATACTAATCACTTCCCACGTACCCAAAGTATTCAAACCCGGTACGCTCTGATACCAAGTTGTAACGCCCTCAAAATTAACCCATTATATATATCATTGACATTCATTATTTAAAGAAGACAATCTATTAATTCATTCATCAGAGTATTACAAAATAAAGCATTACATGTATCATCGAATAAAATGCCCTACAGGCTTACATCTTTCCAAGCCAACACTTGGATACAAAAATATGAGTTCTAACTCAATACAAGAAAAGCCCTAGGCTTGAATGTTTACATGTACTAATAATTTAAGACAGTTAACTAAAAGTAGTCTTCTTCAATCCAGAAGCCAAACCCTCCCAAGCTAATTCCTTGGAGGTAGTTTATCACCTGAACCTGAAAATGATGTTCCCATAAAGGGTGAGCCACAGCTCAGTAGAAATATACTAAACCACATATAAGCAATGAATAAAGCAATAGCATTCAACAGATGGTTAACCAAGATAATCAATTACTTTATTTTACAGTCTCATGACACTATTGTCTAAGATACGTTTTATTTTCCAATTTTATCAACATGGCTCAGAACCTGGCCAAACTTACAACAGTGAATCACATATATCATATTCACATCCTTCTAATATCAACAAACAAATGAGACTCAAGCTCAAATCAAACACTTCATACTTCCAGATTGATACACATTTTAGTGCTGTATAAATAAAACACTTCTATATAAATAAGCACACATAAAAGTGATGCTAATGGAGTCCATCCCCTATCTCCTCCCAAACAAAATCCGATTTAGAGGTCCATCCCCTATCTTCCCCTAAACCGTGGAGTACATCCCCTATCTCCTCCCACACACAAACAATGTATGCAAATGCAATGCTCAATCAATACACGTATTTTCTGTATCAATGCCACAGTCAAAATTAATGACTTAACCAATGTGATTAGTTCCAGTTATTCCTAATCCACATGCAATGTCTACAACAATCATGACTATCCTCCACCGATAGCCCAAAACAATTATTTCTAAACTGAAAATAACTATGTCCACAATTCAATAGACAAATGATTCAAATTATCCAATTATGCCATTTAATCAATGAATTCCCCAATTCCATGAATTACTTATACAAATCAATTCAATAATTCAACTAAGGTTTTTCCCAAAATTTACCAAAGTATTCCCAATATATTAAAATGCCAAAACTTAGAACATAACCTATAAAATGGAGTAGGAAATCCCTACCTCAAAGAAAACAACCCAAAAGGTGAAGAAAGAGATGAGTGCCCAAATACCAAAGTGCTCCAAAACGCCAAATGCTCAGATTAAATGGTAGCCCTTGCCTCACTCTATCTTTTTAATGAAGGATCTAGGGTAGAAACACACCCTAAGTGGATCAAATCTAAGAAAGAAGGTGAGTAGGGAGAGAGAGAAGTCGGACCTAGGGTTTGGAATCAAAAGAAAATGAAAAAGACTGATCAAATCCCACTAATGTGTATATAAACTGGACAGGCTCGCTCGAGCGAAGACTTGGTCGCTCGAGCGACCAGACACAGAGAAACTACGCTCGAGCCAAGGAAGCCTTGCTCGAGCCAACAACTCAAATGCTCGCTCGAGCGAAAGAAAGCTCGGTCGAGCGAAGAACTCAAACCCTCAGGTCTGAACCCAGACACACGCTCGAGCGAAGGAACTATAGCTCGAGCGAAGGATGAACTAACTCGCTCGAGCGAAGAAAAGCTCGCTCGAGCCAAGAATGCACAGCTACAGGTCCAAATCAAACACTACCTCTCGCTCGAGCGAACAACTCCTCGCTCGAGCGAAGAACCAAAAACCTGGACAGCAACTCTTGGTTTCTAAACCCAACCAACCTGAAACAAACCTGCCCAACACATCCTATAATTCCAAATGAGAAAATAAGGAATAACAACAACAACCATTATACAATGACAGAATCTACGGAACAGTCCGGATACAATAATTAAATGAGAAAAGACCGGGGTCGCTATACTCCAGCTGCTTGTCTTGCTACTACCTCTGCTTCAACAACAGTTTGGCACACAAGGCTAGGTCATCCTTCTTCTCAAAAGCTTCAAGTGTTGCTTCAGAATTATCAGCTACCTGTTTCCTCTCATTGTAATAAAACTGTATGCACACATTGTGCTGTAGCAAAGAGTCATAGACTCCCTTTTACTTTGTCAAATTCCTCTGTTAATAAGCCTCTCTCTCTTATTCATAGTGATGTATGGGGCCCATTTTCTTGTTCTAATTCCAGTTTTAAATACTATGTTCTGTTTGTCGATGAGTTTAGCAAGTTTACTTGGGTCTATCCTATGTGTAATAAGAGTGAAGTGTTTTCCAAATTTCAAGAGTTTAAGGTGTTTGTTGAGACTCAATTTGACACTAAACTTAAAGTGTTTCGTACTGATGGTGGTGGTGAGTTTACTGGAACATATTTTGAGCAATTTCTTAAAAACAATGGTGTTATTCATCAACTCTCATGTCCTTACACTCCTCCTCAAAATGGAGTAGCTGAGCGCAAACATAGACATTTAATTACTACTACTATTGCTCTTCTTCATCAATCAGCCCTACCATTTTCTTTTTGGTTTGATGCTTTAGCTACTTCTGTATTTCTTATCAATCGTTTGCCTAGTTCCAAATTGCATAATAAGACTCCTTTTGAGATGTTGTTTCATCAATCTCCAGATTTTAGTTTTCTCAAGAGTTTTGGTTGTCGTTGTTTTCCTTGGCTAAAACCTTACACTTCTCATAAACTCCAACCTAGGTCTGTGCCTTGTGTGTTCATTGGGTATCATCCTTTTATTAAGGGTTATCAGTGTTTTGATCCTGTCTTCGGAAAAGTTTTTCTTTCTAGACATGTTATTTTTGATGAGACTGTCTTTCCTTTTGTCTCTCATCCTTCTCTAATTCCTTCTACTGTTCCTTCTTTATCTTAACTTCATGATTTCTTTTGGCCACCTCATTCCAGCTCCTCTTCTCTATCTTCTTCTTCTCCTCCTAGTTCTCAGTCTACTGTTTTCAGTCCAGCTGCTGCTGCTCCTGTGTCTATTCCTTCTTCTGCTCCTGTTATTTCTGGTTCTGTTCCTGCTGAATCTGCTGGTGCTGCTGTCTCTCCAGCTGATGCTGCTCCTCTGGATCCTTCTAGCACTGTTTTTCCTGTGTCTGTTTCTTCTCCTGCTATGCCTACAGCTGCTCCTCTCCTTTCAGCTCCTGATCTTTCAAACTCCTTCCTTCCTATTGATTCTGTCCACATTGATTTCAGTTCTTATGCTCCGTTAGCTTCTTCTCTTAACACTCATCCCATGCTTACTCGGTCTAAGCATAAGTTTCCCATTCATTTGACTGTTTCTTCTGCTCCTGATTCTTCTCTAATTGAACCTTCCACTTGGTCTACTGCTCTTACTATCCCTGCTTGGGCTGCTGCTATGTCTGAAGAATTTACAGCTCTTCAACGCCAAGCTACTTGGGTTTTGGTTCCTCCTCCTAGTCACAAACATGTTATTGGCTGCAAATGGATTTTTCGTCTCAAGAAAAACTCTGATGGCTCTATTGCTTGTCATAAAGCTCGTTTGGTTGCTAAGGGATATCTTCAGGAGGAAGGTCTTGATTATCATGAAACTTTTAGCCCTGTGGCTAAACAACCTACTATTCGTGTGTTTCTTAGTGTTGCTCTTCACTTCAACTGGTCCATTAAGCAACTGGACATCTCCAATGCCTTTCTTCATGGCATTCTTGAAGAAGAGGTGTTTATGGACCAGCCCCCTGGTTTTGTTGATTCGACTTATCCTTCCCATGTGTGTAAATTGCAAAAAGCTCTCTATGGTCTTAAGCAGGCTCCTCGTGCCTGGTACTCCACTTTTTCCTCCTTTTTACCCACTTCTGGTTTTGTTAACAGTCGTTGTGATTCATCCTTATTCATTCATCACTCTTCTTCTTCCATCATTCTCCTGTTGGTATATGTGGATGACATTCTTATTACTGGGAGTGACTCTGCTCAAATTGCTCAGCTTATTACTCATATGCATTCTCAGTTTTCCATGAAGGAACTGGGTTCCATCTCTTATTTTCTTGGTATATCTGTGTTACCTACTTCAGATGGTCTGTTTTTGTCTCAACACAAATATGCCTCTGAACTCCTTGCCAAAGCTGGCATGACTAACTGTAAGTCTTCTTCTTCTCCTATGGCTACTAAGCCTTCCTCTTCGCTTGATGTTTCCACTCCCTTTGCTCAGCCTGCTTTATATCGTAGCTTGGTGGGTGGTTTACAATATCTGACTATCACCAGACCTGACATTGGTCTGTTTTTGTCTCAACACAAATATGCCTCTGAACTCCTTGCCAAAGCTGGCATGACTAACTGTAAGTCTTCTTCTTCTCCCATGCCTACTAAGCCTTCCTCTTCGCTTGATGTTTCCACTCCCTTTGCTCAGCCTGCTTTATATCGTAGCTTGGTGGGTGGTTTACAATATCTGACTATCACCAGACCTGACATTGCCTTTGTTGTTAATCTTGCGTGTCAATTTATGCATGCTCCCACTGTGGCTCACTTTAATCTTGTCAAGCGGCTTCTTCGTTTTCTTCGTGGTACTCTGCATTATGGCCTTGTCTTTACTGCTGGTTCTTTGGATCTTCATGCTTTTTCGGATGCTGATTGGGCTGGTAGTGTGCCTGATCGCAAATCCACCACTGGATATTGTGTTTTTCTTGGTTCCAATCTGGTCTCATGGGTTGCCAAGAAACAGAACACTGTTTCTCGTTCTTCCACTGAAGCCGAATATCGTGCACTTGCTCAGGCTGCTTCTGAATTGACTTGGCTTCAAATGCTTCTTACTGAGTTACATCTCCCTTCTGCTGTGCCTACGCTTTGGTGCGATAATCTCTCCGCCATCAGCTTGGCCTCCAATCCTGTCTTTCATGCCCGCACAAAACATATTGCTGTGGATTATCATTATGTGCGTGAACAGGTGGTTTCTAAGAAGCTGGTTGTCAAATTTGTTGGTTCTTCTGACCAACTTGCTGATATCTTCACTAAGCCGTTGTCCTCTGCTCGCTTTGCTTTTCTTCAGCCCAAGCTCATGGTTCGTCCCTCTCCTCTTCGCTTGCGGGGGCCTGATGAACTACCAGTCACAGAAGAAGCTACTGCTGAAGCTATGCATTGTAATTAAAATAGGTTCAGATAGTTCAGTTGTTATTCAGTTTGTTATAACTGTTTTGTAGCTGTTAGTAGTTCTGTTTTGTAACTGTTAGTAGTTATATTTGTAACTGTTAGTAGTTATAAAGTTAGATATAGGATAGTTACATAACTAATTGAATATTGTGTATAAATAGTGAACTCTGTACTTGAGAAAGATTCAAGAGAGATATTTTTCATTTCATATACAAATTCCTCAGTTCTTTCGTAAGATTGTTACACCTTATGAAAGGACATCTCATATAAATAAAAATGTTGTTGATTTATTGAGTCTCAAAATTTTAACTATATTTCCATAAATTTTTGAATTAATTTTTTTTTAAATACACATGACACATTATCATTGGTTCTTCTATTTTAAATTAATCCTTGATTAATATGAAAAATCTTTTAAATTTATTAATTTATGAACTATTTATGGTATCTATTGTCATTACTATCTATATCTATATTCTATATCTATAATTTTAAATTTCAAAATTACTTATATAGAAAGTCAAAAAACAAATTATAGCCATATCTTTTATCAAAGTCTAAGTCATATCTAATTTGAAATTTTTTAAAAAAATTAAAATAATATTTCAAATGTAATTTTATCCTTATAAAATTTGAACATATTTGCATTTAAAAAAAAATAAAATATAAATGTAGCATGAAACACGTGTGGCATAAAACGATTAGCCTATCTAGTCATATCTGAAAAATGTAAATAGAATTTCAAAAGAAAAATTTTACCATACTTAACCCTACAACTAATTCAAAATTTAGAAGAAAAAAATCAAAATAAAATTTTATTAATAATTTATAAAGGGTTATAAAATTCAAGTATACATGTCTTAATCCTATTAAGAAAATATGAAATTAGAACTTAAAATTTTAAATCTAAAGTTTAAATTAATAATTAACACATCACTTCTTTTAAGTAAGTTTTAGACCAAAAACATAGCACATGTCCAGTGTAATATTGGATAATGTTTTCAAACGTAAATATACTTTAATATTAATAGAATAGACATTAGATACATTTTAAGATTAAATATATAAATTTCATAATTAAAATCTTAAAATGTTAATAAATATGCAAAAAAAATTATATACATATTTCTTACTTTGATTATATATATTTATGTAACAATTTAATACAAATAAATAAATAAGTAGATAAGTAACTGATGAATTGACCATCAAGTAACAATTCTCTAATAACTGGATTTAAGATAGTAATGGTATAAAAATCGACCCGAAATATATTTGAATATTAATTTAATAAATTTGAATATTAATAAGTAAAATTTTACCCAAGTTTAATTTTTTTTAATATATATGCATAAATATGTACATATTTGTTATTTCATTATGAAAAAAAATTAAAGATACATATTTACCAATTTATGATATATTTACATAAAAAAAAATTGGTCAAGTAACTCTTCAATTTGTATTGGCTGACTTAATCCTAACATGGGTTATGGAAATTCGATTATCCTATAGAATTTTAGAAATTTTAAAAACGATCTTACACTTTATGGTCAACTTAAATTTATTAGGGATGTAACTTAGACGGGCTCAACCTGAGCTCAGCCTGATTTTTTTTCAAGGCTTGGGTAAGTTATTTTTGAGTTCGGTGCAGGTTTGGGCAAAAGTTCAGAAACCTGAATTGAATTTGGATAGGTATGGGTAAAAATATCAAACAACCCGAGTAATCCGAAATCCCGAATTATATATATATATATATATATATTTAATATACGTATGAATTATTAGCCATTAAATGATATTAAAATAATTTGGATTGTTAAATCACATTTAATATATTTCATATACATAGTAACACGATACAAAATCTTATTTTTTTCATTGCCACTCATAAATTGTAAAGACTACTATAACGACATCTATCTTATATTATATAAATTATTTATTTTCATGTTATTAATTTTTTTTTCTAAAATATATAAATAAAATCTAATTTTAACAAATTAATAATTTAGCTGGAAAAAAAAAACATAAATTTATGTGCAATTCGTGTAATTTAGGCAACTCGGGTAATTTTGGTTTTACTTGGGTTAGGCTTGGGCCGGCAGCCTCGGATTACAATTCAAACCTAGGCAGGTCTCAACATAATTTGGACTGAGCTTGGACAACCTCTCAATCCGACCTTATTCACCCGAGTTGCTACCGTAAAATTTATCTTACCATATCAATTAGTTATTTTTCTAAACCACAACCTGGAACATAGTAATTCAAGTAATATTTTTAATTTAATTATTAAAATAAATATAAAATTTAAATCTTCCACTTTATTTCTTTTGTAAGGCCACATTGCGTTGACCCCTAACATCCAAACATATTTTTAGCGATGAAAGCTCATAACTATCATCACAAGAAGTTATTTCTACAACTAAAATCCACCGCAACAATCAAAACTATATATAAAAATTTAAAGTTTTTTAATAACATATAAAAATAAAGAGAAATAGAGAACATATGGAAGAGAGAACTAGAGACATGAAAAACAAAAATAGTATTGTAATATCATCTAACAAATTTTGATATGACAAATTATAATTATAAAAATTTTATGGACAAAATATAATTATGCTCAACAAAAAGTAATTTTTGTAATTTATGCAAATTTATTTGTTTTTAATTTTGCCAATTGAATTATGATATATGTATTTTATTATAGAACAAAATACTAACAAAAAGCTTAAATAATTAGTGAAACTTACTTAATCTTACCCATTTATTTATTTTTAAATTATTTATAATTAATTTTGAATCATGGTTTAAAACGGTGCGTAGCATAGGTTTTACAATAGTTAGTTAATATGTAAAAGAATAATGTTTGAGGGCCCGAAATTAGTGGCTTGAATTTGGCTCAAAACCCAAAACGACGTCGTTTTGGGTTTTGATTTTTTTTTTTTCTTCCTTTTCTTTTCTTTCTTTTCTTCCTTTTCTTTCTTCTTCTTCGTTGCAGAGGCGAGAGAGAGAAGAACACAGAGGCGAGAACGCAGGTCGTCGTCGGCATCGCAGCCCGTCGGTGTCTCAGCTCGTCGGCCGATCTCGCAGCTCGTCCCTCGTCGTTCGTCTGCATCGCAGCCCCGTCTCCACCTCTGCCTCCGCCCGCCGCCGCCTCCGCATCCACCTCCGCCTCCGCCTCCGCCTCCGCCTCCACCTCCACCTCCACCTCCACCTCCACCTCCACCTCCGCCCGATTTTGTTGGCCCCTCCAGTTGAGTTCTTCTTCTCCTTCTTCTCCTCCTCCTCCTCCTTCTTCTTCCCCTAATTTCGAGCCAAATTCGAGCCCCTATATTCGGGCTCTGTAGCATTATTGTATATAAAAACATTGTTTCAAACATGAAATTGAATAATCATTTAAATTAAACTTTCCAATGTCATCAAAATTATACTTGTCAACTCATTTCCAGAGTGAGATATCCCATCATCAAAGGGTTGAAACAACTTAGGTTCTTAACATTAATTTCCAGATAGTGACTTGATTTCGGCTGAGGAGATAGTAATTACAGCTAAATCAATCCATTGAAGGATACAAAAATAAATATATAAATAATAAAAAGAAGAAGAAGAAAAAGAAAAGTTGATAAGTTTTACCTGCTTCAATCACTGTCATCCTTTCAAATTCTGTGATTTTGCCAAATTCATATTATATATGGATCACCCATTAAGCATTACGTATTGTTGTTACTTGTTAAACCACAAATTAAATTAAGATTATTAGCATAGGATAGGCCAGAGAAAAAGCTAGGTCTAAAACATCAAAATGTCATAATAATTCAGTACTTCTTCCACGGTAGAGTTGATATTTTTGATGGTGACATATAAATAAATTAGTCTTCGTCAACAAAGGGGAATGGTCTCCATCCTTATTACTATCCTTTATATCTATTTATAGTCTATTTCGTAATTTACATTAGGGGTTATCAACGACTATTCAATCTGTTTATATCATTAAATACAAGAACAAAATTACAATATTGTAAAGAGTAAAAATCTATTTCACATCGGTTCACTAAGGATTCTTGACTCATTTTATAAAATGTATCATGCCTACAAACCTTCAAGAGGCCTTTTCTAATGAAAGATAAACAAATCCGTGCTCCCGTGGTACAAAACGGACAATGAAAAACAAAATTTTGTGTGCCTTGTGGTACAGTTATTATTATTTTTTTCTTCAAAATGAATGGCATATATTAGTTTAAAAAGCAAATTGCGACAGTAGCCCCTGTATTTTGATCGTTGTGTCATTTTGGTTCCTATAATTTCAATTGACTTGATTTTGGCAATGAATTTATGATTTTATTTTAATTTAATCCAATCAATTACAATTCTTAACATTTTTTTTTTATAAAAAATATGCATATAAGTGGCATTTTAGAGTAAAATTATAAATTTACTAACTTCAGTGAATTAATCTCAACCAATTCAGAGATTATTTTCAGTCAAAAACACTAACGACACTATTAATCGGACCAAATAGACACAAAATTTAAAATTAATAGTCAACATTGTACCAATTGAAAGTATAGGGACCAAAATGACATAAAAGGCAAAATGTAATGACTACCAATGTTATTTACCCTAATTTAAATTTAAGTTTAAATTGTCCATTTCATATCAAGATGATGAAAAAATTAATATGTAACAGTAAGTTCATAGACTTAAATTTTACCTTCGAAATAACACTGGATAATGTTCTTCATTTATTTGTTTGTTTTTTTGGGAGGAGGGGGGGGGGGGGGGGGGATTTGAATTATGTCAATGAACAATTTGGGCTTGATAAGCTTATTTTGGGGCCAATTTTGATAATTTAAATTGTTCATTTTTAAATTCGTTGAGTAGAATACTTATACAAAAATTAAAGATGTTTGGATATCAGTAATTATATATTTGAATCATATTTGTATTACAATATATAGATGGTTACGTATTCTTAAAATAATATTTGTCATTCACTTTTTAAAGAGAAATGTGATTCAAACATATAGCTATTGATGTTCAATCCTTTTGATTTTTTATATGAATATTCTATTCAATAAGTCCTAACAAGTGAACGGTTCGGATTATCAAAGCCAACTCCGAAATGGGATTACTAAGCCCAATTACTCTCTCAAATAGGATGGCCAATTTGAAAGAATCCAAATTCTTTTTATTTTTACAATGTTTTGTATTATTTGGGTATATGATAATTTATTATTCTCTTTTACTATTTCCTTGACAAACCCTTAACAGATAATATTTACATAATCAAATTACAGTTTTGCTATGATGGTCCCAGTGTTGTGTATTGTTATTTGACAATATTGTAAGTGATTAGGGGCAGATGTCTTCTAATTTATGTGAAGGGGCCTTTTGAATTGCATTTTATGGTATGGGAGATATTACTGGTGTTGGGCCTTGGAATGATGACCAACACAAGTGATAGATCAGGACACAATATGAAATTTCACTATTTTTTGTTTGCATTGGACCAAGCCCAATATGACACCCAAACAAATATATAAATATTGTAGACCAAGACCCAAAAATAAAAGATAAATAAAACTATATATATGCATTTCAGAGAAGTGCCTTATATGAAAAATAGTAGGTTGATGTTAGAGACATTGTGTAAGTTCTTGAGTGGCTGAGGAGGTGAGATCAAAGAAGAGAAATTGACAATATTGTATGAGCTTTGTGAGAGGAGAATGGTTGATTATGTATGTTTTGATTCATGGAGAAAGACTATTTAGGAAGGTTAGCTAGGTTGCTTACCCTATTTATTCATTCTTACAAAAGTGATAGTCTATAGGATTTTCCCTGTTTAATAGATAACCATTTGTTTCCCATAAAAAAGAATGTTTGCATGCTTTGTAATAGATGGCTCAATTCTGTTAGTTCAACAATCCAAAAGTTTCTTAACTATCACCTGTACCTTTGCTCAAAAAAGTACCTTCTCTAAAATCAGTTCTAAGCTGTGTTTGAATGTCCGATGAGTGAAGAAATTTATGGAAGAAAAAAAAAAGGTAATAATTTGTGAATTTTTTTAGTTTCAGATAATACTTCTCTTTTTTCAACATTTTTAGAGGCTTAATTACGGTGCATCAAGTTTAAGAACCTATTAAGTTGTGTGTTATTTTCATTTTTTGTATTTTTAGAAACAAAATCAATAAAAAATTTGGAAACACTCATTTTCATGTTTTTATTTTTGAGCCAAAACAATATTTGAAAACTTAAAAATAATTCTTTGATGTTTTTTGAAAAATGTGTTGTTTTTAGAATTTTAAAAAAAATAATTAAAAAGACTTCGCCAAATAAATTTTGTGTTTTCTCAAAAAAAATAAAAAATAAAACCCTTAAACAGACTATATCTCTGAATACCTATAAGCCATAAGCTGGTGATTATTATCTTAAAGTTGGTTTCCTATTTTTCAAGAGTCATACTAGCAAGGGTTTTTGTGACATCCAAAACTTTTATACTAGCTGATGTGCGGGAAATTCTATTTCCACATATCTACTCATTTTTGTACACACATTTAATGAAATTTTATTTGAATGACAATTGTGTCCTAAAACAAAATTACTATAATAGATATCAAAACACATCCATAATATTATATCAGAATTCTCTATACACATCCTTTTAAAACAAAAAAAAAATCTCAATACACTGTGATTTCATCTGAAAATGTTTCCGGCAACCTTGTAGTATGTAACCTTTATGCTTCGTTCTCCTCTTCTACTTGTACAGCTACTTCAGGAGATAACTTATTGCATTTATTTTGTAAAAAATCAATTAAATAAAAGGTGTACAAAAACTCCAATGCACTGCAAATTGAAAAACATGTAGATTGACATATGTTTATCTAGTGGTCATAGTTTTTCCATTGTTTGTCACTTCTTACATTCTTAGGGCTCATGAAGACAGCGGCGAGAGGTGGTGTTATGGTGGTGGATCTATCTGAATCGCAACACAATCTGGCGGCGGTGACGAAGGTGGAGGTTCAGGATCTGTTTGGTGGAAATGGTGAAAATTGAGGTCCGAACCAACTTTCCGGCGAGAATTACGATTTGCTTGGATGTGTTAAGAGTGCAGTGGTTAGGGATGACCCAGTTCTAGCTTGGTTTAGTGAATTCAATGACGATAATGGTGGTTCGGTTCTCTATGATGGGTTAATTCGAACCCAATTTGGTGGAAATGAAGTTCTAATTTTTTGGGGTGAAGCAATACAAGGCATCTGCGACAAAGCGTCCGACGAAATTGATAGTCTGAACCCTAATTCTAAACCATTTCAGGAACCCTCCAACGAAATTGTAAGTATAGAGATTGTTGGAAATTGAGCCGAGTATTGGACCCGGATTTGGGCGCCCATGTGGCATGACCCATGGCTCATTCAAATTACATTTGAATTTGATTTCCTGATTATCCTATTTGTTAGGATAACTCACTATCTATTTACATCTATCCTATCCATAGAAGATATGGATAGATGGTTATATATCTGATTATATACATCTGGTCTGGTATAAGGAAAAAAACTCCATAACGTTTTTTAATACTCTCTCTCTAACTCTCTTCCATTAGAATAACGATCAAGCATTTGCATTGTGACTAGAGTGGGTGATACTCATACTGTGGTATCACTCCATTGCTGGATGTTCTTAGTTCGTGGTTGTGAAGCACGTGATTTATCCACAAAGTTCTTTGTTTTGGATTCTATCACATAAGGTATGGTTTGAATCGTTTTACACGTTGCATTATATCTGTATCTCACATTGGTATCAGAGCCATATGGGATATTTTCGTGCTCATTTTTATGCGTTAAAATATGTATATAATTATTTATATATATATATATATACACATGATATATGCATGAAAAATTAATATTTTTTCAAACTTTCTCCGATCAACCTGAAATTTACATATGTTGTAGTACATTTCATATAAAATATATCTGCAAAGTTTCATGAAAATTGAGACCCATTTTGTATTCTCGAAACTTTGTTTGCATGATGGTTTTACATGCTTTAATTTTAGTCTACAAATCTTACATATTTAGAATCCTTGTTTCGAGACCTTTGAAACCATATATTATTTGTTAGATTTGGAGTTACGATTGATGAGAAACATCAAACCCTAATTTGGGTTCGTTTTGAGTTTTTAGTGGTTTAAGGAAGAAGATGAAGTGCAGAGTTTTTGCACTTCCACTCTCATTAGAGAGAGTGTGTGATACACTCTATTATTTGTGTTTGTTAAATGTTATTTTTGAGACCACCATTATTTTTATTTTTGAAAATGGAGTCTGGCAGTACCAAAATTGGACTAGAAAACACCTCGGAAGGCAGCGCGTGAGCTGTACGCACCAACTGATGCCCCCAGCGCTTGCCGTGTGCCTGCCACGCGTCCCACCAGTGTGCACACGTTGTACGCAATGTCCACTCGCATGCTATCCAAGCTGCCATGCGCACGCCGTCTGTGTTATTACGAGCGCGCCAAGCCAAGTCGCGCCGACTTGGCGGCTGGATGCTAAGGCTTTGTTTGTTTTTTTTTTTAATCCAGAATTACTTTAAATGGTCATAAGTAATTCGTTATAACTTTATTTTAAGCGTGGTTGGTATTGTTAGACTAAGAATTACATTTTTTATCTACTGTAAAATTTTCAAAATTTTAGGAAAATAAAAAATATTTTTTCTGAGATAATAATTCATTATTTCTGCTTTAAAATGCTTCTGGTGTTGCATGACTAAGTTTCTGGGGCTGAAATTTT